>NW_027142394.1:962736-1302599 GCF_026170545.1 Melanerpes formicivorus
GTCATAAGGAAATCTGCTGTGAGCCAGGAGGCTTTTCCCCTGGAATTCAGGAACGTGCCTGCTTGTTTCCCAAACAGCCATTTGCTGCAGACAAACAGAGAGCAGAAGGAAGGTGCCAGAGGGAGATTGCGAGGGTGGGAGAGCTGGGAGCTGCTCCTGGAGCAACACAGCCCTCCCACAGCTCCACCTCCAGCAGTGGTGTGCAGCAGGCTGCAGTGGGTGAGGTTCAGGAGAGGTGGGAGAGGTCCTGTTGTATTGTCTCTTAAAGTCAGGGCATAGGAACAGGCTGCTCAGGGTGGTGGTAGAGTCCCCCATCCCTGGAGGTGTTCAAGAAATGTGTGGCCATGGCACTTGGGGACAGGGTTTAATGGCCATGGTGGTGGTTGATGGTTGAGCTTCACACACAGAATCACACACAGAATTGTCAGGGTTGGAAGGAACCTCAAGGATCAGCCAGTTCCAACCCCCCTGCCATGGGCAGGGACACCTCACACTACAGCAGGTTGCTCACAGCCACATCCAGCCTGGCTGCAAAACACCTCCAGGCAGGAGGCTTCCACCACCTCCCTGGGCAACCTGTGCCAGGCTCTCACCACCCTCATGGGGAACAACTTCTTCCTGACATCCAATCTATCCACTTCAAGTTTTGCTCCATCCCCCCCAGTCCTATCACTTCCCAACATCCTAAAGTCCCTCCCCAAGGGTGTTGAGGTCTCCAACCTTAACTATTCTGTGCTTCTATTCAGTGATTCTATGAATATTCCACTTGGCAATGACTTTGCTCCCACACAGTGCTATCCCCATTGCCCTGCTGCCATTTCCAGGGGTGTTGACACAGAAAGCCATGTTTGTTTGCAGCAGCTCATTTCCTCCTCCTACCTATCTCCCCCCTGAAACCAGGAGGGGGAACTATTTGCAGGAGCAATATGCTTGATGAATTAGACTCCTTTTGCCTTTCTGCAAATTATCTGGGAACAGGCATTGATTTTTTTATTACTTTCTTCATTATCCTAAAGTCTTTGTCAAACTGTTTGCAGCAATATTCCAGCCCATGTGCCGCTCCTGAGCAGCCTCTCTCAGCTGCCTGCTAACAATCTGACTCAGTGATTTACCTGTCTGGAATGCTTGAGCAATTCTTCATCTCCTTTCCAAAGCCCAAAGATATTCTTCATTTGCTTTGCAGGAGCATGGAACAGAATCACAGCATCACAGAATCAGCCAGGTTGGAAAAGACCTCAGGGATCATCAAGTCCAACCTATGACCTAATACCCAAACAGCTCCTCACAACTAAACCATGGCTCCAAGTGCATATCCTCCACGGTCCCCCTCCCAGGGACAGTGACTCCACCACCTCCCTGGGCAGCACATCCCAATGGCCAATCTCAGGACAGGTTTGTGAAGAGTTACCTGAAGTTGTTGCCTGCCACCACCCAGCTTTGCACTGTGACCCATGGGGCCCTTCAGCCAGGTGTTCCCATGAGCTGCAGGAGCAGGCAGAACCCCCTGTGGGGGAGTGTTCCCCTTCTCCTTCATATGAATAGAATTAACCAGGTTGGAAAAGACCTTTGAGATCAGCAAGTCCAACCTATCACGCAGCACCATCTGATCAACTAAACCATGGCACCAAGTGCCTCATCCAGGCTCCTCTTGAACACCTCCAGGGATGGCGATTCCACCACCTCCCTGGGCAGCACATCCCAATGGGCAATATCTCTTTCTGGGAAGAACTTTCTCCTCATCTCGAGCCTAAACCTCCCCTGCACAGCTTGAGACTGTGTCCTCTTCTTCTGGTGCTGCTTGCCTGGGAGAAGAGACCAACCCCCACCTGGCTGCAACCTCCCTTCAGGGAGTTGTAGAGAGCAATGAGGTCTCCCCTGAGCCTCCTGTTCTCCAGGCTAAGCAACCCCAGCTCCCTCAGCCTCTCCTCACAGGGGCTGTGTTCCAAGCCCCTCACCAACCTTGCTGCCCTTCTCTGGACACGCTCCAGCAAGTCAACCTCCTTCCTAAACTGAGAGGCCCACTTGGTGCCATGGTTTAGTAGTCATGAGGTGATGGGTGCCAGTTGGACTTGATGATCTCTGAGTCTTTTCCAACCTTACTGATTCTATGAGTCTATGAACAAGAGGGTGGCATAAAGGGGGACAAAACTCAGTGCAATCCCAGAATGGTTTGGGTTGGAAGGAACCTTCACGATCACCCAGTTCAACCTCCCTGCCATGGGCAGGGACACCTCCCACCAGCACAGCTTGCTCAAGGCCTCATCCAGCCTGGCCTTGAACACCTCCAAGGACGAGGCAGCCACAGCCTCCCTGGGCAACCTGTGCCAGTGTCTCCCCAGCCTCACTCTAAAGAATTTCTGCCATTAGAGCACAAACCACAGCTTGGACAGACTTCATTCTAAGACAGAAAAGAATCAGGTTTCATTGATCTGCAATTTGCCATTCAGTTCCTGCAGCTGGATAGGGGGAAAAAAATGGCAATAATGACCTATTAAAAACCCAAGGATCATTTTAGCCTTTTCTTCTTCTTCTTCTTGGAGAATCAGACCTTCAGAATAGCCTGGGAGTGGGTGAATAAAAAAGAACTTTGCTGTGTTTATTTAGAGAACCTAACCCCTTGGAGCCAGCATTCTCACTAATGCATTTACATTAGTGGGCTGCATCAGGAAATCCTGACTTTTGGTGCCAGGGGGGTCATTAATATCAGATCATGTTGGCAAAATGGTCCTGTTTATGTGGGAGGATGAGGACTGAGCTCCACCAGGCAGCATTTGAAGTACTCAACTTTGCTAGGGAGCTTCAACAGCCTGCTGGAGGAGTGGGATGCTGAAATTAGAGAGCTGGTTCTTGATGGGTGAGTAGAGCTCCAGCTGCTGAAGGGAGCTGCTGGCTTACAAATGAGAATAGAAAGAGAAGAGGAAGAGAAGAGAAGAGGAGGAAGAGAAGAGAAGAGGAGAGAAGAGAAGAGGAAGAGAAGAGAAGAGGAAGAGAAGAGAAGAGGAAGAGAAGAGAAGAGGAAGAGAAGAGAGAGAGAAGAGAAGAGAAGAAGAGGAAGAGAAGAGAGGAAGAGAAGAGAAGAGGAAGAGAAGAGGAGGAGAAGAGAAGAGGAAGAGAAGAGAGAGGAAGAGATGAGAAGAGAAGAGAAGAGAGAGAGAAGAGAAGAGAAGAGAAGAGAAGAGAAGAGAAGAGAAGAGAAGAGAAGAGAAGAAGAGAAGAGAATGAGAAGAGAAGAGAAGAGAAGAGAAGAGAAGAGAAGAGAAGAGGAAGAGAAGAGAAGAGAAGAGAAGAGAAGAGAAGAGAAGAGAAGAGAAGAGAAGAGAGAGAAGAGAAGAGAGAGAGAAGAGAGAGAGAAGAGAAGAGAAGAGGAGAAGAGACCAGGTTGGAAGAGACCTTCAAGATCATCAAGTCCAACCTATCACCCCAACACCATCTAAGCAACTAAACCATGGCACCAAGCACCACATCCAGTCTCTCCCTAAACACCTCCAGGGGATGGTGACTTCCACCACCTCCCTGGGCAGCACATTCCAAAGGGAAATCACTCTCTCTGTGAAGAATTTCTTCCTAACATCCAGCCTAAACCTCCCCTGGCACAGCTTGAGACTGTGTCCTCTTGTTCTGGTACTGCTTGCCTGGGAGAAGAGACCACCCCCACCTGGCTACAACCTCCCTTCAGGGAGTTGCAGAGAGCAAGAAGGTCTCCCCTGAGCCTCCTCTTCTCCAGGCTAAGCAACCCCAGCTCCCTCAGCCTCTCCTCACAGGGCTGTGCTCCAGACCCCTCCCCAGCCTTGTTGCCCTTCTCTGGACACCTTCAAGTCTCTCAATGTCCTTCTTAAACTGAGGAGCCCAGAACTGGACACAGGACTCAAGGTGTGGCCTAAGCAGTGCTGAGCACAGGGCACAAGGACTTCCCTGCTCCTGCTGGCCACACTCTTCCTGATGCAGGCCAGGATGCCATTGGCCTTCTTGGCCCCCTGGGCACACTGCGGCTCATGTTTCAGCTGCTGTCACCCAGCACTCCCAGGTCCCTTTCTGCCTGGCTGCTCTCAGCCACTCTGTCCCCAGCCTGTAGCACTGCCTGGGGTTGGTTGTGGCCAAAGTGCAGCCCCTGGCACTTGGACTTGTTGAATGCCATCCTGTTGGCCTCTGCCCATCTGTGCAGCCTGGCAAGGTCCCTCTGCAGAGCCCTTCCACTCTCTAACAGAGCAACTCCTGCCCCCAGCTTGGTGTCATCTGCATGCAAAGGGAGTGTGGGACCCACTGAATCCTACCAACATGAAGCTGTGTAGGCAGGGCTGAAATGGAAGATGTTTTCTGCAGGGAGGAAGGAGCAACAGCAGCAAGTGATGTTCAGAGGGAGAGCTTTACCTGCTGGACTCCAAGCAGCCATTTCCATGGGATGTGGCAGCTGGCAGGTTCCCTGCAAGGCCTTTTATTTGCTGCCTGCCCATCAGCCCCTTTGCTGGAAGTCCATGGCTCCCTCAGCAGTGGTACAGGTGTAGTCTGTGTTGGAGCTGATGCCATAATGAGCCAATATCCTATTATTGATCTTGTGGTCAGCTCACTGTGCTTGATAAACACCATCAATAGAGGTTATTCCCCTCAGAGATCCACCCCACCATCATCTCTCCATATTCAGCTCTTGCCAGTAGTCATCTGGGGATAATAATCCCCACCAAGAACCTACCTCTAATGTGCCCACTCTTTTTCCTCCTGCCCTAAATTGGTCTGACAGGGCCACTAAAATAACAAATTCAGAGCCTGGTCATTATTATTACTATTATTGCTGTTATTTTACTAGGTCCTGGATCCTGAAACAGGGGTGGCTGTAACTACAGTCGAGCTACATGGACCTAATGAATGGTTCCTCAGCAGGTACTTGTGTGACTGACCCTACCCAAGCCTCAGAGCAAAGGCCTTGGCTTGATGTCCAGATGGAGATGGGTGAAAAGTGCTGACCCTCAGGGGGCTGCACTGGGACCAGAGCTGTTCAATATCTGCATCTGGGTCAGGGCCATCCCAGGCACTGATATAGGCTGGGCAGGGACTGGCTTGAGAGCAGCCCTGAAGAAAAGGCCTTGGGGGTGCTGGGGGAGGAGAAGCTCAGCAGGAGCCAGCAGGGAGCACTTGCAGCCCAGAGAGCCAAGCAGAGCCTGGGCTGCAGCAGGAGAAGCAGAGCCAGCAGGGCCAGGGAGGGGATTCTGCCCCTCTGCTCCACTCTGCTGAGACCACAGCTGGAGCTCTGGGGCCAGTTCTGGAGCCTCTGTGCCAGGAAGGATCTGGAGGTGCTGGAAGGTGTCCAGAGAAGGGCCACAAGGATGAGCAGAGGGCTGGAGCTGCTCTGCTGTAAGGACAGACTAAGAGAGTTGGGGCTGTTCAGTCTGGAGAAGAGAAGGCTCTGAGGAGACCTCACTGTGGCCTTCCAGTATCTGCAGGGGGGTACAAGAAAGCTGGGGAGAGACTTTTGAGGGTGTCAGGGAGGGATAGGACTGGGGGGGATGGAGCAAAACTAGAAATGGGCAGATTGAGATTGGATGTGAGGAAGAAGTTGTTCCCCATGAGGGTGGTGAGAGCCTGGCACAGGTTGCCCAGGGAGGTGGTGGAAGCCTCCTGCCTGGAGGTGTTTGCAGCCAGGCTGGATGTGGCTGTGAGCAACCTGCTGTAGTGTGAGGTGTCCCTGCCCATGGCAGGGGGGTTGGGACTTGACTGAGCCTTGAGGTCCCTTCCAACCCTGACAGTTCTGTGATTCTATGACTGAGGCACTCTCAGCAAGCTTGCAGAAGACACCAAGCTCTGTGGTGTGGTTGATAAGCCTGAAGGATGCCATGGGTGCCATCCAGAGGGACCTGGACAGGCTGGGCTGAGAATCTCATGAGGTTCAAAAAGGCAAAGTGCAAGGTCCTGCACCTAGGTCAAGACAATCCTCAATATCAGCCCAGGCTGGGGGATGATGAGATTGAGAGCAGCCCTGCAGAAAAGGACTTGGGGGTGCTGGTGGGTGAGAAGCTGGACATGAGCCAGCAATGGGCACTGACAGCCCAGAAGAACAATGGCAGCCTGGGCTGCATCATAAGCAGGGTGGCCAGAGATGGAGAGAGAGGATCCTGTCACTCTGCCCTGCTCTGGTGAGACCTCACCTGCAGTGCTGTGCCCAACTCTGGAGCCTTCCACATAGGAAAGACACAGACCTGATGAGCTGGGTCCAGAACAGAGCTACAAAAATGATCAGGAGGTTGGAGCAGCTCTGCTGTGAGGACAGGCTGAGGGAGCTGGGGGTGTTCAGCCTGGAGAAGAGGAGGCTCTGGGGAGACCTAATAGCAGCCTGCCAATACCTGAGGGGGGGCTACAAGAAGGCTGCAGAGAGACTGTTTGCAAAGGCCTGCAGGGACAGGATCAGGGGCAATGGCTTCAAACTAGAGCAGAGCAGATTGAGATTGGATGTTAGGAACAAGTTCTGCACCTTGAGGGTGGTGGAACACTGGAACAGGTAGCCCAGGGAGGTGGTTGAGGCCTCATGCCTGGAGATAACCTGTTCTGGCTCAACAGGGCTCTGAGCAACCTGATCTAGATGGATGTGTCCTGGCTGACTGCAGAGGGGTTGGACAAGATGACCTTTGGAGGTCCCAGTGCATCCTCTGATTCTGTGAAGCTGAAGGACAAAGCACAAGGACACCCATAAGAACCCAGCTCTGAGGCAGCAAAGTGCCAGCACTGTCTTTATGGTGAGGGCAGAGTGACAGCTGGGACAAGCACCAGTGAGCACCAGGCTCCACTGGACACAAGGTACTGATGGTTACCACTGGGCACCCACCAAACACCTGTTCCTGGTCCTAAAACCAATCACTTGCCATCAGCTGAAAACTTTCTGGGGTACACAAGAGAAACCCTCATGCCTGCCTCAGTTTTGCTGTGCTCTTGCCTTTCCTGAGCCTCCACAGACACTGAAGCACCTGAAGGAGCTGGGGATGGGTAGTTAGGGAAAGAGGAGACTGAGGGAAGCTGGATAGATAGGCAGAGTCCAACAGGATGGCATTCAACAAGTCCAAGTGCCAGCTGCTGCACTTTGGCCACAGCAACCCCAGGCAGTGCTACAGGCTGGGGGCAGAGTGGCTGAGAGCAGCCAGGCAGAAAGAAAACTGGGGGTACTGGGTGACAGCAGCTGAACATGAGCCAGCAGTGTGCCCAGGGGGCCAAGAAGGCCAATGGCATCCTGGCCTGGGTCAGGAACAGTGTGGCCAGCAGGAGCAGGGAACTCATCCTGCCCTGTGCTCAGCACTGGTTAGGCCACACCTTGAGTCCTGTATCCAGCTCTGGGCTCCTCAGTTTAGGAAAGAGGTTGAGCTGCTGGAACGTGTCCAGAGAAGGGCAAGAAAGCTGGGGAGGGGTCTGGAGCACAGCCCTGTGAGGAGAGGCTGAGGGAGCTGGGGTTGCTTAGCCTGGAGAAGAGGAGGCTCAGGGGAGAGCTTCTTGCTCTCTCCAACTCCCTGAAGGGAGGTTGTAGCCAGGTGGGGGTTGGTCTCTTCTCCCAGGCAAGCAGCTCCAGAACAAGAGGACATAGTCTCAAGCTGTGCCAGGGGAGGTTTAGGTCGGATGGTAGGAAGAAATTCTTCAAAGAAAGAGAGTTTGGCCATTGGGATGTGCTGCCCAGGGAGGTGCGGGAGTCACCATCACTGGAAGCGTTTAAGAGGAGCCTGGATGAGGCACTTGGTGCCATGGTTTAGTTGATCAGATGGTGTTGGGTGATTCTATTCTATTCTATTCTATTCTATTCTATTCTATTCTATTCTATTCTATTCTATTCTATTCTATTCTATTCTATTCTATTCTATTCTATTCTATTCTATTCTATTCCTCAGAAGGAAGTTTCCAAGCAAGACAGCTCATGACAGAAGGCAGGCATTTCATCCAAGCTGCAAACAGGCTTGGGAGCAAAGAGGCAGCTGCAGTTGTCTAGGTGCTCAAATAAGCAGAGCCAGCTCTGAAATGATCTGTGACATTGCTGGGGACAAAATCAGGAGAGATCATTAACCTTTGATTGACACCACAGCAGCTTGACATGACATCAGTGTGTGGACAGACACTTGAAGAACTGTGGCACTTGTTTATGTTGTAGCCCTGTGGAAAGGGAGCCTTAAAGGCCCTGGGATGAGAAAAGCTATTGCTGGAATCACAGAATCACAGAATGTCAGGGGCTGGAAGGGACCCTGAAAGCTCATCCAGCCCAACCCCCCTGCCAGAGCAGGGCCACCCAGAGCAGGTCACACAGGAACACATACAGGTGGGTCTTGAATCTCTGCAGAGAAGGAGGCTCCACAACCCCCATGGAAGCCAAAACTACTTCTAAATCTTTAAAGCCAATTATTTTTTGAGTCAAGCAAACCCCTCCTGATCAAAGAGGTCCTTTTGGCTCTGCTGCCATGAGTTTTTGGTGGGGCTGGCTCATGATACTGACCCTGAAGCAAGCCTTAGCTCCCAAAGCTTCATTGGAGGCATCACAAGAGCTGCTGCCACCTTGCCACATGGCTGCTTTGCCTGTGCCAGAGGCCAGCCATGGAAGGTTGGTGAGTACATACAGGCACCAGAACAAGAGGACACAGTCTCAAGCTGTGCCAGGGGAAGTTTAGGCTGGAGCTGAGGAGAAAGTTCTTCCCAGAGAGAGTTGTTAGCCATTGGGATGTGCTGCCCAGGGCAGTGGAGGAGTCACCATCCCTGGAGGTGTTTAGGAAGAGCCTGGATGTGGCACTTGGTGCCATGGTTTAGTTGATTAGATGGTGCTGGGTGATAGGTTGGACTTGGTGATCTCCAAGGTCTCTTCCAACCTGGTTAATTCTATTCTATTCTATTCTATTCTATTCTATTCTATTCTATTCTATTCTATTCTATTCTATTCTATTCTATTCTATTCTATTCTATTCTATTCTATTCTATTCTATTCTTCTATTCCACTCCACTCCATTCCATTCCACTCTACACTATTCTATTCCATTCTATTCTAACTCTATTCTATTCCATATTGCTGCCTGACCTCCTTGGCCTCCAAGTATCACAGAATCAACCAGGTTGCAAAAGACCTCAGAGATCATCAAGTCCAACCTAATACTTACCACCTCCTGACAACTAACCCATGGCTCCAAGTGCCACATCCAAGCCTTTTTTGAACACCACAAACACTGTTGCACCTCTCCAGCTCTTAGCCCAGGGGATGCTTGAAGCATTGCAATGTGGATTGAAAATAGAGAATCAGATTTGAGATTCCAAAAGAGAAAAAGTGAAGATGACAAAAGGAAGAGAAACTGTTAAGAGCAGGTGGAACTCAGCCAGAAGCCCTGATGAAGTTTGAGGGAGTTGCTGATTTCCCTACACCAGCAACAGTTGCTGCATCATGAAAGAGAAGCAGAAGGCTGAAATCCTGTGAAATGAACCCAAACCAACCTGCTGAAGTGTACAGATAAATGGATACAGCAGCACCCCTTGGGTTTCAGATAAAGCCTATGTAATCACACAGAATCACACAATCAGTTAGCAAAGACCTTTAAGAGCATCCACTCCAACCATTCTCCAACTCTACCGAGGTTGGGGCTAAGCCATGGCCCTCAGCACCACATCTCTGCATCTTTTCAACACCTCCAGGGGTGGGGATTCAACCACCTTCCTGGGCAGCCTCTGCTAGTCTTTTGAGAACCCTTTCAGGGAAGAAGTTTCTTCTGATGCCCAACCTAAACCTCCCCTGGTGCAACTTGAGGCCATTTCCTCTCGATCTATCACTTATCTCCAACCACTGTAGAGAGCAATGAGGTCTCCCCTAGCCTCCTCTTCTCCAAACACCCTCAGCTGCTCCTCCCCAGCCCTGTTCTCCAGACCCTTCCCCAACTTCATTGCCCTTCTCTGGACCTGCTCCAGCCTCTCAATGTCCTTCTCAGAGTGAGGGACCCAGCATTCAAAGTGTAGCCTCACCAATGCTGAGAACAGGAGGACAATCCCTGCCCTGCTCCTGCTGGCCACACCATTGCTGATCCAGGCCAGGATGCTGCTGGCCTTTCTGAGCACCTGGGCACACCCTGGCTCACATTCATCCAACATTCACCTCCACCTGCCACCCTTTGAACACTTCCTAAAGCAAACCCTGCATGGCAGTGGCTCATCCCTCTGTTTTTGTGGCCTCATCAATGTTGCTAAAGCTGTGCAGGGTGAGTGCCCAGGGGCTGGAGCCAGGCTCTGCTGGGTGATGCCCAAGGACAGCACCAGGGGCAGTGGTGGAAGTTGAGGCAGAGGAAGTTTCACCTAACTATGAGGAAATTTTTTTTCCTTCTGAGGGTGACAGAGGCCTGGAACAGGCTGCCCAGGGGGGTTGTGGAGTCTCCCTCTCTGGAGATAGTCAAAACCCACCTGGATGTGTTCCTGTGTGATCTGCTGTAGGTGATCCTGCTCTGGCAGGGCGGTTGGACTGGATGAGCTTTGGAGGTCCCTTCCAGCCCCTGAAATTCTGTCAGAGATGGATTGTGTATGCATGAAGATCTTGGTTCTTCAATCTTATGTTTAAGGGTGATAAAGGGACTTGAACATCTCTCCTGTGCAGCTGCTCATTCTGGAGAAGGCTGAGAGGGGATCTAGCCAATGTCTATTAATAGCTGAGGGGTGGGTGGGGTGTCAAGAAGGGGCCAGGCTATTTTCAGTGGTGTCCAGTGACAGGACAAAGAACAGTGGGGATAAGCTGGAACCCAGGTTCCACCTCAACATGAGGAGAAACTTCCTTGGTGTGAGGGTGCTGGAGCCCTGGAGCAGGCTGCCCAGAGAGGTTGTGGAGTCTCCTTCTCTGGAGACTTTCTAAACCCACTTTGCATTCCTGCAGGACCTGCCCTGGGTGATCCTCCTTTGGCAGGGGGATTGGCCGGAATGGAATGGAATGGAATGGAATGGAATAGAATAGAATAGAATAGAATAGAATAGAATAGAATAGAATAGAATAGAATAGAATAGAATAGAATAGAATAGAAAAGAATTAGAATAGAATAGGTTGGAAGAGACCTTCAAGATCATCGTGTCCAACCCATTAACCAATCCAACCCACTTAATCACTTAACCCATGGCACCAAGCACCCCATCAAGTCTCCTCCTGAACACCTCCAATGATGGTGACTCCACCACCTCCCCGGGCAGCACATTCCAATGGGCAATCACTCTCTCTGTATAGAACTTCTTCCTAACATCCAACCTGAACCTCCCCTGGCGCAGCCTGAGACTGTGTCCTCTTGTTCTGGTACTGGCTGCCTGGGAGAAGAGACCAACCCCCACCTGGCTACAACCTCCCTTCAGGGAGTTGGAGAGAGCAAGAAGGTCTCCCCTGAGCCTCCTCCTCTCCAGGCTAAGCAACCCCAGCTCCCTCAGCCTCTCCTCATAAGGCTTGTGATCTCCAGAGGTGCCTTCCAACCCCTAACACACTCTGAGTCACCCTGGTCCTGCTGTACACAGAATCACAGAATTTCAGGGGCTGGAAGGGACCTCCAAAGCTCATCCAGTCCACCCCCCCTGCCAGAGCAGCATCACCTACAGCAGATCACACAGGAGCACATCCAGGTGGGATTTGAATATCTTCAGAGAGTGAGACTCCACAACCCCCCTTGGCAGCCTGCTCCAGCCCTCTGCCACCCTCACAGGGAAAAATTCTTCCTGTTTGCACGGCACTTCCTCTGCCTCAGCTTCCACCACTGCCCCTGGTGCTGTCCTTGGGCATCACCCAGCAGAGCCTGGCTCCAGCCTCTGGGCACTCGCGTTCCTCCTTGGTTTTGCCTAGGGGAAAGTGTGGGTTTGCTTGGTGGGGGTTTTAATCCAGAGTGTCAGCAGCTCTTTCACGTGGAGCTCTCTCCTCTCCAGTTGCTCTCCTGGCACAGTGTCAGAGGAATAAGGTAATTTTTTGTCACCACCAATTAAAAAGTTTGACGAAACAGGACCGTTATAAAACAATTAAACCTTGCAAGTGCAGCAGTCTCGGGGAGGGGAAACCCTGGAGGAAATTCTGCTTATTAAAACTGCAATTTTAGTTTCCATTAAAAGGGAGAATAAGACAACAGAAGATGGGGCTGGCAAGACAAATTGTTTCTTAATGTCAGTTGAGCTTGTTTCAAATGAGCTAACGGAGCTCCACCAGCTTGGGTTCAACACACATTGGGGTGGGTTGGGTTTTTTCTTTGCCTCCTCAACTCATTTATCTAATTCAGTCATCTTGATTACAGCCTCCTGGACCTTCATTTGCAGAGGAAGAATTCCTTAACAAACAGCCTACACACCACACTGATTACTGAACAGTTAATTCTAATTAACTGGGCTATGGCAAGAGAATGTTGATCAGGTCCTAGAAAGCCAAAGAGAGTTGGGGCTCTGCTGGCTGTGGTGGGTTAAGGCCCGTCCTGAAAACAGTGGGGAGGGCTTGTGAGTGCTTTGCCCTCCCTGCAGGGTGTTTTCCCCCCTGGGAAACTGAGTCTGTTCCACTCCCCCCTATCTGCCCAGCTAGGGTATGAAAGGGAGGACATTGCAGCCATTAGCTCTACCCTTTTTGGCTCCTGCCTGTCCTGGATGAGAGCTGCTGCAGCTGCCTTTGGGCTCCTCTGCGATGTATCACAGAAACACCAACGTTGGAAAAAGACCTCAAAGATCATCGAGTCCAACCTGGCACCACAGACCTCATGACTAAACCATGGCACCAAGTGCCACATCCAATCCCCTCTTGAACACCTCCAGGGATGGGGACTCCACCACCTCCCTGGGCAGCACATTCCCATGGGTAACAACTCCCTCTGGGAAGAACTTTCTCCTTACCTCCAGCCTAAACCTCCCCTGGCACAGCTTGAGACTGTGTCTTCTTGTTCTGGTGCTGCTTGCCTGGGAGAAGAGAACAACCCCCACCTGGCTACAAGTACCTTCCAGGTAGTTGTGGAGAGCAATGAGGTCTCCCCTGAGCCTCCTCTTCTCCAGGCTAAGCAACCCCAGCTCCCTCAGCCTCTCCTCACAGGGCTGTGCTCCAGACCCCTCCCCAGCCTTGTTGCCTTTCTCAGGACACCTTCAAGTGTCTCAATGTCCTTCTTAAATTGAGGGGCCCAGAACTGGACACAGGACTCAAGGTGTGGCCTAACCAGTGCTGAGCACAGGGCAGAGTGACTTCCCTGCTCCTGCTGGCCACACTGTTCCTGATGCATGCCAGGATGCCACTGGCCTTCTTGGCCACCTGGGCACACTGCTGGCTCATGTGGCTGGGCCTGATCCTTTTCCCTGCTGCCTCTGTGCCTCTTCAGAGGGAGAAACTGGTCTTGTATCCTTGTTCCTTGCCCTTGTGAACCTTACCAGTTCCAGAACAAGAGGACACAGTCTCAAGCTGCGCCAGGGGAGGTTTAGGCTGGATGTTAGGAAGAAGTTCTATACAGAGAGTGATTGCCCATTGGGATGTGCTGCCTGGGGAGGTGGTGGAGTCACCATCACTGGAGGTGTTCAGAAGGAGACTTGATAGGGTGCTTGGTGCCATGGGTTAGTTGATTAGGTGGTGTTGGATGATAGGTTGGACTCGATGATCTTGAAGGTCTCTTCCAACCTGGTTCTATTCTAGTCTATTGTTACAATTATATATCTATATCTACATATAGATACCTCTCTACCTCTTACCTCTCTACTTCCAAGCCAATTCCAAATTATTTCTTGGTGGATTTGCTCCTTTCCTTTTGTTTTCTCCTCTCTGTTGGGAGGGAGGAGGGGGGAGCAGGGGGGAGATTCTCAGCCTTGCCCCCATCTGAGCTCTTAACTCCCCGTTCAGGCTCCAACCACCCCACCGGCCGAGCTTCTCTCCAATACAATAAAAGGACCAGCAGCACTCCACAGGTGAGGCAGCAGAGGTGCTTGGGATGGGGGAGGATCTCATTTCAACACACACCTGAGGAAATGAAAATCACAAATAATTTATTCTCCTGTTGGTACAACTGCTGGAGTACACTTTGAAACAGCAACCAAGTACAGGGCGGTGTGGAAAGAGTTGGCACAGAACCTAGAAGTGTTTCCCTTTCCTCACGCCCCAGCTCTTCAAACCTTGGTGTGGATTTTGTTGGCTTTAAGAGAGGAAAAAAATCAGAATTGGGTTCCCTTTTAAAAACAAAACCAAAAAGAGGACATTGAAAACTCTTCTCTTCCACCTCCAGTGTCATGATGGACACCACTGCCCCCTTACTCCTCCCCCCACCCCTCCCACCCCCACCAAAGATGATCACTAAGCTTAAAAATAAACCATTTTCATTCCTGGGCTAATACTTTGTCCTGCATAAAAGCTGCCAGGAATTCCTGAGTGCATTATATATTGCTGCACACTCCACCTCCATAGATTTATCTGGTCAGAGGGTTGCAGGATGATGATGATGATCTCAAACCCAATTTTGTGTGTGTGTGTGTGCTCTGCTACTGCTCAAGGTGCTGCCCCTGCCTGATGGGCAACACTGCAAGCAGGAATGCAGTTCAAACCCCACCAACCCCCCAAAAAATTTGGCAGTGACCTCATCCCCCAGGGTCTTCTGTTTGATGTGCTACAACAGCCACCCCTTGGTCTGGTGGGAAGCAGTAAGAAAAGTGGGGGAACACACACACAAAAATGCCTCCTTTCTAAAGGGGTTAGCTCCCCCAGTTAGGAAAGTGTAGATAGGGTTTTACAAAGTCTTCTAGGCTAGTTGGATAGATACAAACTCTTCAGCTAAAGGTTAAAATACAGGTAATGCAACACACTTCTGTCCTCCACAGGCTTTGTGTTTGTGATCTCTTCAAGGCCTTTGCATATCCAAGCCAAGTGAAAAAAACAAACATGAACATCTCTCATTTTCTTGGTTATTGCAATTATTAAGAGGGATTGCAGCTTGCTCCTGCAAAGCTGGGGACAAAACAGTTCAGGAATAAACCCCCAAATGTTTTCTCTTGTTGCTTCTGCAAAGCTGGGGACAAAACACTTGAGGAATAAACCCCAAAAGGTTTTATTTTGTTGCTTCTGCAAAGCTGGGGACAAACCAGTTGAGGAATAAACCCCAAAGTGTTTTCTCCTGTTGATTCTGCAAAGCTGGGACAAACCAGTTGAGGAATAAACCCCAAAAGGATTTATTTTGTTGCTTCTGCAAAGCTGGGACAAAACAACTGAGGAATAAACCCTAAAGTGTTTTCTCTGGTTGCTTCTGCAAAGCTGGGGACAGAAGAGTTAAGAAGTAAACCCCAAAGGTTTTCTCTTGTTGCTTCTGCAAAGCTGGGGACAAAACACTTGAGGAATAACCCCTAAAGGTTTTCTCTTGTTGTTCTGCAAAGCTGGGGTCAAAACACTTGAGGAATAACCCCCAAAAGGTTTTACCTTGTTGCTTCTGCAAAGCTGGGGACAAAGCAACTAAGGAATAACCCCCAAAGGTTTTCTCTTGTTGTTCTGCAAAGCTGGGACAAAACAGTTGAGGAATAAACCCCAAAGGATTTTACCTTGTTGCTTCTGCAAAGCTGGGGATAAAACACTTGAGGAATACACCCCAAAGTGTTTTCTCTGGTTGCTTCTGCAGAGCTGGGGACAAAAGAGTTAAGAAGTAAACCCCAAAGGTTTTCTCTTGTTGCTTCTGCAAAGCTGGGGACAAAACAGTTGAGAAATGAACCCCAAAGTTTTCTCTGGTTGCTTCTGCAAAGCTGGGGACAAAACACTTGAGGAATAACCCCCAAAAGGTTTTCTCTTGTTGCTTCTGCAAAGCTGGGACAAACCAGTTGAGGAATAAACCCCAAAGTGTTTTCTCTGGTTGCTTCTGCAAGGCTGGGGACAAAAGAGTTAAGAAGTAAACCCCAAAGGTTTTCTCTTGTTGCTTCTGCAAAGCTGGGGACAAAACAACTGAGGAATAACCCCCAAAAGGTTTTCTCTTGTTGCTTCTGCAAAGCTGGGGACAAAACAACTGAGGAATAACCCCCAAAAGGTTTTCTCTTGTTGCTTCTGCAAAGCTGGGGACAAAACACTTGAGGAATAAACCCCCAAAGGTTTTCTCTTGTTGCTTCTGCAAAGCTGGGGACAAAACAACTAAGGAATAACCCCCAAAGGTTTTCTCTTGTTGTTCTGCAAAGCTGGGACAAAACAGTTGAGGAATAAACCCCAAAGGATTTTACCTTGTTGCTTCTGCAAAGCTGGGGACAAAACAGTTGAGGAATAAACCCCAAAAGGTTTTCTCTGGTTGCTTCTGCAAAGCTGGGGACAAAACACTTGAGGAATAAACCCTAAAGGTTTTACCTTTTTGCTGCCCACACCCCCCCAAAAAAAAACCCACCAAGATTAATTTGTCAAAACCATGTTAGAAACAATTTGTTTACAAAACTGCTGTGCTCAGAAAAGGTTGGAAAGCTTACAAAAACTCCTCTCTGCAGCAGGCTGCACTGGAGTGCCCTCCACGGCGCTCCCATTCAGGTGACTGGGATCCTCGCTACACCAACCCCGCGGTGATGGATGATGCTCTCCACCTTTCCCTCTTGTCTTTATCAGACACCCTTGTCTTTCAAGACTTAATCAAGCACTTAGCCTCCCTCCCCACCCCATTTCCCAACAGCAGATTTCACCTCCTGCCCTCCAGCGAGTAGTGTGCTGCCTGCCCCCCCCCAACCCCTTGCATATTCCGCCCCCCATGAAAAGAAGAACACAAAATACCATCATATACAAAATATTGCTGCTGTAAAAAGTGTGCATTTCCCCTCCCCCACCTCTGTTTTTCCCCCCTCCCTCCCTTACAAAAAAAATAGTATCTGTGGAAAAAGGAAAAACAGTAAGATTCAATTCCCCCACAACCTTCATAACCATCCAAAGCTGTTCACACCTTTCAGTCTGTAACAGTCTTTAGTTTGACACACACCAGCTCCCAACTCCCTGCAAACTGCTCTGGCTGGCTGATTTGCTTGTCCAATATTGCCATCTAGAGCAGAGATGGGAACTCAAAAAGCTGCTGAGAACCTACAGCCCTTCCCAAACAATTTAACCCACAAAGACTGTGTCCCAGGAAACAGCCACCAGGTTTGGTTTGGTTTGGTTTGGTTGGTTTTTTTTTGTCCCCAAAAAGTTAAAAAGCTAAGGTGGAATGGGAGGTTCTCATCTCAGGAAGATGTCCACAGTGCTTGAGGAGACAATATGGCTGCTACTTGATAGTGCCTACTGGAATGTGAGTGCTGCTTCACTGCTGGTAGTTTCCATATTGACCCTAAGAGAGGGGGGAGAAAAAAAGAATAATCATTAATGAGGATCACAAAGCATGGTGAAAGAACTGGCTTGATGGCTGCACCCACAGAGTGGCTGTCCATGGCTCCATGTCCCAAGGGAGGCCAGGGACAAGCAGACTCCCTCAGGGATCAGTCCTGGCACCAGGCTTGCTCAACATCCTTGTGGGTGCCATGGACAGTGGCACTGAGTGCAGCCTCAGCAGGTTTGCTGCTGACACCAAGCTGTGTGGTGCAGCAGACAGCTGGAGGGAAGGGATCCATCCAGAGGGACCTGGACAGGCTGCAGAGGTGGGCACAAGCCAACCTCAGGAGGTTCAACAAGACCAAGGGCAGAGTCCTGCAGCTGGGTCGAGGCAATCCCAGGCACAAATCCAGGCTGGGCAGGGACTGGCTGGAAAGCAGCCCTGAGGAGAGAGCCTTGGGGGTGCTGGGGGAGGAGAAGCTCAACAGGAGCTCTCAGTGTGCACTTGCAGCCCAGAAAGCCAACCAGAGCCTGGGCTGCAGCAGGAGAAGTGTGGCCAGCAGGGCAAGGGAGGTGATTCTCCCCCTCTGCTCAGCTCTGGGGAGACCCCACCTGGAGTCCTGCCTCCAGTTCTGGAGCCCCTATGACAAGAGGGATCTGGAGGTGCTGGAAGGTGTAAAGAAAAGGGCCAGGAGGATGAGCAGAGGGCTGGAGCACCTCTCCTGTGAGGACAGACTGAAGGAGTTGGGGCTGTTCAGTCTGGAGAAGAGAAGGCTCCCAGGTGACCTCATTGTGGCCTTCCAGGATCTGAAGGGGGCTCCAAGAAGGCTGGGGAGGGACTGCTCAGGATCTCAGGCAGTGATAGGACTAGGGGGAATGGAATGAAGCTGGAGGTGAGGAGATTCAGGCTGGAGGTGAGGAGGAAGTTCTTCCCCAGGAGAGTGGTGAAGCCCTGGAATGGGCTGTCCAGGGAGGTGGTTGAGGCCCTGTCCCTGGAGGTGTTTAAGCCCAGGCTGGATGAGGCTCTGACCAGCCTGATTTAGTGTGGGGTGTCCCTGCCCATGGCAGGGAGTTGGAACTAGATGATCCTTGTGGTCTCTTCCAACCCTGACTGATACTATGATGGTTCTCTGTGTTTACAGCTGGTTGGAAGACCAACCAGATCAATTATGATGGGAAAAGCTGGAAACAAGTAGCAACAAAAGATAAACTGATAGGATGAAGTGGTGTAAATTAATGGAATTAGAACAAAGAGCAGGTTTTTCTGTGTTAAAAGCTCATTGGGAGACAAATCAAAGCTGGGTTTTCTGTGTCAAAAGCTGGTTGGAAGACCAAACAAACAAACTATGATGGTAAAAGATGGAAACTAGTAACAATAAGACATAAATTAATAGGATTAAGTTGTATAAATGAAAAGAATTAGAACACAGAGTTGGTTTTTGTGTGCTAAAAGCTCACTGGAAGACCAACCAAAGAAGGTTTTTCTGTGTTAAAGCTCATTGGGAGAGAAATCAAAGCTGTTTTTTCTGTGTTAAAAGCTCATTGGAAGACCAAGCCCATTAACTATGATGGTGAAAGATGGAAACTAGTAACAGTAAATCATAAATTGATAGGATTAAGTGGTGCCAATTAAAAGGCCTAGAACACAAAGCAGGTTGTTCTGTGTCAGAGGCTGACTGGAAGGCCAAGCAAACAAATGATGATGGTAAAGGCTGGAAACAAGTGACAATAAATGCTAAACTGATGGATTAAGTGGTAGCAATGAGAAGAACTGGAACACAGAGCAGGTTGTTCTGTGTTAAAAGCTCATTGGAAGTCAAATCAAAGCTGGTTTTTCTGTAGCAAAAGCTGGTTGGAAGACCAAACAAATAATCTATGACGGTAAAAGATGGAAACAAGCAGCAACAGATGATAAACTGATAGGCTTAAGTGGTGTAAATGAGAAGAACTGGAACACAGAGCAGGTTGTTCTGTGTTGAAGGCTCACTGGAAGACAAATCAAAGCTGGGTTTTCTGTGTCAAAAGCTGGTTGGAAGACCAAACAAACAACCTATGATGGTAAAAGATGGCAACCAGCAACAATAGATGATAAACTGATGGATTAAGTGGTATGAAGTAGAAGAATTAGAACACAGAGCAGGTTTTTGTGTGTTAAAAGCTCACTGGAAGACCAAGCAAAGAAGGTTTTGCTGTGTTAAAGCTCATTGGGAGAGAAATCAAAGCTGTTTTTTCTGTGTTAAAAGCTCATTGGAAGACCAAGCCCATTAACTATGATGGTGAAAGATGGAAACTAGTAACAGTAAATCATAAATTGATAGGATTAAGTGGTGCCAATTAAAAGGCCTAGAACACAAAGCAGGTTGTTCTGTGTCAGAGGCTGACTGGAAGGCCAAGCAAACAAATGATGATGGTAAAGGCTGGAAACAAGTGACAATAAATGCTAAACTGATGGATTAAGTGGTAGCAATGAGAAGAACTGGAACACAAAGCAGGTTGTTCTGTGTTAGAGGCTGACTGGAAGGCCAAGCAAACAAATGTTGATGGTAAAGGCTGGAAACAAGTGACAATAAATGCTAAACTAATGGATTAAGTGGTAGCAATGAGAAGAACTGGAACACCAAGCAGGTTGTTCTGTGTTAGAGGCTGACTGGAAGGCCAAGCAGGCAAATGTTGATGGTAAAGGCTGGAAACAAGTGACAATAAATGCTAAACTGATGGATTAAGTGGTAGCAATGAGAAGAGCTGGAACACAAAGCAGGTTGTTCTGTGTTAGAGGCTGACTGGAAGGCCAAGCAAACGAATGTTGATGGTAAAAGCTGGAAACAAGTGACAATAAATGCTAAACTGATGGATTAAGTGGTATCAATGAGAAGAAATGGAACACAAAGCAGGTTGCTCTGTGTTAGAAGCTGACTGGAAGACCAAGCAGGCAAATAATGATGGTAAAAGATGGAAGCAAGTAGCAGCATCTGAGAAACTGATATGATTAAGTGGTACAGCTTTATCTTCATCCTTTGTGCCTTAATGTAAAAGCAGGACTGCTGACATGGATTTTAAGCCAGGCACCTAATTTGATCAATAGACCATGCCAGAGAATTCAACAGGCTGCTGTGAAATTCCCATTTCAAATAAAGAAATAGAGAAACTCAAAGCTGGGAATTACTTTCCAGCTAAAGGGTGAAAATCATCTCAAGAAGCCAAGGCCCCCTAAATTCAAGGTCAGTTATGAACCTAATTTGCTTCCAGAGCTATCTAATCATATTCATGGCTCAAACATCACTGGATGGCCTGATCCATGTGTCTCCAAAGCCAAGGGAACAGTAAAGGACAAATCAGCAGATCCTATGGGAATCCTATGGGAATCAATTATTCCACAGACTCAACAGACAGAATTATTACCCTTATTGATAGTCTCTATTTCTTCTGACAGAACAGGGTGTGCTGCAGGGGGGCAGAGGTGACAGCATCAATGCTGCATGCTTAGCATGATCCCTCACCACTGGGCTGAAGGCTGGCAGGAACCAGGAGCAGCTAAGTGGTGAGGATTCTCCACCCTGCACTCCCACCCCATGTTAAGGCAGCACCCTACATGCCAGCTTTGTTGCTGCCAAGCCAGTTTTTCCCATTGCAAGTCAGGAAGAAGAGCTCCAGAAAGGCTGCCAGCTGAGAATTTCAGCAGCACCATTCCCATGGGAATGGGCAGGATGGAAGAGAGGTCTTATACAGCTGGAACTTGGACTGCACAGACTGGAGGAGTAGAACCTGTCTACAGAGGCTCATCCACTTCCACTGCAGGGAAAGGGGCAAGACACTCAGCATGCTGAAGTTAAGTTTCCTTGCCCCTGGCGTTTGTATTTTCCTGCAGCTCATCATCTTCAGGAGGTCACTGTCAGTACAGTGCACAATGGTTGGTTTGTTAAATGAAGTAACTGCATCTCCAAACCACCACACTGGCAGAGTTTGGTCCCTTCTTCCTTGGCTTTTCTCATTTCTGTAGGAAGGAAGCCAACTCTTCTCCTTTCAAAGCATGGCCAGCTGTGGCTATTCTCACTTCCAAGGGGAAGCTCTCCTTGAAAGTTCAAGTTCTGCTGCCACAGGAGGATTTTAAGCACTAGAAGCTCAGCTTGATCATAAGGTAGACTAAGTTTGAGGCAATCCCAGGCACAAATCCAGGCTGGGCAGGGACTAGCTAGAAAGCAGCCCTGAGGAGGGAGACTTGGGGGTGCTGGTGGACAAAAAGCTCACCAGGAGCTCTCAGTGTGCACTTACAGCCCAGAAAGCCAACCAGATCCTGGGCTACAGCAGGAGAAGTGTGGCCAGCAGGGCAAGGGAGGTGATCCTCCCCATCTGCTCAACTCTGGGGAGACCCCACCTGGAGTACTGCCTCCAGTTCTGGAGCCCCTATGACAAGAGGGATCTGGAGGTGCTGGAAGGTGTCCAGAGCAGGGCCAGGAGGATGAGCAGAGGGCTGGAGCACCTCTCCTGTGAGGACAGACTGAAGGAGTTGGGGCTGTTCAGTCTGGAGAAGAGAAGGCTCCCAGGTGACCTCATTGTGGCCTTCCAGGATCTGAAGGGGGCTACAGGAAGGCTGGGGAGGGACTGCTCAGGATCTCAGGCAGTGATAGGACTAGGGGGAATGGAATGAAGCTGGAGGTGGGGAGATTCAGGCTGGAGGGGAGAAGGAAGTTCTTCCCCATGAGAGTGGTGAAGCCCTGGAATGGGTTGTCCAGGGAGGTGGTTGGGGCCCTGTCCCTGGAGGTGTTTAAGGCCAGGCTGGCTGAGGCTCTGGCCAGGCTGATCTAGTGTGGGGTGTCCCTGCCCATGGCAGGGGGGTTGGAACTAGATGATCCTTGTGGTCCCTTCCAACCCTGACTGATACTATGGTACTATGAAGTTCATCTCCACTTTAGCACTAGTTCATGTTTTAGTAGGGTCTCTGAATGATTCCTATTGCAAAGATTAGTTTTTTACAGTTTAGTACCTTCTGGAGGAGTAAAACCTCTGCTTCACCCTTTAATTAGGAGAGCTTTCTCACAGCAGTCCTGCACTACAACTCCAGGCTAGAGGAGTTTTGATGATGCTTCTTTGTCTGTTTCAAACTTGTCTCAGCAGTGAGAGGGAAGAAGTTGTTTTTAGGTCACTCCTGTCCCATGCTAAAGTGTTCCTTTACACTGCTCAGAAAAACAGGCCCCAGCCCTACAGCAGGAGGGCCTCAGTGGTGCTCAGGGGAAGAACCTGGGGGGCTTCTCCAACTGGAGAGGAAGACTCCTGGATTTGTGTTCATGGAAAAAATCAATTCAACTGTTTTTATGGCAGAGCAGTCCTGGAGAATGATCCAGCAGGAGAGTCAAGAACCTCATCTCTCATATTCACCATGAAGCTATGAAACAGATCACCTTCATTTTTAAGGTCCAAAAATCCTCCCTTTGCCAAGCTGCATTAATAACTTGGCAAATCCATCCAGTGAAATGACTAATCACACCTCCAGACAACCCATCCTGGGTAACTCACCTGGAATAAAAGCCCTAAGACCTGAGAGACTGTCCTCAAATTCATCAGTTAAATGCCCACTAAGATTATCAAGTGAGTGTGTCAGCACCACAACCTCCCCCATCAAATGAAACAATACCTGGTCATATCCATAAGGCCTCTGCTGTGGTGGCTGTGGTGGCCCAGGCTGTGTGGGTCTGTATCCCCCATACTGCTGGCCTTGTCCTTGTGGGTAGTTGGGATACTGAGGTCCTGGACCACTCTGGGAGGGACCTGGAGATCATTAAAATGGAGGGGAAAAAAACCATGAACAGATTGCTTAAGGTGTCAGGGAGAAAAGTAAAAGCAGTCATTTTTGCAGGGAGCAGGGCTGAGAAGTATCACTGCTGGGCAGCTCAGCCTTTGGCTACCTACAAACACAGCAGGCATTAGTGGTCCTCCTCTCACCCTGGAAAGCACCTCAGCTGACAGGGCCTGTGCTCCAACCACAGAAACATTCCCCTGGATTTACTCAGCATTTACTAGCAATGAAAGCAGCAGCTGCTCATAAGAGGTCACAGGACAGGGAAAAACAAGGCAGGAAACAAGAAATCATAACCACAGAATCAGAGAATGCTTTGGGTTGGAAGGGACCTTAAAGATCATCTAGTTCCAGTACCCTGCCATGGGCAGGGACACTTCCTTAGTAGGAAGCTTGCTCAAGATCCCAGCCAGCCTGGCTTTCAACACTCCCAAGCTTAAAGCCTCCACAGCTTCTCTGGGCAACCTGTTCCAGTGCCTCAGCACCCTCATGGGGAAGAATTGCTTCCTAATTTGTCATCTAAATCCAGCTTCTTCCAGTCTGAAGCCATCACTCCTTGTCCTGTCACTCTCTATCTTTGCCAGAAGTCCCTCCTCAGCTCTCCTGCAGCCCCCTTCAGGCATTGGAAGGCTGCTCTAAGGTCTCCCCAGAGCCTTCCCCAGGCTGAGCAGCCCCAACTCTCTCAGCTTGTTCCCACAGAGGAGGTCCTCCAGCCCCTGGATCATCTTTGTGGCCTCCTCTGGACCCTCTCCAACATTTCCATGTGCCTCAAGTTGAGGCTCCAGAGGTGAACACAGCACTCCAGGTGGGGTCTCACCAGAGTGGAGTACAGGGGGATAACTTGTGCACCTTCCAGGATGTAAGGAGGCACTCTTCTGCTCTATGCTGCTCCAGAACTTGAGAAGGCCAGGAGCAGGCAGGTCTCAGCTGTGTTTAGCATCTGGACCTTCTGAAGAGACCAGCAGGCAATCACAAACAGGATGTCAGGCAAGCAAGTTAACTGCATGGAATGCAAGATGTGTCACCCAGTAAAATGCTACTGTGGGACACCAAGAAGTGTCCTCTACTCCTCTGGGCACCTTAATCTTTTCAGGAAAAGGACAGAACCTCCCCAGCTTTGGCTCCAGTCATTCTGGCTGCAGAAGGATGGAGCTCTTTTGTCACTACAAACTCCTTCTGTCACAATGCACAGGGACTCAGCCTGTCTACCACTGGCAGCTGCATATCAATACCATCAGGCAGGGCAGTCCTGCTCCATACCAAAGGAGCTCATCCTCTCCTGCCTTGGGTGTACTGAGGTGTTCTCTGTGCATTCCAGCAGTGGATCTTTCCCAGTGGACCCAGGTTAGCTTTCTCAGCCAGGAAGACTTGCAAGCCTTCAGAAGTGCTTTCCTCTCAACACAGCAACACTCTGTCACTTTCCAGCAGAAGGAACTGATGTCTTTTAGCAATGCTGTGACTCTGCTTGACAGGGTTAGCTCTAGCTACAGGCACAGAGCAATGACAGCAGCTGCTTACCCCTTCAGTAACTCAGGGTCTGTAAGGCAGTCAAAAAGAAGACCTGGAGAAGAAGACCTCCACAGGCCATTACCATTCTCCTCAGGCCTCAAATCCCCTTGAACTGAGCAGCCTCAGCTTTCTCCAGTGGAATAAAACCCTAAAGATTGGCAATGATGATTGAGATGCTGATTTACTTTTGCAAACCAGAAGGCAATTAAATATTAAATTCAGCAAGGATACTACCTCCTAGAAAGTGCTGTGTTCATCTGACAAATGACCCTGGGGTTTATTTATTCATGGTAATGCTTTAGAGCTGAATTCTGAATAGCCAGTGGCAGATTTCATGAAGGAAGAATGGAATCTCAGTATCTGCCTCTGCTAAAACACCAGGAATTGAGAAGTGTGCTTTCACTCCCCTGCTGTGAGGACAGGCTGAAAGAGATGGGGTTGCTCAGCCTGGAGAAGGGAAGGCTCTGGGGGGCACCTCAGAGCTGCCTTACAGCATCTGAAGGGGTCCTACAGGAAGGCTGAAGAGGAACTTTTCATAAGGGTGTCTAGAGACAGGGCAAGGGGGAATGGTTTGGGGCTGAGGGAGAGCAGGGTTAGAGTGGAGCTGAGGAAGTTCTTCAGTATGAGCCTGGTGAGACTCTGGAACTGGCTGCCCACTGAGGTTGTGGATGCCCTCTGCTTGGGGGTATTCAAGGCCAACTTGGATGATGTCTTGATCAAGCTGATCTAGTGGAAGGTGTCCCTGCCACCTAAGCCATTCTTCTATTCATCCCTCTCTTCTAGTATCAGCTAACCTACACTTTCAGATCAAGTCAGGATTTTGCTCCTTTACTCCCACAACTTAGAGCAGTGGGTCAGATGGACCTTCACTCTGTTCTTACCTCACCTTCAGCACAACAGGAGTACATGAAGGTTGGTTTAGGACTATTGGTTGATCTATCACCTCTAAAAGGAGAGCTCTGCCCCATCTCAGTGGATCCTTTCAAAACCTGGCTCTGTCTCAACACAAGGGAATCTGGCATTTATCTACATGGCAAAGAGTCACCTGGCTGGTTCCTTGCACACCCACAATGCTGAAACTTCAACAACTTAAACCTGCAATGAAGCTAAAAGGTAAAATACATGGAATTAGATTTCAGAGATTCCTCCTCCTGAGGGAAGAATGTTGAGCTTCACAAGGTGTAAGGAAGGCAAAGAGCAGCATTCTCAGCATGTCAGGCTCTTCTGACCTCTAGCTTTCAGAAGTAAAGCACAAAAATGACACACTACTGCTTTTGAGTGTCCTGCTTGGGGGGTGTTTCCTTGAATCCAAGGACTACCTCATCTCACTTGTGGCAAAGGAGTTCCCCTTCCTGCCATACATTAGAAGGTTTGCACAAGTGCAGATTTCTAAGACAAACTGAGCACAAGTCTTGTGAGGAGCAGCTGAGGGAACTGGGGTTGTTTAGCCTGGAGAAAGCTAAGAAGGGAGACCACCTAACTCCCTGAAAGGATGTGAGGGCTGATCTCCCAAGTAACAAGCAACAGGACAAGATGAAATGGCCTCAAGTTGCACCACCACAGGTCTAGCTTGGACATTAGGAACATTCCTTCCCCAAAAGGTTTGTCAAGCCCTGTAACAGACTGTCCAGGGCAGTGGTGGAATCATCATCCTTGGAGGGATTTACAAGACATGTAAATATGGAGGTGGTGGAGTCACCATCATTGGAGGTGGTCAAGAGGAGACTTGATAGGCTGCCTGGTTGCATGGTTTAGTTACTAGGTGGTGTTGGATGATAGGTTGGACTCAATGATCTCTCAAGGTCTCTTCCAACCTGGCTTATTCTATTCTATATAGTGCTGAGGGTCATGGTTTAGTGGAGCCCAGGCAATGCTTAGTTGGACTTAGAATCATCATAGAATCAATAAGGTTGGAAAAGACCTCAGAGATCATCAAGTCCAACCTGTCACCCAACACCTCATGACTAACTAAACCATGGCTCCAAGTGCCACATCCAATCCCTTTCTGAATACCTCCAGGGATGGGGACTCCACCACCTCCCTGGACAGCACATTCCAATGGCTAATTACTCTTTCTGGGAAGAACTTCCTCCTCACCTCCAGCCTAAACCAGGTGCTGCTTGCCTGGGAGAAGAGACCAACCCCCACCTGGCTACAATCTTGTAAGGGTTGGAAGGGACCTCAAGGATCATCCAGTTGCAACCCCCTTGCCATGGGCAGGGATCACGTCACACTGGATCAGGTTGCTCAGGGCCACATCCAGCCTGGCCTTAAAAAACCTCCAGGGATGAGGCTCCTATCACCTCCCTGAGCAACCTGATGGATCTGGAAGGCCTGTCCTAACCTAAATGGTTCTGTGACTCCTAAAAGCTGCCCTGGCAATGGTTAGATAAATTTCCTGACTGGTCAGCACAGGAATGTTCATGGCATGGTTCACCTTTTTGGGGGAAATGTTAAACTAGATTTTTTTAAAGTGTGTTCCAATGGCAAACTGAAGGATAAAAGAGTAAATGGCTCTCTGCCACCTGCCTGCCCTCTGCTATCACCTACAGAGGACAGAAAAGAGCAGAGTCTTTCTGGGTCATTCTAAATTACAGAAGCTTGTTCTGTTTCCTAGCCACCCTTGACTCCCTAGGCTACCACACTGGCCTAAACTGACAACATTGGATCTACTGGATCAGCAAGACCAAGTGCTGGCTCCTGCACAACAACCCTATGAACAGTACAGACTTGGGACAGACTGGAAACTGCCCAGCAGAGAAAGACCTGGGGATGTTGGTCAACACTCAGCTGGAGATGAGCTAGAGTGTGCCCAGGTGGGCAGCATCCTGGCCTGGATCAGCAATAGTGTGGCCAGCAGCACCAGGGCAGTGATTGTCCCCCTGTACACAGCACTGGTGAGGCCACACCTTGAGTCCTGGGTTCAGTTTTGGGGCCCTCACTCCAAGGAGGACATCGAGGGGCTGGAACAGGTCCCGAGAAGGGCAACAAAGCTGGGGAAGGGTCTGGAGAACAGGGCTGGGGAGGAGCAGCTGAGGGACAGAGGGTTGGTTTGTCTGGAGGAGGCTGAGGGGAGACCTCATTGCTCCCTATAGCTCCCTGAAAAAAGGTTGGAGTCAGGGGAGGTTTAGAGTCATAGAATCATAGGTTGGGCAACAGGAAAATCATCTTCCCTAGAAGGGTTCTCAGAGACTGGAAGAGGCTGCCCAGGGAGGTGCTCAAATCACCATCCCTGGAGGCACAGATGTGTAGACATGGTGCTGAGGGGTGTGTTTTAGCAACTGATGTGGTAGTGCTGGGTTAATGGCTGGACTGGATGATCATAAAGGTCTTTTCCAGTCTAAACAATTCTATGATTCTGTATGACTTATGCATTCTAGAACAGATCCCAAAGGATGCTGTCCTCTACACTTTCCTGGTCTGGCCCAGCGAGCACATGGGCATACAACTTCTTTGCACAAGCCTGACTTTTCAATCCAGTAAAAGAGGGATGCAACAACATGGGAGGATCTGTCCAGGTCTTTCCTGTGATCATTTTGTCTTCAGGTTCTTACCATAACCCTGCTGTTGTCCTGGATAGCCTTGTTGCCCTGGGTATTGCTGCTGTTGGGGCGGATAACCCTGCTGCTGGGGCGGTCCTTGATACGCATCTTGCTGCTGACCGTACTGCGAGTTTCCTGTGAGAGGATTGCAAGAAAGCAAAGAACAACAGAAAGAAAACCACTTTTATAAAGGCACCTCCTTCCTTCAGGCTGCTTCCCTTCTAAAGATGCACAGCCAACAACACAAGAACAAAAATGAGAATGCAAGATCACTTTCCACAACCAAACAAAAACGAAAGGAAGGGGGGGGAAAATAAATCACAACCGTCAAACCAAACAGAAGGAAGTCTGCCAAACAAACTGCAGTGAAAGCCAGTTTTGCACAGTTGAACTGCAGCATTTTCAGCATCCCTCTGCCAAAGGAGCATTACAGTTACTGGAGCATCACAGTCATAAAGGTCAGGACTAGGCTAAATGAAATAAATGAAGACAAACGAACGAACGAAGGAAGGGGAAAATAAACCAAAAGGAGGACAAAAGTAAGGACAGCTACAAGAGCACAGACTAGCTACACAAGATCAGCAAGCTGGTTCCTAACCACACTAGAATTATACAGGGAGGGGGGGGAAAAAAAACAAATAGAGAGAGAGATAAACACACACACAGAGACAAAAACACAAGAGATACAACTGAACCCACGGGTTTATGGTGAACTCAAAACTTCCACTGAGGTCAAAAAAATGAAGAGAGTAAGTGGAAAAAAAAAGAGTCATATAAATAAGTCTCTAGAGTGTTTTAGTCATTTTACTGTTGTTAGAAATGGCAAAACTGTGGTTACAGATATCATTTTGGTTTGGTTTTAGGGTGCTTGCAAGGAATTATTCTGGAGGCTCCCAAGTTTTCCCTGCGGTTCTCGGGACAGGCAGCGACTAGGACTCTACGAGCGCTTGGCGTGGGGGGAGGGCGGGGGGGGGGGCGGCGCCGTGTGGGAGCTGCTGCTCCTGGTGTGGGGGGGTGGGAGGGGGGAAAAGGGGGAGGGGGGGGAGGAGAGGGGGAAATGTTTGTGGCATGTGTGTGAAGGTATATAGATACCTCCTTCGTAGTAAGGTTGGGAGGAATCCTCATAAGGCCTATCGTAGCCTTGTTCAGGATACGACGGTTGCTGATAACCGTAATCATTATGACCTACATCAATTCGACAAGAGACAGGAAGAAACGTTAATGGCCTCTGGCTGAGAAAGCCCCTCACAGCAGCAGTTCAGTTCTCAGAAAGTTGGAATGATCATTCAAAAAAAAAAAAAAACCAAAAAATAAAATAAACCCCCCCCCCAAAAAAAATCTCCTACTGGTAACAGCTTTGCAACTGGCTACACCTGAGCAGGAAGCTCTGCGGCGGCGTTAAGTCAAAGCCTCATGGTGAATGGGATTTCCTTTCCCTATCCAATCCACGTGTGGCAGGAGGGGGGTGGGGTGGGGGGGGTAAAAAATAAATCAAAGGGCTTAATGCAGCAGTTTTAGAACGGAATGAATAGAATCCCTCTGGCCATCTGGGGCTCTGAGCAACCTGCTGCAGGGTAGGATAGGATAGGATAGGATAGGGTAGGATAGGATAGGATAGGATAGGATAGGGTAGGGTAGGATAGGATAGGATAGGATAGGATAGGATAGGATAGGATAGGATAGGATAGGATAGAAAGGATAGGATAGGATGGGATAGGATATAGGATAGGATAGGATAGGATAGGATAGGATAGGATAGGATAGGATAGGATAGGATAGGATAGGATAGGAAGGATAGGATAGGATAGGATAGGATAGGATAGGATAGGATAGGATAGGATAGGATAGGATGGGATAGGATATAGGATAGGATAGGATAGGATAGGATAGGATAGGATAGGATAGGATAGGATAGGATAGGATAGAAAGAATAGGATAGAATAGAATAGAATAGAATAGAATAGAATAGAATAGAATAGAATAGAATAGAATTAACCAGGTTGGAAAAGACCCTTTGAGACCGAGTCCAACCTATCACCCAACGCTATTTTAGCAGCAAGGGCTGGGCTTAACCTTCTGATAATCCTTGTTTGGGGGGGGGAAGGTAGGCGGGGGAAGTAGAGTACTTCATCTTTCACTCAAAAACAAAAAAAAGAGAAAGAAATGAAAGCACATTTAGGCCTTTCACATGTAAATAACCTGAATTAAATTAGAATGAACAAAGCAAGCAATTACCATACTTTGTCTAACACCTGTTCTGCTGAGCTCCCAATTCAAAAGCATATGCTAAAAGCAGTGTGAAATGTAACAAATAAAGCTGAAGGAAGTCAGGAATCACAGCCTGCATGGAGTTTTTGCTTTTAAGTGACAGGAAACAAAAAAAACAAACCCAAGCAAACAACATTCTGAAGGTTTCTGCCTACAGAGAGAATTCCTGGAAGTCTCAAGGCAACTTTTCCTCTTGCATTCCAGTGCAAACAAACCTTCCTTTTCAGAGACCTGAAGCACCTCTGAGGGAGAAACCTGAGCACCCTACCTGTTGTTGTGCTTAAAACAAGTGAGATTTCATCTTACTGATAACCAAGATACACATCATCATCATTATTACTATTATTATTGCTAATTTGCTCAAGAAAACAAACCAGGACTTAGGTTGTATGCTTTCACCTTCAAATTAAACCCCTGTCAGTTTTACACAAGCTCTGCCAGGTTGGGATAGAATATTGGAATGAGGAGAAAATGGTTCCAACAATTTAAGTGGGCTTTGTTGCTCTGCAACTGCACCATGGGGTCGTTGCTCTTGAGTATAAAGAGGCAGCCATTAAAACAAGACTTAGGATATATTCTTTTGATGGTCCATATAAGAATGAGGTGATGATAAAGGAGGAGTCTACAGAAGGAATGGGCCTTAGAGAAGCAATCTAATGCTGCCACAGAGCTGCTGATGGGAACATCAAATTAGAATAGAATAGAATAAACCAGGTTGGAAGAGACCCTCAAGATCATCGTGTCCAACCTACCCTTACTATAAGGAATTGCCTGTGACCATGTCACGTTCAGGTGTACCATAGAAACACTGAACAGGTGGGGTTGGGGGAGACCTTCAAAGGTCATCTAGACAACCCCCCTGCAGTGAGCAGGGACAGCTAGACCAGAGTCTTGTTGAGCCTGACCTTGAGTATCTCCAGGGATGGGGCCTCAACTACCTCCCTAGGCAACCTGTACCAGTTCTACCACCCTCATGGTGCAGAACTTGCTCCTGACATGCAGTCTCCTGAAACAGAAGTTCCCAAATGAAAGCTTAATGGTAGGAGTTGATGCAGTTTGCAGAGTAACTGTGCATGGTTACCTCCAAAGATCACACCTGGAAGGTTTACAGACATGGCCTGATGCATCTTAAAATCAATCTACCAGGTATTAAAAATCAAGCCACTAACTTGTACCCTCTTATTTTGCAATGAGGAGTTGCTCTGGTAATGACAGCTTTGCTTTGCATATGTTTTTAAAGTGTTACCATCTACCACACTCCTCAAGCTTCATGAGACACCATGAAGTTGCACACAGTTACCAGAGTGTAAATGAGACAGCATCTTTGTCCTCCCAGTCCCTGCTCAGCCTAAAACCAGGTTAGTTGCAACTTCTCCACCTTGGAACACGATCCAACAACCTTCAGCATTCTACATGCCAAGAGGGAGGAGAGATTTAGGGCACTCACAAGTTTTGCTCTTGTCTTGAAAGCACTGGGAGGTGGGGGTTGGTGGGGGGGGATGCTAAAGAAGGTCCCCAATTCCAACCCCCTCAGGGGCAGGGCCCATTTCATGCCTTCCTCAGAAATTAAGCTGAAGGCCCACACCATAGCAGCAATAAACACATTTCAGCAGCTTACAAGAAAACACTAAGTTCAAAAGGAAACAACACAGGGGATGTACAGAAAAGCAAGGTTTTTTTTGTCCACATCCATCAAATCTATCAGGAAAGGATAGTGCCCCCCGCCCCCTCACCCTCTCCCTCCCTCCCCCCTCGGTTAATCATCGAGTTAAGGCTGCTTGGCTTCATCTCCATTTGCTGGAGATGCTCTGGAACCCCTCCATCCTTTTTGGACAAAACCAATTGCAGAATTTGGAGAGACTAAGAAGGGCTGCTTGCTGCTAAAGGAGAGCCTCAAGCTGGAGCATGGCAAACACCACGTTCTGAGCAGGCTGCAAAAGGAGCCAGCCACAGAACCTTGGGAGTGCAGCAGCAACCCTGCATTTGGAAGGTTTGGTCAGTCTGAGGTAGGATAGCCAACTACTGCTCTTGCCTCATTCCCCTGCTGTGGGGCATATGACTACATTAGTATTGGGCAGGTATAGGAAATGGGAAAGTTAACATTTAGGAGAGATTACCATCAGGGTAATATTGCTGGTTCATGCCTTCTGGAGGACCTTGTCCACCATGACTGTATTGGTCCCCATAATAGTCTTCCTGGCCTGAGTACTGCTGTGGTGGGCCTGAAAAACCACAACCAGTCAAGATGTAAATAACTTGTTTTCTGCTGATGGCTGATTTTTTTAGTATGAGAAATACTTCTCCAATGTACTCCCCACCCATCCTGTTGCATTTCAGACAACACATGTAATCCAGTTTACTTCAAAATAGGTCAGAATAATCAATGTATCTTATCTACACACACACAGAGAATTGTTTGCCTGCACTGCATGGAGCACATTGGTACCAAAACTTTAGCTTTCAGCTTATTTTAGGAACATGTGGATAGCAGACTATGGTCTGAAAGTTATTCCTTGCCTAAAATGATTGGAAAGCAAAGGATTAAAGAGTGTAAAAGAGAAGGATATGGCTCCTCTTTTGATTTTGTTTTTGTGGCTGAGGTATTTCATATCATCAGAGAATTGTTAGAGTTGGAAGGGACCTCAAGGATCAGCCAGTTCCAACCCCCCTGCCATGGGCAGGGACACCTCACACTACAGCAGATTGCTCACAGCCACATCCAGCCTGGCCTTAAAAGCCTCCAGGGATGAGGCTTCCACCACCTCCCTGGGCAACCTGTGCCAGGCTCTCACCACCCTCATGGGGAACAACTTCTTCCTGACATCCAGTCTCAATCTACCCATTTCTAGTTTCTCTCCATCCCCCCCAGTCCTATCACTCCCTGACACCCTCAAAAGTCCCTCCCCAGCTTTCTTGTAGGCCCCCTTAAGGTACTGGAAGGCCACAATTAGGTCTCCTCAGAGCCCAGCAGGTACTCTGCTCCTTCTCTTTTGCCAGCATTTAAATATTGAAACAGAAATCTGCATCAGCATATCTGAAAGGTGTAATTTTAGGTACTTATCATAGTATCATAGTATCAGTCAGGGTTGGAAGGGACCACAAGGATCAGCTAGTTCCAACCCCCCTGCCATGGGCAGGGACACCCCACACTAGATCAGCCTGCCCAGAGCCTCATCCAGCCTGGGCTTAAACACCTCCAGGGACAGGGCCCCAACCACCTCCCTGCACAACCCATTCCAGGGCTTCACCACTCTCATGGGGAAGAACCTCCTCCTCACATGAGAGGAGGAACTTCTCAGAAAGAACTCAGAAAGAAATGCTTGTCTTCATGTTTCCTGGTGATACCAGCAATCTGCTGTGAGAACCACCCTTCAAAGGGGAACCAAAAACCAGAGAGTCTGCAAACAGAGCCTGGGACACCCTGCAATGCGATGGGAATTTGGTGTCAGCAAGGAAGTGATTTCAGGTAAGTTTTCAAGGGGGTTATTTAAACTGACTGCAAAACCCCTGAAGTGAAGTCCTACCTTGCTGTGGTGGCCTGTAAGGAGGAATCTGCCTCTGCCCCATCATGTGATTTCCTTGGTTCACTTGGCCCATCATCCCCATGGGTGGCTGCTGCCCCTGGTAATGTTGGCCGCCCGCTTGCGGCATGTTGTACTGCTGGGAGGGAGGCTGCTGGTGCATCATTGGACCTGCAGAAGGACAAGGAACAAACACATCTTCTGAAACACACACACAAAACCTTTCCAAAAGAACCTGAAAAGCAGACCCTTTGAAAACAGACCACAAGAGGCTCAATTTCTGGTGCACCCCTGGGGCTCCAACGCTTCTGGGCCCACGGCTCACGCCGGTGAGGTCCCAGATGACTGAAACTGGCCAACGTGGTCCCCATCCACAAGAAGGGTCGGATGAAGGAACCTGGAAACTCCAGGCCTTGCAGCCTGACCTCAGTGCCAGGGAAAGTGATGGAGCAGATTATCCTGGCGGCAATCACTGCGCACCTGAAGGATGGCCAAGGGCTCAGGTCCAGCCAGCATGGATCTCCTTCTATGATCAGGTGACCTGTCTGGTGGACATGGGGAGGCCTGTGGATGTGGTCTACCTGGACTTCAGCAGGGCCTTTGACACTGTCCCCCATAGCAAACTCCTGGCCAAGCTGTCAGCCCATGGCTTGGACCACTACACTCTGAGCTGGGTTAGGAACTGGCTGGAGGGCCGGGCCCAGAGAGTGGTGGTGAATGGTGCCACATCCAGCTGGCGGCCAGTCACCAGTGGTGTCCCCCAGGGATCAGTGCTGGGCCCTGTCCTCTTCAACATCTTTATTGATGATCTGGATGAGGGGATTGAGTCAGTCATCAGCAAGTTTGCAGATGACACCAAGTTAGGGGCAGATGTTAATCAGTTAGAGGGTAGAAAGGCTCTGCAGAGGGACCTCGACCCACTGGACAGATGGGCAGAGTCCAATGGGATGGCATTCAACAAGTCCAAGTGCCAGGTGCTGCACTTTGGCTATGGCAATCCCATGCAGAGCTACAGGCTGGGGTTGGAGTGGCTGGAGAGCTCCCAAACAGAGAGGGACCTGGGGGTGCTGATCGACAGCCACCTAAACATGAGCCAGCAGTGTGCCCAGGTGGCCAAGAAGGCCAATGGCATCCTGGCCTGCATTAGGAATAGTGTGGCCAGCAGGAGCAGGGAAGTCATTCTGCCCTGTACTCTGCATTGGTTAGGCCACACCTTGAGTCCTGTGTCCAGTTCTGGGCCCCTCAGTTTAAGAAGGACATTGAGAGACTTGAAAGTGTCCAGAGAAGGGCAACAAGGCTGGGGAGAGGCCTTGAGCACAGCCCTGTGAGGAGAGGCTGAGGGAGCTGAGATTGTTTAGCCTGGAGAAGAGGAGGCTCAGGGGAGACCTCATTGCCCTCTACAACTACCTGAGGGGTGGTTGTGGCCGGGAAGGGGTTGGTCTCTTCTCCCAGGCAAGCAGCACCAGAACAAGAGGACACAGTCTCAAGCTGTGCCAGGGGAGGTTTAGACTCAAGGTGAGGAGAAAGTTCTTCACCGAGCGAGTCGTTCGTCATTGGGATGTGCTGCCCAGGGAGGTGGTGGAGTCCCCATCCCAGGAGGTGTTCAAGAGGAGATTGGATGTGGCACTTGGTGCCATGGTCTAGTCATGGGGTCTGTGTTGATAGGTTGGACTCGATGATCCTTGAGCTCCTTTCCAACCTAAGTTATACTGTGATACTGTGATACTGTGAAATGCAGGAGCAACCAAGGGATGGAACAAAACCCGGCCCCAACAAGCCTGCTCTCCCCAAGCTCTCTCTTCAAGCTGCAATGCACAAAGCAGCAAACACTTTTCCCATGTTTTGTCTGGTTTAAAAGGCATCTGCAAAGAAAGTCTGGATGAGAACCTGACAGTGAAACTTTGACAAGTCATGGGAAAGTTGCTGGACGCTGCCAGCTCCTCAGGGCACACTCTTGGTACAGGTGGAGCTGTTACAGTCCATCAGTCAGCTGCTGGGCTGCTAGAATAAACCAAACCATTTTCTTTGGCCTGTAAGACAAACCACATGTACCAGGGAGCCAGGTAAGCACACAGCAGTCAATGTGCAGCAAGGCCCAGGGAATTCAGCACTGCCGAGGCCACACCTTGAGTGCTGGGTTCGGTTTTGGGGCCCACACTCCAAGAAGGACAAGGAGGAGCTGAAGTGTGTCCAGAGAAGGGCAACAAAGCTGGGGAAGGGTCTGGAGAACAGGGCTGGGGAGGAGCAGCTGAGGGACACAGGGTTGGTTGTTCTGGAGGAGGCTGAGGAGAGCTGAGGGTGTTTAGTGTGGAGAAGAGAAGGCTGAGGGGAGACCTCATTGCTCTCTACAGCTCCCTGAAAGAAGGTTGCAGCCAGGGGCGTGGTGGTCTCTTCTCCCTAGAAACAAGTGACAGGACAAGAGGAAATGGCCTCAAGTTGCACCAGGGGAGGTTTAGGTTTGGCATCAGAAGAAACATTGCTCTTGGAAGGGTTCTCAGAGACTAGAAGAGGCTGCCCAGGGAGGTGGTTGAATGCCCATCCCTGGAGGTGTTTCAAAGAGGCAGAGGTATGGTGCTGAGGGCCATGGTTCAGCCCCAGCCTTGGCAGAGGCAGGGAATGGTTGGACTGGATGATCTTCAAGGTGTTTTCCATCCAAACCAATTCCATGCTCTGCCCACCACTGAACAATTCCAAGCAGCCTTTACCAAAGATCATCTTCCACAGAAAGTTGCAACAAGTTTCTATGACCCTCTGGAAGTGGAGAGATCAACTCCTGTCCAGGAGAGAACATCTGCTTAAGGCTGAACTTGGAGGAATGCAAAGCTGAGTAACAAACCCAGACAGTTAAAGAGCATCCTTTGTAACACCACAGAGCAAAGAGAATGAGACTGGGCCATCTCATTCTATGAGACTGCAGGACAGGTTGGGCTAACTCACACCAAGGAGCAGCTTCCTCACTTCCTCTGCAGGACCACTTCAGAATAAGAGCTATTCCAGCATCAAAAACATGAAGAGGGAAAAGTTGTGACAAGGAACTCAACTTCTTAATGTGTTTTACATAATGCATTCATTCAACACACTTAACTCACATTGCACACTTGAGGAATGGTGAAGCTTTCAGGGTTTGGTGCTTTGTCCTTTGTTTTATAAGCAAAGAGGAGGAAACAGCTCAAAACATCAAACCAGCACAGCCCCTCTTTAGCCCCATCCCAGGAGACACAGGAAGGTAACATCAAGTTGTCTGCATGCTGGATTCTGCCACTGCATTTAACAGCCTCAAATAACCATTTGGTGGAGCAGAAGCAGAAAGTCCAACCTGAAATCCCAGCACTGGAAAATTACTGCACCCAAATGGTGGCTGTCCATGGGTCCATGTCCCAGGGGAGGCCAGGGACAAGCAGAGTCCCTCAGGGATCAGTCCTGGCACCAGGCTTGGTCAACATCTCTGTGGGTGCCATGGACAGCAGCACTGAGTGCACCCTCAGCAGGTTTGCTGATGACACCAAGCTGTGTGGTGCAGCAGACAGCTGGAGGGAAGGGATCCATCCAGAGGGACCTGGACAGGCTGCAGAGCTGGGCACAAGCCAACCTCAGGAGGTTCAACAAGAGCAAGGGCAGGGTCCTGCAGCTGGGTCGAGGCAATCCCAGGCACAAATCCAGGCTGGGCAGGGACTGGCTGGAAAGCAGCCCTGAGGAGAGAGCCTTGGGGGTGCTGGGGGAGGAGAAGCTCAACAGGAGCTCCCAGTGTGCACTTGCAGCCTGCAAAGCCAATCAGATCCTGGGCTGCAGCAGGAGAAGTGTGGCCAGCAGGGCAAGGGAGGTGATTCTTCCCCTCTGCTCAGCTCTGGGGAGACCCCACCTGGAGTCCTGCCTCCAGTTCTGGAGCCCCTATTACAGGAGGGATCTGGAGGTGCTGGAAGGTGTCCAGAGAAGGGCCAGGAGGATGAGCAGAGGGCTGGAGCACCTCTCCTATGAGGACAGACTGAAGGAGTTGGGGCTGTGCAGTCTGCAGAAGAGAAGGCTCCCAGGTGACCTCATTGTGGCCTTCCAGGATCTGAAGGGGGCTCCAAGAAGGCTGGGGAGGGACTGCTCAGGATCTCAGGGAGTGATAGGACTAGGGGGAATGGAATGAAGCTGGAGGTGGGGAGATTCAGGCTGGAGGTGAGGAGGAAGTTCTTCCCCATGAGAGTGGTGAAGCCCTGGAATGGGTTGTCCAGGGAGGTGGTCGAGGCCCTGTCCCTGGAGGTGTTTAAGCCCAGGCTGGATGAGGCTCTGGCCAGGCTGATCTAGTGTGGGGTGTCCCTGCCCATGGCAGGGGGGTTGGAACTAGATGATCCTTGTGGTCCCTTCCAACCCTGACTGATACTGTGATACCTGGATGCAGGCAAGGCTGCTGCTGAATTTACCCAAGGAAAGGCATACACAGTCACTCAGATCCTGTCTGTGTGGGGTCAGGAGGGAAAGTTAAGCCACATTAATTAATGGTGTGAATTCAAAGTGCATTAGTGAAATCCCATTAAACCCCTGTGTGGAATCTCTCAGTGAGAAGTGGCCTTAGCTCTGCTAAGCTTCATTTTCCTCGGATGATAAATACTGGCCACTCCTCAACTGATGCACTTATGTCTCCATCCTGCAGCATGGCACTTTCTGTGCCCTCATTTTGAAGTGTAAAAGGCAAAAAAGGGCTCCAATATAGATAGGGGAGCCTGCAAGAATGCCAGGCCACAACAATGACCCCAGGGCTGAAGAACCTTCCCTATGGGGACAGGCTGGGAGAGTTGAAGCTGTTCAGCCTGGAGAAGAGAAAGCTCCAGGGAGACCTTAGAGCAGCCTTCCAGTAGAATCATAGAATCAATAAGGTTGGAAAAGACCTCAGAGAGCATCAAGTCCAACCTATTACCTAATACCTAACACCTCCTGACAACTAAACCATGGCTCCAAGTGCCACATCCAAGCCTCTCTTGAACACTTCCAGGGATAGGGACTCCACCACCTCCCTGGGCAGCACATTCCAAAGGCCAAGCTCTCTTGCTGGGAAGAACTTTCTCCTCACCTCCAGCCTAAACCTCCCCTGGCACAGCTTGAGACTGTGTCCTCTTGTTCTGCTGCTGCTTGCCTGGGAAAAGAGACCAACCCCCACCTGGCTACAACCTCCCTTCAGGGAGTTGGAGAGAGCAAGAAGGTCTCCCCTGAGCCTCCTCTTCTGCAGGCTAAGCAACCCCAGCTCCCTCAGCCTCTCCTCACAGGGCTGTGCTCCAGACCCCTCCCCAGCTTTGTTGCCCTTCTCTGGACACCTTCAAGTCTCTCAATGTACCTGAAGAGGGTTATAAGCAAGCTGGAGAGGGGCTTTTTGCAAGGGCTTGTAGGGACAGGATGAGGGGCAATGGATTGAAGGTGGAAGAGCAGAGATTTAGACTGAAGATTAGGAAGCAATTCTTTGCAGTGAGGGTGGTGAGACACTGGCACAGGTTGCCCAGGGAGGTTGTGGATGCCCCTTCCCTGGAGGCATTCAAGGCCAGGCTGAATGTGTCCTTGAGCAAGCTGGGCTGGTGGGAGGTGTCCCTGCCCATGGCACGGGGCTTGAAACTAGATAATCATTAAGATCCCTTCCAACCCAACCCATTCCATGCATCTAGCAGTGCTGTGATTATTTTTCCACTTTAGCAAAGCAGTATTTTGGTTTGTGATCTTCTGAACAAGTAGGTAATTGAGATCATTCCATTCCACTGCCCCTCTGCTTGGAGCTACTGGGAAACATTAGGCAGCATTGTGGGGAAGGAAGAGAGGAAAAGGGAGGAAGGGAGAGGAAGGAAGGGAGAAAGGGAAGGAAGGAAGGAAGGGAGGAAGGGAAGAGAGGAAGGGAGGAAGGGAAGAGAGGAAGGGAGGAAGGGAAGAGAGGAAGGGACGAAAGGAAGGGAGGAAAGGAAGGGAGGAAAGGAAGGGAGGAAAGGAAGGGAGGAAAGGAAGGGAGGAAAGGGAGGGAGGAAGGGAGGAAAGGAAGATAGAAAGAAAGGAAGGGAGGAAGGGAAGGGAGGAAGGGAAGGGAGGAAGGGAGGGAGGAAGGGAGGGAGGAAGGGAGGGAGGGAGGGAGGGAGGGAGGGAGGGAGGAAGGGAGGGAGGAAGGGAGGGAGGGAGGGAGGGAGGGAGGAAGGGAGGGAGGAAGGGAGGGAGGAAGGGAGGGAGGAAGGGAGGGAGGGAGGAAGGGAGGGAGGAAGGGAGGGAGGAAGGGAGGGAGGAAGGGAGGGAGGAAGGAAGGACTCGTTGCTGCAACGTTCCTGGATCTCAGGAAAGCTTGTTAATTAACAATATTAATATTAGTCACACTACAATGTGATAAAATGTGTTGGGTCCCCATGGTGCAATGCAGAGGTTTGCTGTTTGCTTTTTAAATTAGAACTTCATTAAGGCTTTGTAGAAGCCACAATGAGAATTCACTGCCCTGGATCAGCCTTGTGGGTTGTGCTCATAACACAGAGTGCCTGGCGACCTTCCAGCCTGCTCCACTTCTCTCCCTGACTCAGAAGATAAAGCTACAAGAATGATAGGGTATGCTACAAGGAGATGTGGTATCCTCCCCGGTTTAGGAAAGATGCTGAGGTGCTGGAAGGTGTCCAGAGAAGGGCAACAAGGCTGGGGAGGGGTCTGGAGCACAGCCCTGTGAGGAGAGGCTGAGGGAGCTGGGGTTGCTTAGCCTGGAGAAGAGGAGGCTCAGGGGAGACCTTCTTGATGTCTCCAACTCCCTGAAAGGAGGTTGTAGCCAGGTGGGGATTGGTCTCTTCTTCCAGGCAAGCAGCACCAGAACAAGAGGACACAGTCTCAAGCTGTGCCAGGGGAAGTTGAGGCTGGAGGTGAGGAGAAAGTTCTTCCCAGCAAGAGAGATTGGCCATTGGGATGTGCTGCCCAGGGAGGTGGTGGAGTCACCATCACTGGAGGTGCTCAAAAAGGGACTGGAGACATGGCACTTGAAGCCATGGCTTAGTCAGGAGGTGTTGGGTGACAGGTTGGACTTGATGATCTCTGAGATCTTTCCCAACCTTATTGATTCTATGGTTCTAAGACCTTGGAAACTGAAAGAGCTCTGAAAATGGAATGGAATTTTTGTGAGTGTATAGAATTGAAACTGTCAAATCTCAGGCTCAAATTGACTAAGTCAACATCATCTTCTCATTTAGGATTCACTTGTCAAGAACAAAACTAGTTCCCCCCCCTCCCCCAACCCAAGCAACATGCAACACCCCAAAACACTGGGCAGGCTGGCACCTGAGAGCCCTGCACCAGTGAGGGAACTGGTGGCTCCACGAGCACCATGGACAGAGCCAGCTCTCTGCTGGGCCTGGAGCCCTCCACTGCAGCACAAAGCACTCAGCTGGTGCCTGCAGCTCTCTCGCTGGCAAAGGGCTTCACTGTAGGCAGCCTCAGTGCTGGGGTTACCAGGTCTGTTCTTGGTACAGCTCTGAGTACTCTGCTGTGGAGATCCACTGTGCTGTTCAGATAGAAATGTAGCCCTGCCACAGGGTGCTGCACCTGTGGGAGACTCTGGAACCTGCAGTCCCTTCTACTGAATTCTTTCCTTCAAGCAGCTCTGGCAAGGGAATGCAATCCCAGCAAAAGGATCTGAGAGCAAAGCCTCTGAGATGGCCAAGCCCTGACTTCCTGGTCCTCACTATTGAAGTATTTAAATTCCATTGCTTTTATTAGTCTCTGCCTGCACAAGATCCATCCAACAGAAATGAAGAGGAGCTTCCACACAGGTTTCAGGTTCCAGAAAATCGTGCTTCCATCTCCCTTCTGGAAAGTCAAAACCTGGCAAGCCTGGAAATCCTTCACTCAACAGGAGCAGCCTCCACACCATGGGAGAAAGGCAGCCCTGAGAAGGGAGTTTCTTCCACATCCACTCAGCTCCTGCAGCTTCCTGTCTTTTCCAAAAGGGCAGCCAGCATTCCCTGGGGGTGCCCCAGGCTGCTACAGCAGCTTTGCAATTAAGATAGGATAGGATAGGATAGGATAGGATAGGATAGGATAGGATGGGATAGGATGGGATAGGATGGGATAGGATGGGATAGGATGGGATAGGATGGGATAGGATATAGGATAGGATGGGATAGGATATAGGATAGGATGGGACAGGATAGGATAGGATAGGATAGGATAGGATAGGATAGGATAGGATAGGATAGGATAGGATAGGATAGGATAGGATAGGATAGGATAGGATAGGATAGGATAGGATAGACCAGGTTGGAAGAGACCTTTGAGATCACCAAGCCCAACCTATCACCCAACACCATCTGATCAACTAAACCATGGCACCAAGTGCCTCATCCAGGCTCTTCTTAAACACCTCCAGGGATGGTGACTCCACCACCTCCCTGGGCAGCACATCCCAATGGCCAATCTCTCTTGCTGGGAAGAACTTCTTCCTAACATCCAGCCTAGCACAGCTGGAGACTGGCTCAGCTTGAGACTGTGTTCTCTTGTTCTGGTGCTGCTTGCCTGGGCAGAGACCAACCCCCACCTGGCTACAACCTCCCTTCAGGGAGTTGGAGAGAGCAATGAGGTCTCCCCTGAGCCTCCTCTTCTCCAGGCTAAGCAACCCCAGCTCCCTCAGCCTCTCCTCACAGGGCTGTGCTCCAGACCCCTCCCCAGCTTTGTTGCCCTTCTCTGGACACCTTCCAGCACCTCAACATCTTTCCTAAACTGAGGAGCCCAGCACTGGACACAGGACTCCAAGTGTGGCCTAACCAGTGCTGAGCACAATGACCTCCCTGCTCCTGCTGGATGCAGCACACCACAGCAGAGGGCCAGAATCCCCTTCCTTGTCCTGCTGGCCACACCACATGCTTTTATTCACCAGCCCTGGTCTCAGGCAGCACACAGCAGAGATTAGTCACTGGGAAGCCATTCTGGTGTTTTGTTTCCTCCTCATTGTTCATGTGAGATGCCAAGGCCAGGCACTGAAGACAGAGTTCTTAACTGACTCATGGGTTTTCCATGGCACTCAACTCAAATGGCCACATCTCCATAATGAATAGACCTTCACAGCACCCCTGTGAAATCAGATGGTATCATATAACCTTACCAATCAAACTCATTCCTCTACAGATGGGGAACCCACGCAGGGAAAAATTAAGGTCAAAAACATCTCCTAAATTTTAACAGCCAACTTGAGATGCTAAGACCTTATCCAGCAGAATTTTTAGCATTATAATTACCTAGTGCTGTTATTAACTGATTGCTGCAGGAGGATCTCTCATCCTCATTATGGATCAGCTTTTCAGAACACAAAGAAACAAAACGTGCCAGCTGTGTGCCCAGGTGGCCAAGGAGGCCAACAGCATCCTGGCCTGGATCAGCAAGAGTGTGGCCAGCAGGAGTAGGGCAGTGATTTAAGAAGGATATTGAGACACTTGAATGTGTCCAGAGAAGGGCAAGGAGGCTGGGGAGGGGTCTGGAGCACAGCCCTGTGAGGAGAGGCTGAGGGAGCTGGGGTTGCTTAGCCTGGAGAAGAGGAGGCTCAGGGGTGACCTTATTGCTCTCTCCAACTCCCTGAAGGGAGGTTGTAGCCAGGTGGGGGTTGGTCTCTTCTCCCAGGCAAGCAGCACCAGAACAAGAGGACACAGTCTCAAGGTGTGCCAGGGGAAGTTGAGGCTGGAGGTGAGGAGAAAGTTCTTCCCAGCAAGAGTAATTTGCCACTGGAATGTGCTGCCCAGGGAGGTGGTGGAGTCCCCATCCCTGGAGGTGTTCTAAAAAGGATTGGATGTGGCACTTGGAGCCAAGGTTTAGTTAGTCAGGAGGTGCTGGGTGACAGGTTGGACTTGGTGATCTCTGAGGTCTTTTCCAACCTTAGTGATTGTCCCCCTGTACAGGCTACAAGCTTGCTGGGGAGGGATGTATTGCAAGGGCTTGTGGTGACAGGATGAGGGGCAATGGGTTGAAGCTGGAAGAGGGAGATTGAGACTGGAGATTAGGAAGAAATTCTTTCCAGTGAGGCTGGTGAGACTCTGGTACAGGTTGCCCAGGGAGGCTGTGGATGTCCCCTCCTTGGAGGTGTTCAAGGCCAGGCTGGATGAGGCTGTGGGCAAGCTGGGCTGGTGAAGGTGTCCCTAGAGCCCATGGCAGGGGGGTTGGAACTAAATGATCTTTAAGGTCCTTTCCAACCCAAACCAGTGTAGGATTCTATGAACCTGTGAATTTGCTCTTGTTCTCAAGCCTATAATTTGGTTAGATTCTGCTTTATTCTTTATTCCCCACAGCCACTTCAGCCCTGTTATTTGCTCAGAGCAAAAACCTTTTAAGTATCTTTCTGCCTAATTTCTAATGAACAATTTTCAGGTCTGACAGAGCCCTGGAAGTACAGCAGGGGAATACTGTAAGGGAAAGGGAAGAGCACCACTCTGAGCTGGAATAATCACCAGTCCTGAAGTGTAAAGCAGCCAAAGCAAGCTGGTGTTTCCACAGAGTGACTGAGTGGATGGCTGCCTCCCCCACACAGAGCTGCTCATTCACTGCTAGCTCCCTGCAGCCAGGACATTCCAGCTGCACAGGACTTCCCTACAGCACCTCACACCTTCTCCAGAGGAACTCCAGCATGCACAGGTAACTTGTGAGTTCAGGAAGGCAGGGACATTTCCACTGGAGATGGGGTCCTCTGCTGTGGGCTTCCTCCGTTTCCTCTGCTGCTAAATTCCAAGGAACATGCCATGAACAATGCAGCCAGGGATGGACTCCCCACTTCCACCAGGGGTAGGAAAACTGCTGAGACAGCTGTCTCCCCTTGACTCCTTTTGGGTGTCTCATTAACTTCATCTTCTGTCCTTTCTAAACCTTCCTGTCATCTACATTCCAGTACCTGTGAGAGACCTTAGAGCAGCCTTCCAGTACCTGAAGGGAGCCTGCTGAGGGAGCTGGGGCTGCTTAGCCTAGAGAAGAGGAGACTCAGGGGTGACCTTATTGCTCTCTACAACTTCCTGAAGGGAGGTTGTAGACAGGCAGAGGTTGGTCTCTTCTCCCAAGCAACCAGCACCAGAACAAGAGGACACAGTCTCAGGCTGTGCCAGGGGAGGTTCAGGCTGGAGGTCAGGAGGAAGTTTTACACAGAGAGAGTGATTGCCCATTGGAATGGGCTGCCCGGGGAGGTGGTGGAGTCACCATCACTGGAGGTGTTCAGGAGGAGACTTGATGGGGTGCTTGGTGCCATGGGTTAGTTGATTAGGTGGTGTTGGATGATAGGTTGGACACGATGATCTTGGAGGTCTCTTCCAACCTGGTCTATTCTATTCTATTCTATAGGAAAGCTGGGAAGGGAGTTTTTACAAGGGTCTGTGGTTACAGGATGAGGGGGAATGGATTGCAGCTGGGAAAAGGGCAGATTTAGACTGCAGATTAGGAAGAAATTCTTGCCAGTGAGGGTGGGGAGACACTGGAACAGGCTGCCCAGGGAAGCTGTGGATGCCCCTTCCCTGGAGGGGTTCAGGGCCATGTTGGTTGAGGCCTTGAACAACCTGGGCAACAACTGCACAATGCAGTGGGGCTGGCACTAGCTGACCTTCAAGGTCCCTTCCAACCTAAACATGTCTATGGATCTCTGAATCTACTAATGGAACTGACCAGTATGACCTGGGCTGTTTGCACACCTCAGGCACCAATGGTATCTGTGTGACAAAGTGGAGCTTTGCTCTGCACAGAGGACACAGTGCAGTCACTAGTGGTGTGCCCCAAGGACCAGTGCTGGGCCACATCCTCTTTAACATCTTTATTGATGATCTGGATGAGGGGATTGAGGCTCCTGCTTCAGCTCCTGCTGGCCTCAGCAGTGTGCCCAGGTGGCCAGGAGGGCCAATGGCATCCTGGCCTGCATGAGGAATAGTGTGGCCAGCAGGAGCAGGGAAGTCATTGTGCCCCTGTACTCTGCATTGGTTAGGCCACACCTTGAGTCCTGTGTCCAGTTCTGGACCCCTCAGTTTAAGAAGGGACATCGAAACACTTGAAGGTGTCCAGAGAAGGGCAATGAGGCTGGGGAGAGGCCTTGAGCACAGCCCTGTGAGGAGAGGCTGAGGGAGCTGGGGTTGCTTAGCCTGGAGAAGAGGAGGCTCAGGGGAGACCTCATTGCCCTCTACAACTACCTGAAAGGTGGTTGTAGGTGGGGGGGTTGGTCTCTTCTCCCAGGCAACCAGCACCAGAATAAGAGGACACAGTCTCAAGCTGTGCCAGGGGAGGTTTAGACTGGAGGTGAGGAGGAAGTTCTTCACCAAGCGAGTCATTCGTCATTGGGATGTGCTGCCCAGGGAGGTGGTGGAGTCCCCATCCCTGGAGGTGTTCAAGAGGGGATTGGATGTGGCACTTGGTGCCATGGTTTAGTCATGGATCTGTGTTGATAGGTTGGACTCGATGATCCTCGAGGTCTCTTCCAACCTTAGTTCTACTGTGACACTGTGTGATTTCACCACGAATCTGAACCTGAGATACTCCCTTTGTCCAGAAGCTCACAAGCAGCTCACTTACCTTGGTTTGGTTGCATGTTCATGTTTGGTCTGGGACCATAGTTGCCCATGGGCTGTCCCTGGCTCATGGTCATCTGATTCTGCACTGGCATGCTCTGTGAGGATGGCACGGAGTGGTTATAGCCGCCCATGGACCCGTGGCTACTTGAAGGCATGTTCATGGAACTGTTTGTCATATTGAGCTGGTTGGGTCCAGGTCCTTGCATAGGCATATGGTTAGGTCCTTCAGAAAGAAAGAGCAGGGAGAAAAGGAGGCCACATTAAGTACCACAAAGCAAGAAAACACAGTCAGACTCATAGGACTAAATTAAAGTCATTAAAGACAATGGCAGGAAAACAAAGCTAAAGCCCAGACTTTGCTCATGACTGCCCACCTGGACACCATGGCCTGACCATCAGCAGGCACCTCTTTTAATCCCATCAACCCCTCCCTCCACCCCCAGCCCCCTGCAAGCACCTACTCAAACAAGCCCTTCCACAAATCCTGAGCTGGTATTGTCAAGAGCCTGCACTCTCTTTCTTCCAGGCTGGCCAACTGGTGGTTGTCAGCCTTGGATTCCCTTGGATTGCACATCTGTGACTTTATCACAGAACCACAGAATCAATAAGGTCGGAAAAGACCTCAAAGATCAAGTCCAACCTGTCACCCAACACCTCATGACAACTAAACCATGGCACCAAGTGCTACGTCCAATCCCCTCTTGAACACCGCCAGGGATGGGGACTCCACCACCTCCCTGGGCAGCACATCCCAATGGCTAACAACTCTCTCTGGGAAGAACTTTCTCCTCATCTCCAGCCTAAACCTCCCCTGGCACAGCTTGAGACTGTGTCCTCTTGTTCTGCTGCTGCTTGACTGGGAGAAGAGACCAACCCCCACCTGGCTACAGCCTCCCTTCAGGGAGTTGGAGAGAGCAAGGTCTCCCTTGAGCCTCCTCTTCTCCAGGCTAAACAACCCCAGCTCCCTCAGCCTCTCCTCACAGGGCTGTGCTCCAGACCCCTCCCCAGCCTTGTTGCCCTTCTCTGGACACCTTCAAGTCTCTCAGTGTCCTTCTTAAACTGAGGGGCCCAGAACTGGACACAGGACTCAAGGTGTGGCCTCAGCAGTGCTGAGCACAGGGCACAATGACTTCTCTGCTCCTGCTGGCCACACTACTCCTGATGCAGGCCAGGATGCCATTGGCCTTCTTGGCCACCTGGGCACACTGCTGGCTCATGTTCAGCTGCTGTCAACCAGTGCTCCTAGGTCCCTTTCTGCCTGGATGCTCTCAGCCACTCTGACCCCAGCCTGTAGCATTGCCTGGGGTTGTTGTGGTCAAAGTGCTTGGACTTGTTGAATGTCATCTTGTTGGACTCTGCCCATCTGTTCAGCCTGGTAAGGTCCCTCTGCAGAGCCCTTCTACCCCCTAACAGATCAACTCCTGCTCCCAAGTTGGTGTCATCTGCAAACTTACTGCTGATGGACTCAATGCCCTCATGCAGATCACCAATAAAGATATTGAACAGGATGAGGCCCAGCACTGATTATTCCTTTTGGACAGCTCACATCTCCAGATGTTCAAGGCTTTGTATCTGGGTTTCTATTACAAAGTGGCTATGTAACTCTAGAGCAAGTGCCCTCCAAAGAGAAAGCAGAAGCATCCACTGCAGGAGTGACAATAAGAGCATGCCTAGGAACTACAGCAAAGCTCACATGCAGGCAGACGAGCAAACACCCAAACCAAAACACCACTCAGCTCTCCACTTAACAAGATGATCCTGATGCCCCTTTTTCAATGCCTAGCTATGAAATGATTGTAGCTTGCCTTTGTGACATTAGAGATGCCCTCAATCCTCAGCTGTTTATCTTCACATCCTCAGAGACAACCTCAGACAGGGCAGGGGAGGGACTGACATTCCAGAAGGGGAATGTGTCGGAGGAAAGTCGAAAGGAAAGCTGAGTTGGGAATGTGTGTTTAAGTAGCTGTCTAGGTGAATACCAAAACAAACCTATTTACCTTTCCCCCCATTTTCCTAAGAGCTCTTTTCTTGCTCTATCTAATTACAAAATATGTATGTTTAAGGAGTGCCTTTCCTCCCCCGTGGCTCTGCGCTGCAGTCATTAGGCTCACATTGTGACTTGGTAATCCTTCTCCTTGGAAAAGATCATTATAATAACAATAATATGATTACACCAGAGGGTCAAAGGGACTGATTTGTGAGAGGCAATGCTATTCTCCATGGGAGCTGATGGATCTTAGATGGATAGAGGACTCTACAACCAGAATCTCTCTGCCCTACTTAGGGAGCAGCATGTATTGCTCTTTTTCACTTCCAAACACAGCCCATGACCAACGTGGGGATGGCACTCAGCTCTTCTCTAGATCATTCATTTCACTGCTTACACACAGCCTCTGCAGGCTGGTCACTTTGTCTTCTCAGAAAAGCTGCAACTATCAGGTCCATTGGATCAAGATTTGCACAGGAAGTAGACTGGCCACCAGCTGGATGTGGGGGTGAATGGTGCCACAGCCAGCTGGCAGCCAGGCACTAGTGGTGTGCCCCAGGGATCAGTGCTGGGCCCTGTGCTCTTTAACATCTTTATAGATGATCTGGATGAGGGCATTGAGTCCATCAGCAGTAAATTTGCTGATGACACCAAGCTGGGGGCAGGAGTTGATCTGCTGGAGGGTAGAGAGGCTCTGCAGAGGGACCTCGACAGGCTGGACAGATGGGAGAGGCCAAGGGCAGGAGATTGAACACATCCAAGTGCCAGGTTCTACACATTGGCTACAACAACCCCAGGCAGTGCTACAGGCTGGGGTCAGAGTGGCTGAGAGCAGCCAGGCAGAAAAGGACCTGGGGGTACTGGTCGATGGTAGGCTGAACATGAGCCTGCAGTGTGCCCAGACAGCCAAGAGGGCCAATGACATCCTGGCCTGCAACAGTGTGGCCAGCAGGAGCAGGGAGGTCATTCTGCCCCTGTACACTGCACTGGTTAGGCCACACCTTGAGTCCTGTGTCCAGTTCTGGGCCCTTCAGTTTAGGAAGGAGGTTGACTTGCTGGAAGGTGTCCAGAGAAGGGCAACAAAGTTGGTGAGGGGCTTGGAGCACAGCCCTGTGAGGAGAGGCTGAGGGAGCTGGGGTTGCTTAGCCTGGAGAGGAGGAGACTCAGGGGTGACCTTATTGCTCTCTACAACTACCTGAAGGGTGGGGGGTGGTCTCTTCTCCCAGGCAGCCAACACCAGAACAAGAGGACACAGTCTCAGGCTGTGCCAGGGGAGGTTTAGGCTGGAGGTTAGGAAGAAGTTCTACACAGAGAGAGTGATTGCCCATTGGAATGGGCTGCCTGAGGAGGTGGTGGAGTCACCATCACTGGAGGTATTCAGGAGGAGACTTGATGGGCTGCTTGGTGCCATGGGTTAGTTGATTAGGTGGTGTTGGATTGGTTGATAGGTTGGATGTGATGATCTTGAAGGTCTCTTCCAACCTGGTTTATTCCATTCTCTCCTAGACTGCAACAATAATTTTTTACTTTCCACAGAGTTTTGCAGAGTTATTTACTGTCATGAAGCTTATCCTTGTGACCATCTTTATCCTTGTGACCACTGAGAGGTGAATTTTTCAGAGCAGTTTACCTTTCTTGGAAGAATCAATACCCTGAAGAGCTTTGGCAGTAGAATTTCCTCCTTACAAAACCAAAAACCCAGACCCAAAGGTGTCCTGAACAAAAGCAGTCCTAGGAATGCAACTTCAAGCTGAAAGCCAATTCACATCAAAGAGGCTGTATAACTTCAGGAGTGGAAATTCCAGGCAAACAGCCTCTCAATAAAGAAGCAGCCTCATCCAGGGCCTCATCCAGGGCCTCCTCCAGGCTGATCTGCCTGCTGAAGGGAATAGTTAGCCCAGAGCTACAACTGACTGCTAGGTACAACGGTGGGCTTTTGCCATGCCGTTTCACTGCTTTGTTTCTGACTTCCCCAGCACTTTGCTTTTTATTACAAACCAGGCTGGCATAAAAACTGAGCTCACATTTCCACCCAGAGCAACAACAACCTGGAGGCCCTTTCTTTCCCAATCCCCCTTCCGACTCAACCCATCCTCTCCAAGAGAGAACACAGAGGATGAGTGGAAGCTGGATGGCCTTCTGGAGAAAAGCAACCTTCTGTTGGGTGGGATTTTTTTCCTCTCTCTGTAACATTTATTCATAGTATCATAGTATCATTCAGGGTTGGAAGGGACCACAAGGATCATCTAGTTCCAACCCCCCTGCCATGGGCAGGGACACCCCACACTAGAGCAGGCTGGCCAGAGCCTCATCCAGCCTGGGCTTAAACACCTCCAGGGACGGGGCCTCAACCACCTCCCTGCACAACCCATTCCAGGGCTTCACCACTCTCATGGAGAAGAACTTCCTCCTCCCCTCCAGCCTGAATCTCCCCACCTCCAGCTTCATTCCATTCCCCCTAGTCCTATCACTGCCTGAGATCCTGAGCAGTCCCTCCCCAGCCTTCTTGGAGCCCCCTTCAGATACTGGAAGGCCACAATGAGGTCACCTGGGAGCCTTGTCTTCTGCAGACTGAACAGCCCCAACTCCCTCAGTCTGTCCTCACAGGAGAGGTGCTCCAGCCCTCTGATCATCCTCCTGGCCCTTCTCTGGACATCTTCCAGCACCTCCACATCCCTCTTGTAATAGGGGCTCCAGAACTGGACACAGTACTCCAGGTGGGGTCTCACCAGGGCTGAGTTTATCCACATTCAAACACCCTCTCCAAGATGCAGCTCTTTCACTGTGATCTAATTATTTAGCCCCAACGATTTCACATGATCCTTTGACGGGAGGATTTGTGTTCGCTCAGCCACAGGCCACTACCTTTCCCCAGTAAGCCTTCCAAAGCCAGCTGTACTGCATGGTTTCAAACAGACTAAATTTAGCCAGTTCTGTTCATCAGAGGAATGCTGTGTGTCAGCTACATCAAAGCCCAAGGGCAGCCTGATAAACACTGAATACAGGTCACGTAGCTCTGTAGCTAACAAACTCTAAGAGAGCTCGTACTCGGGGGCATTCAAAGCAGTTTTGTCATCAACAATCTAGTATCCCTCGAGCCCCCATGTCGTTTCAGTTGCCAGGCAACGCTGGTGTTAATGTCTTCGAGGAGAAAAACTTACCAGGCATCTGGCCGTTCATCTGGCTCTGCATGTGTGGTGCAGGAGGGCCCCCACCTACCATCGCCTCTGAAGACATGCTGTGGGAGCGCGGCGGCGGGGGAGGGCCGCTCTGACTCATCCCTCCTGGACCCATAGGCATATTCTGTGTGGGTGGCTGGAAGGAGACAGTTTAGTCAAACAGGAGAAGCAGTTAGGCTGACAAATAGACGCTATGTACATATGCTGCAGTGCTTCCTATACCGCTCGGGCACGCCGAAAGCCCTTCCGAGCCCTTTCTGGCAGCTTTAACTCCTCCCCACGTGAATCTCTGGCAAAAGGCTGACAGTTCAATCAATTTGGGGCTGCAGACAGCACCACAGCACCCTGAAGCACGCTTCAAAACACACCAAAATAACAAATCACTGCCTCATCCAAAACTGACACCTGAAGAGTTGCAGGTTGTTGGGGAGTTCCTCCCTTCCCGCGAACACACGAAGCGGCGTTCGGCGAGCAGCGAAACAACAACTTTCCCCCTGCGATTCTCTCACATCAAAGGTCTGTTGCTGTTAACAGACCTTGCAGCAGGACAAAACAGGTACAGCAAGAGATGGAAGCCTCACAGACCAGCCAGAACCATTTGCACCTAGGTGTGGTAAAGCCTCAGCCGCCTCTTCCTCTCTCCCCGCCGAAGCGCTGAAGGCTCGGCTCCTCGTTCCCTGCCAAATGCCCCCCACAGACTGCAAGCACATTAGTGCTGGCCTCCAAAGGTCCAGAGACAGCTGCCTAGAAAGGATGTTTTTGGCAAATTTCCTAATGAAATTGTGAGGAAAATAACTGAATAACCTTGAGAGTTCAAAGAGGGAGAGCAAGAAAAACAATGAATACAAGGGGGAATTCACTCTTGGGTTCTACTGAGGGCAGCGCAAGGAGGCACAGCTTCCTTTCTCTGCTAAACACACCCCGGAGGCTGCAGGATCCTCCTCACATTCCTTAGCCAAATGCTCTCAGGAGAATAAAGACCTCTGAGAGAGGCATGCCTGGGTTTCTGCATTTGAGGACCCACTCTGAAAGGGCAGAGCTACCCATCTAAACCCCTTGCTATGACACAACTGTGTGGGTCGCTTTCAATGTTTCTCTTTATAGGCAGAACCAAAGGAGTGAATCCTAAAGTTCCTGTCCAGCCCAGTTCCCCTTACACCTACTGCTACTCACCAGGAGGTCTGTAAACCATAAAATCATACAATTGTTTTGGCTGGAAAGAACCTCTAAGATTGAGCCAAACCATCAGCCTAACACCACCACAGCTGCCCACGGAGGTGGTGGAGTCACTGTCCCCAGAGGGGCTTAAGAAACCTGTGGCCATGGCACTTGGGGACATGGTTTAGTGGCCATGGCAGTGTTAGGTCAGTGATTGGGCTTGATGACCTTAGAGAGCTTTCCAGCTGTAACAATTCTAGGGTTCTTTATCATCCTCCAGAAGAGGAGGCAAAAGGTATGAAAGGTAAGAGTGAAAGGCAGCTCTATTCTCTCAACATTTTTAATTGAATGGAATGGCATGGAATGGAATGGCTTGGAATGGCATGGAATGGAATGGACCAGACCAGGTTGGAAAAGGCCTTCAAGATCATAGAGTCCAACCTATCATCCAGCACCATCTAATCAACTAAACCATGGAATCAAGCACCCCATCAAGTCTCCTGGTAAACACCTCCAGTGATGGTGATTCCCCCACCTCCCTGGGCAGCACATCCCAATGGCCAATCACTCTCTCTGTGAAGAATTTCTTCCTAACATCCAGCCTAAATCTCCCCTGGCACAGCTTGAGACTGTGTCCTCTTGTTCTGCTGCTGCTTGCCTGGGAGAAGAGACCAACCCCCACCTGGCTACAACCTCCCTTCAGGGAGTTGCAGACAGCAAGAAGGTCTCCCCTGAGCCTCCTCTTCTCCAGGCTAAGCAACCCCAGCTCCCTCAGCCTCTCCTCACAGGGCTGTGCTCCAAACCCCTCCCCGGCCTTCTCTGGACACATTCAGGTGTCTCAACATCCTTCTTAAACTGAGAGGCCCAGAACTGGACACAGGACTCAAGGTGTGGCCTAAGCAGTGCTGAGCACAGGGGCACACATGCCACTGGAACACTTCTATAGAAGATTGTAGAAAGGATTTTTAAAGTGTGGCACAAGCCTCTGTCTCAGGGTCATAAACCAAACCCCATCTCATAGTAATTAAAGAGAAATGTCTCCAGCTGATAGAATTATTCCCCACTGAAATTCCTCCAGACTACTTTTCTATTAGCTGCAGACAGAAGAAAACAAGGGGGGAAAAAAAATCCTGTTTTAAACCAGCAACTTCTCTATTACTACTGGAGCTGATCCAGGCTTTTCTAAGTGGAGGGTTGGAGCACCTCTGCCATGAATGCAGGATGAGAGAGCTGGGGCTGTTCAGCCTGGAGAAGGCTCTAGGGAGACCTTAGAGCAGTGTTGCAGCATTTGAAGGGGGCTACAGGAGAGCTGGAGGGGGACTTTTGACAGAGGCATGGAGTGACAGTATGAGGGGTGATGGCTTCAAACTGGGAGAAGATGGATTGAGATGAGACATTAGGAGGAAATTATCACCAATGCAGGTGGTGAGTCCCTAGAACAGGTTGCCCAGGGAAGCTGTGGAGGCTGCAAGCCTGGAAGTGTTGAAAGTCAGGTTGGGGAGAGCCTTCAGCAAGCTGGTGTGGCAGGAGGTGTCCCTGCCCATATCAGGGGGTTGGAACTAGATGATTTTTAAGGTCCCTTCCAACCCAAACCATTCTTATGAAGCGATAAACTTCCTGAATGTAAAAAGTGACCAAAAGAAAACAGAACCCTCCAAGACCCTCAACACTTGGGTCATAAAACCTTTCTGTTCTTCACAGATGTGAAGGAAATTGAGCATCCTCAGCTAATGTGCACTATGCATGAGAAAAGACTTTGAAAATACAAAATAACCACAGAATTCAAGGGCCAAACACTCAGGAGAAAAGAAGCCTGCTACCCTCCATGAAAGGCAATGTACCCAATGTGAGCCCTACCCATTCACTCCACACCTGAAGGGTGAAACAACGCTCAAATGTTGTTAGATTAACAGAACCAAAGGGTACTTCCCTCCTTCTGTTGGGTAAGTGCTGGAACAAACTTTAGAATAGAATAGAATAGAATAGAATAGAATAGAATAGAATAGAATAGAATAGAATAGAATAGAATAGAATAGAATAGAATAGAATAGGACCAGACCAGACCAGGTTGGAAAAGGCCTTTGACATCATCAAGTCCAAACCTATCACCCAGCACCATCTAATCAACTAAACCATGGCACCAAGTGCCTCATCCTGGCTCTTCCTAAATACCTCCAGGGATGGTGACTCCACCACCTCCCTGGGCAGCACATTCCAATGGCCAATCTCTCATTCTGGGAGGACTTTCTCCCTAACATCCAGCCTAAACTTCCCCTGGCACAGCTTGAGACTGTGTCCTCTTGTTCTGGTGCTGCTTGCCTGGGAGAAGAGACCAACCCCCTCCTGGCTACAACCTCCCTTCAGGGAGTTGGAGACAGTAATAAGGCCTCCCCTGAACCTCCTCTTCTCCAGGCTAAGCAACCCCAGCTCCCTCAGCCTCTCCTCACAGGGCTGTGCTCCAGACCCCTCCCCAGCTTTGTTGCCCTTCTCTGGACACCTTCCAGCAACCCAACATCTTTCCTAAACTGAGGGGCCCAGAACTGGACACAGGACTCAAGATGGGTTGGACTTGATCTCAAAGGTCTTTTCCAAGCTGGTTAATTCTTTTCTTTCTATTCTATCTCTAGGAAAATTCCACAGATAGATTTATCTTCTGAAGGAAGAATAAGATTAAACTCTTTTTACAGCAAGAGAGATTGGCCATTGGGATGTGCTGCCCAGGGAGGTGGTGGAGTCACTGTCCCTGGAGGTGTTCAAGAGGGGACTGGATGTGGCACTTGGAGCCATGGTTTAGTTGTCAGGTAATAGGTTGGACTTGATGATCTCTGAGGCCTTTTCCAGCCCTGTTTAAAATAAGAGACTAAGTGCCATGGTTTAGTTGATGAGAAGTGAGGAGTGACAATGACAATCACTACTAAATTCATTCCAGTTACAAAGCAGAAAATGTTAAACATTCCACTAACAGTAAAAAACCAATGAAAGAATGAGATGGAAATTAGCTCCACTTGCTAAACACTCCGTTTTGGCTCACTTCCCTACACACAGAGTACAACTCATACCCTCCATGAGCATTTAAAAGTTATCAGAGCATGAAAAATAATAATTATGATTAAAAAAGAAAGGGGGAGTGGAGGGGGCAGCTATTTAGTGCCACTCTGGCAATGGGAAGTGGAAACCTGAGCAAGAAAGGGGACAAGAAACCCACAAGAAAGCATTAAATATTAACTGACAACCTGCAGCCAAACAACCATAAAAATCCTCCTCCTCCTGAACCCACAAGTTATCTGAAAGCATACACTTTAAAAGCCAAACTGCAGGGTTGGTTTGGGTTGGGGTTTTTTTTGGAGGACTTTTCTGTTCAATAATAAATTAGAGCAAATGGAAGACAATAACCAATGAAAGCTGCCACGTGGAATCACACAGCTGGGCTGTGGTGGTGGTAGGTTGATGCTTGGACTCAATGATCTTAAGGGTCCCTTCAACTGGCCTGATGGCTGCACCCAAAGAGTGGCTGTCCATGCCTCCATGTCCCAGGGGAGGCCAGGGACAAGCAGAGTCCCTCAGGGATCACTCTTGGCACCAGGCTTGTTCAACATCTCTGTGGGTGCCATGGACAGTGGCACTGAGTGCACCCTCAGCAGGTTTGCTGATGACACCAAGCTGTGTGGGGCAGCAGACAGCTGGAGGGAAGGGATCCATCCAGAGGAACCTGGCCAGGCTGGAGAGGTGGGCACAAGCCAACCTCAGGAGGTTCAACAAGACCAAGGGCAGGGTCCTGCAGCTGGATCGAGGCAACCCCAGGCACAAATGCAGGCTGGGCAGGGAATGGCTGGAAAGCAGCCCTGAGGAGAGAGCCTTGGGGGTGCTGGGGGAGGAGAAGCTCACCAGGAGCTCTCAGTGTGCACTTGCAGCCCAGAAAGCCAATCAGATCCTGGGCTGCAGCAGGAGAAGTGTGGCCAGCAGGGCAAGGGAGGTGATTCTCCCCGTCTGCTCAGCTCTGGGGAGACCCCACCTGGAGTCCTGCCTCCAGTTCTGGAGCCCCTATGACAAGAGGGATGTGGAGGTGCTGGAAGGTGTCCAGAGAAGGGCCACAAGGATGATCAGAGGGCTGGAGCACCTCTCCTGTGAGGACAGACTGAAGGAGTTGGGGCTGTTCAGTCTGGAGAAGAGAAGGCTCCCAGGTGACCTCATTGTGGCCTTCCAGGATCTGAAGGGGGCTCCAAGAAGGCTGGGGAGGGACTGCTCAGGATCTCAGGGAGTGATAGGACTAGGGGGAATGGAATGAAGCTGGAGGTGGGGAGATTCAGGCTGGAGGTGAGGAGGAAGTTCTTCCCCATGAGAGTGGTGAAGCCCTGGAATGGGTTGTGCAGGGAGGTGGTTGAGGCCCTGTCCCTGGAGGTGTTTAAGCCCAGGCTGGATGAGGCTCTGGGCAGGCTGATCTAGTGTGGGGTGTCCCTGCCCATGGCAGGGGGATTGGAACTAGATCCTTGTGGTCCCTTCCAACCCTGACTGATACTATGATACTATTCCAACCCAAACAATTCTGTGATTGGATTTTTTTCCTTACCAGGCTGAAAGATCACTTTATGGAACGTTTATAGCTCTAAAAACTGAGGTGGACTATCAACACAATGCAAGAAGAGAGGAAACTAGCATGAAGCACACCAAAACACCCTATGGCTAATCGATACAAGCAGCAGCAGAGAGCTGAAGTACACTATCAAAAACACAACCTGCTTCCCATTCCCTCAGAACAACAACTAAAAGCTCCATGGAGCACAAACAGAAAGGCCTTCTGATCTTTCCAAGAGCAGCTCTGACTCAGGATTCAATCAATCACCTTTGTTTTCAGTCCCCAACCACCATCTTCTGCCAAGCAAAACAGCCCATCCCAGGAGGAGCCCTGCCCGGCCTGCAGCGCGCCCGGCCCAGCCTCTGAGCACAGGGCTCTGCTGAGAGCTGGGGAGGGCACCTGCAGAGGGCTTGCTGAGGTGTCAGACTGGGAAGTGAGAGCATAAAGGAACACATTGTAGTGGTTTGAGCCTTAACTGGGAGTTAAAAGCCCAAATGGGGAAAAGGCTGAGAATCTCTTCCCCTCTCCCCCTCCCCCTCCCTCCAAACAGAGAGGGGGAAAAAAACAACAATCTGGAGTCGGCTTGGAAGTAGAGAGGCAAAGAACTTTTCTTTAAACTATATATATGACAATATCAGGAAAAAGTTCACAAGGGCAAGGAACAGGAATGGATGGGAGTGGGACAGAAAAAGAGTAATACAAAGCCAGTCTTTCTCTGAGGAGGCGCAGAGGCAGCAGGGAAAAGGATCAGGTCCGGCCACGTGGCTGAGGAGCAGGAGGGCAGCTGCAGTAGCTCTCATCCAGCAGAGGCAGGAGCCAAAAGGAGATCCAACAGCTATCATAGTATCACAGTATAACTAAGGTTGGAAGAGACCTCGAGGATCATCGAGTCCAACCTATCAACACAGACCTCATGACTAGACCATGGCACCAAGTGCTACATCCAATCCCCTCTTGAACACCTCCAGGGATGGGGACTCCACCACCTCCCTGGGCAGCACATTCCAATGATGAACGACTCACTCGGTGAAGAACTTTCTCCTCACCTCGAGTCTAAACTTCCCCTGGCACAGCTTGAGACTGTGTCCTCTTCTTCTGGTGCTGCTTAACTGGGAGAAGAGACCAATCCCCACCTGGCTACAACCTCCCTTCAGGGAGTTGTCAAGAGCAAGGTCTCCCCTGAGCCTCCTCTTCTCCAGGCTAAACAACCCCAGCTCCCTCAGCCTCCCCTCATAGGGCTTGTGTTCAAGGCCTCTCCCCACCTTTGTTGCCCTTCTCTGGACACCTTCAAGTGTCTCAATGTCCTTCTTAAACTGAGGGGCCCAGAACTGGACACAGGACTCAAGGTGTGGCCTAACCAAAGCAGAGTACAGGGGCACAATGACTTCCCTGCTCCTGCTGGCCACACTGTTCCTAATGCAGGCCAGGATGCCATTGGCCTTCTTGGCCACCTGGGCACACTGCTGGCTCATATTCAGGTGGCTGTCAATCAGCACCCCCAGGTCCCTCTCTGTTTGGCAGCTCTCAGCCACTTTGACCCCAGCCTGTAGCTCTGCCTGGGGTTGCTGTGGCCAAAGTGCAGCCCCTGGCACTTGGACTTGTTGAATGCCATCCTGCTGGACTCTGCCCTTCTATCCAGTCAGTCGAGGTCCCTCTGCAGAGCCTTTCTACCCTCTAACTGACCAACATCTGCTCCTAACTTGGTGTCATCTGCAAATTTGCTGATGATTGACTCGACCCCCTCATCCAGATCATCAATGAAGATGTTAAAGAGCACAGGGCCCAGCACTGATCCCTGGGGCATGCCACTGATGACTGGCTGCCAGCTGGCTGTGGCACCATTCACCACCACTCTCTAAGTTATTCCAATCAAACACTAAACAATGAAGTATGAATTCAGATGGTTTCATTTTAAGGGACCAGGCATTGAGTTATGGGTGGACACTCATCTGGGGAACATTGAAAACTAGGAATTAGACAGCTTCAAGGCTACTTTGTAATTCCCCCAGACCATGCAGCTCACAGCTGGCCTCAAAAGCAGCAGCTTTCTGTTGCTGCTCACTTCTTGCCCCTTTGGCTTTTAGTGTCTGGTCCAATGTTGACAGGTTTTGCTTTCATTTAGTAAGTTAACATTAAAACTCCACCTCTCCTGCAGCCAGAAGGTCTCACTCAAGGCAGAAAGAATCCTGCATTTCACTGGGCAAACAGCAAAACCACACAGGCTAAAGGGCTTTGCCTCTAGGTTAGCAGGCTGCCTGGTACAGCTCTCAAACCACCTAAGCTTGAAATGGGTGTTGATTGTGCAGGTTCTGTCCTACAGAGAGGCAAATCACACCTTCAAATAGGAATTACAGCTCAGAGCATGCTCCCCACTCAAGCTGGCTGCTATTTGACTGCTTTCTAAAGCAGCCACAGAAGCCAGCAGGCAGCACCAGGAGTTTTCTGTGTGCAGTGCACTAGCTCCCCGTGTGGACACACCTGAGGAGCAAAACGTGCAAAGCAGCTTGCCCAAGTTAGTGATCTCTCATTGCAGGTGGAGCACATGAGTGGCCTCTCAATCTCCTCCTAACACACTGATAACTTCAATTCCCATGTTTTGGTATTGGTATTTTGAGTGGAACTGCTGGTCAAAGGCACTCCCTCCAGCTCTGTCTCCAACAGCACCCTCTCAGTTGTGCCACCACAACCACTTGCACAGCCCTGTGCTGAATCTCAGCTGATGCAGAATGAAAACATCTCCCTCTCCACACAATTAATCACACATTTTGGCTGGAAAAGACAACTTTAAGATTCTAACTCCACCATATCCCTCAGCACCACAACTCTGCCTCTTTGAAACACCTCTAGGGATGGAGATTCAGCCACCTCCCTGGGCAGTCTCATCCAACGCTTCACTGAGTGAAAGTTCTTTTCCTAATGTCCAGCCTGAAACTGCCCTGGTACAGCTTGAGACCATTCCCTCTTGCTCCATCACTAAATACCTGTTAGAGGAGAGCAGCACCTACCTCTCTGTATTGTCATTCAGGTAGCTGTGGAGAGGGAGAGGGGAGAAGAGAATTAACCAGGTTGGAAAAGACCTTTGAGATCATTGGGTCCAACCTATCACCCAGCACCATCTCATCAACTAAACCATGGCACCAAGTGCCTCAGCCAGTCTCTTCTTAAACACCTCCAGTGATGGTGACTCCACCACCTCCCTGGGCAGCACATCCCAATGGCCAAGCTCTCTTTCTGGGAAGAATTTCTTCCTAACATCCAGCCTGAACCTCCCCTGGTGCAGGGACCTAAAATATCCTATCTAGTTCCAAACCCCTGATGTGGGCAGGGACACCTTCCACTACAGCAGCTTGCTCAAGGCCCCAGCCTAGCTAGTTCCAAACCCCTGACATAGGCAGGGACACCTTCCACTACAGCAGCTTGCTCAAGACCCCAGCCTAGCTAGTTCCAAACCCCTGACATAGGCAGGGACACCTTCCACTAGAGCAGCTTGCTCAAGGCCCCAGCCTAGCTGGGTCCAAACCCCTGACATAGGCAGGGACACCTTCCACTACAGCAGCTTGCTCAAGGCCCCAGCCAAGCTAGTTCCAAACCCCTGACATAGGCAGGGACACCTTCCACTACAGCAGCTTGCTCAAGGCCCCAGCCAAGCTAGTTCCAAACCCCTGATGTGGGCAGGGACACCTTCCACTAGAGCAGCTTGCTCAAGGCCCCAACCAAGCTAGTCCCAAACCCCTGATGTGGGCAGGGACACCTTCCACTACAGCAGCATGCTCAAGGCCCCAGCCAAGCTAGTTCCAAGCCCCTGATGTGGGCAGGGACACCTTCCACTAGAGCAGCTTGCTCAAGGCCCCAGCCAAGCTAGTCCCAAACCCCTGATGTGGGCAGGGACACCTTCCACTACAGCAGCATGCTCAAGGCCCCAGCCAAGCTAGTTCCAAGCCCCTGATGTGGGCAGGGACACCTTCCACTAGAGCAGCTTGCTCAAGGCCCCAGCCAAGCTAGTTCCAAGCCCCTGATGTGGGCAGGGACACCTTCCACTAGAGCAGTTTGCTCAAGGCCCCAGCCAAGCTGGCTTTCAACACATGAGTTAACACCCAAAATACCTCATGCACACAAAGACAACCAGAGCTTTGTTACAACACTGGAGTTTCAAAGCCTTTCTGGTTCCCTTCACCCACACTCTGCAGTGCCTGCTTCTCCTGTTTCACCTCTTCCTCACTTCCTGGGCCTCTTTATGGAAGCATTTCTCTGGTTCACTGGATTTGTTTAGTGTTAAGGTTTATCTTGCTCTCTACAGGCAGTTCCATACTTCCAGGAGCACAGCCATTTGAACAGTGCATTCTAACAGATGTGGACAGAGGCAGACAAGTGGCCACAAGCATTTTTCCTAGCAATATGAAGCATGAAGTCTAAAGAGTACTCAGAGGACAGAGTTAGCATTCAGGTTCAAGTCACTTTTCAACCATTCAGTCTGGAGAACCACATTCAGCCTGGAGAAGAGAAGGCTCTGAGGAGACCTAATTGTGGCCTTCCAGTACATGAAGGGGGCTACAAGAAAGCTGGGGAGGGACTTCTGAGGGTGTCAAGGAAACTTGTGGATGCCTCCTCCCTGGAGGTGTCCAAGGCCAGGTTGGATGAGGCCTTGAACAAGCTGGGCTAGTGGAAGGTGTCCCTGCCAATAGCAGGAGGTTGGAGCTGGATTCTCTTTAAACCTCCTGCCAACCCAAACCATTCAGATCAGAGGGCTGGAGCACCTCTGCTATGAGGACAGACTGAGGGAGTTGGAGCTATTCAGTCTGGAGAAGAGAAGGCTCCAAGGAGACCTAATTGTGGCCTTCCAGGATCTGAAGGGGGCCACAAGAAAGCTGGGGAGGGACATTTGAGGGTGTCAGGGAGGGATAGGACTGGGGGGAATGAAGCAAAACTAGAAATGGGTAGATTCAGATTGGATGTGGGGAAGAAGTTGCTCCCCAGGAGGGTGGTGAGAGCCTGGCACAGGTTGCCCAGGGAGGTGGTGGAAGCCTCCTGCCTGGAGGTGTTTGCAGCCAGGCTGGATGTGGCTGTGAGCAACCTGCTGTAGTGTGAGGTGTCCCTGGCCATGGCAGGGGGGTTGGGACTGGCTGATCCTTGAGGTCCCTTCCAACCCTGACAATTCCATGATGCTATAAATCAGTGAACTCAACATGATAACCAGGGTTTAAATCTTGATTTGCATCAGTGCCTTCAAAAATCAGAGAAATTCTGACTTGGCATTTGAACTGAGCATTAACACAGAGCAAAAAGTGATACTTAAACCCTCTCTTTAAAGAGGACATTGCACTCTTCACTGCTCACTCCTTACAGCTCCCTGAGGGGAGGGCAGAGCCAGGTGGGCGTCAGTATCTTCTCCCAAGTATGAAGCAATGGAACAAGAGGCAGCAGCCTCAGGTTGGCTCAGTGAATGGACAGTGGGAACAATTTCCTCCCTGAAAGGGTTAAAAATCCCTGCAACAGGCTGCCCAGGGCAGTGGTGGAGTGACTATCCCTAGAAGTGCTTAGAAGAGGTGTGGATGTGGTGCTGAGGAACAGGGTTTAGTGGTGACCTGGCAGTGCTGGGTTGATAGCTGGACTCAGTGATGCATGGTTGGACTAGATGATCCTTGAGGTCCCTTCCCGCCTGGTATTCCATCAGTCTATGAACCTCAGAGGTGAGGTTCCTCCAGCCTGAATAATTCCATGATCAAATTTCATACAGCACTGCATAAATATTCTTTGACACAGCATTCTTTATTCAGTCAATATTTCACTTCAATTATCCATGGTTATATTTCACTCAATTATCCATGGTTGGGGCAATGGAACTGGATGATCCTCAAGGTCCCTTCCAACCCTAACAGCTCTGTGACTCTTTCACATAGAGCATTTTATAAGAAGTAATAGGCAAGTTGTGAAGTTTCTTTAGAGTGCATTTACCAGATATAAAACAAAAAAGCCACAGAAAAAATACATACACTGTACTGGAGGAGCAATCTTCCAGGGAGAAACAGATCAGATCCACCCGACTCCAGAAGCTGTCCAGCAATGTGCTAAACTACTGCAGCAGTAATACCAGCAGGTTGATGGGTTTTGCTATGAAGATAGATGTTTACACACTCCATATTTAACTGCTGCCACCCACAAGCCTTGAATTCAGCGTGAACAGCTGACAGAAGCATGGCTAACAGAAACATAACACCTGCAAGTCAGCCTGAACCTCATCAGCTCTTCTACAGAGAGCTAATAAAGGAAAGCACTCTGAAGTAGTTTATCTTGCACCAGAAAGGAAAGAGTAGCTCACATGGTCACAGTATAACTAAGGTTGAAAGAGACCTCAAGGGTCATCGAGTCCAACCTATCAACACAGACCCCATGACTACACCATGGCACCAAGTGCCACATCCAATGCCCTCTTGAACACCTCCAGGGATGGTGACTCCACCACCTCCCTGGGCAGCACATTCCAATGACGAATGACTCGATTGGTGAAGAACTTTCTCCTCACCTCGAGTCTAAACCTCCCCCGGTGCAGCTTGAGACTGTGTCCCCTTGTTCTGGTGCTGCTTGCCTGGGAGAAGAGGCCAACCCCCACCTGGCTACAACCACCTTTCAGGTAGTTGTAGAGAGCAATGAGGTCTCCCCTGAGCCTTCTCTTCTCCAGGCTAAGCAACCCCAGCTCCCTCAGCCTCTCCTCACAGGGCTGTGTTCAAGGCCTCTCCCCAGCCTTGTTGCCCTTCTCTGGACACCTTCAAGTCTCTCAATGTCCTTCTTAAACTGGGGGGCCCAGAACTGGACACAGGACTCAAGGTGTGGCCTAACCAGTGCAGAGTACAGGGGCACAAGGACTTCCCTGCTCCTGCTGGCCACACTATTCCTAATGCAGGCTGAGATGCCATTGGCCTTCTTGGCCACCTTGGCACACTGCTGGCTCATATTCAGGTGGCTGTCAATCAGCACCCCCTGGTCCCTCTCTGTTTGGGAGCTCTCAGCCACTCTGCCCCCAGCCTGTAGCTCTGCATGGGGTTGCTGTGGCCAAAGTGCAGTCCCTGGCACTTGGACTTGTTGAATGCCATCCTGTTGGCCTCTGCACAGCTGTCTAGCCTGTCGAGGTCCCTCTGCAGAGCCTTTCTGCCCTCTAACTGACTAACATCTGCCCCTAAAAATTAAAAAAATATAAACTACAATTGGGCTTAGCAATTTCTTTTAAATACATGACAGTTCAAATCATTCTGGTCCCAAATCATTCTGGATGAAGTTTTTGGGGAAGGCAGGAAAATGTTCTTTAAGTGCTTTCTGAAACCCACAAGAAAAAGTTGATTTATCTGATTGCATTACCACAGTTCAGGCAGATGTTCAAAGATCTGACTTGGGAAGTCAGAGCATCTATGCTTAGGTTATAAATATGTGTGTGTGTATATATATATATTTAAGTAGTATCATAGTAGTAGTATCATTTAGGGTTGGAAGGGACCACAAGGATCAGCTAGTTCCAACCCCCCTGCCATGGGCAGGGACACCCCACACTAGATCAGCCTGCCCACAGCCTCATCCAGCCTGGGCTTAAACACCTCCAGGGACAGGGCCTCAACCACCTCCCTGGACAACCCATTCCAGGGCTTCACCACTCTCATGGGGAAGAACTTCCTCCTCACCTCCAGCCTGAATCTCCCCACCTCCAGCTTCATTCCATTCCCCCTAGTCCTATCACTACCTGAGATCCTGAGAAGTCCTTCCCCAGACTTCTTGTAGCCCCCTGCAGATCCTGGAAGGCCACAATGAGGTCACCTGGGAGCCTTCTCTTCTGCAGACTGAACAGCCCCAACTCCTTCAGTCTGTCCTCACAGGAGAGGTTTTCCAGCCCTCTGCTCCTCCTCCTGGCCCTGCTCTGGACACCTTCCAGCACCTCCAGATCCCTCTTGTCATAGGGGCTCCAGAACTGGAGGCAGTACTCCAGGTGGGGTCTCCCCAGGGCTGAGCAGAGGGGAGGAATACAAAATACAAAGTACAAAATACAAAACTACAAAGTAAAATTTAGAGGTTTGAAAGAAAAGGGAAAAGAAGAAGGTTCTCCCTTTTTCTTGCTTTCACCGTTGCCTGAAGGGGATTCCTCCACCCTCCCCAGCAAAACTCACACTGTGCTTGCTGGTGTCTCACTGCTTACATTCAAGCAATCAGAAATGCACTTCAGTCCTGATCTGTCAAAAGTCTTCCCTGGCCCTAGCTTCATTTTCTTTGAAGATGAGGATGCCATCACATACAGCTTGAAGTACTGGGCTGCTCACCAGGGACTAGGAGAAGGTCAAATTCATTTCCAGTTGTCATCAGAACCAGGATATGAATTAAGCCTCTAAAAACATACCATATTAGTAGAGTAATACACACAGCCCTCTTAAAGGTTGCTTTCCCTCCCCCATCAGCTACAAGCATGGATTTATAAAAAGAAGAGCCTCTGCAGGCACAACAGGTTGGACATAATGAAGCCCTGTTTCTATAGTCCTCTAGGTACCAACTTGAAAGGATGCTTCACCAGTAGCACTGATTGGAGAACACTTCTCCAGAGAGCAGAGAAAAAGTAATTCAATTTCAGTTGGTGAGAACTAGTATCCAGGAATGGCTGTTTTATAGACCCTCTTTTTAGCTTCATATTACAGAAATGAATCAAGACTGTATTAATTCAAGCAAAGGCTTATTACCAGGGAAAAGAAAACCCCCACCAAACCCCAACCCTCAAGCTTCCTTGTGGTACTCACAATGAACTCCCTGAGCTTTCTGATTAACACAAAAGGCAGAGAGCAGATTATTTGAATGTTAGTTGGAGCTTTCCTTACTACTCCAGAAACAGTGGACAGAGGGGAGGGGAAATCTGAGGCAATCTTACACAGTAAAAGGTTCAGGAATAGAGTCTCAGAAAATATCAGATGGGAAAAAAATAAAGGGAGTCACTATTATAGAATCATAGAACTGCTAAGGTTGGAAGGGAGCTCAAGGATCATCCAGCTGCCAAACAAAGAGGGACCTGGGGGTGCTGATTGACAGCTGCCTAAGCATGAGCCAGCAGTGTGCCCAAGTGGACAAGAGGGCCAAAGGCATCCTGGCCTGCATCAGGAAGAGTGTGGCCAGCAGGAGCAGGGAGGTCATTCTGATCCTGTACTCTGCATTGGTTAGGCCACACCTTGAGTCCTGTGTCCAGTTCTGTGCCTCTCAATTTAAGAAGGACATTGAGAGACTTGAAGGTGTCCAGAGAAGGGCAAGAAAGCTGGGGAGGGGTCTGGAGCACAGCCCTGTGAGGAGAGGCTGAGGGAGCTGGGGTTGCTTAGCCTGGAGAAGAGAAGGCTCAGGGAAGACCTCATTGCTCTCTCCAACTACCTGAAGGGAGGTTGTAGCCAGGTGGGGGTTGGTCTCTTCTCTCTAGCTACCAGCACCAGAACAAGAGGACACAGTCTCAAGCTGTGCCAGGGGAAGTTTAGGCTGGAGGTGAGGAGAAAGTTCTTCAAAGGAGTCGTTCGCCACTGGGATGTGCTGCCCAGGGAGGTGGTGGAGTCCCCATCCCTGGAGGTGTTCAAGAGGGGATTGGATGTGGCACTTGGTGCCATGGTCTAGTCATGAGGTCTGTGGTGACAGGTTGGACTTCATCTTTGAGGTCTTTTCCAACCTTAGTGATACTGTGAACCCCCCTGCCATGGGCAGGGACACCTCACACTACAGCAGGTTGCTCACAGCCACATGCAGCCTGGCTGCAAAAACCTCCAGGGATGAGGCTCTCACCACAAGCAATGCTTAGTGTTAAGCCTGTGTCACCTTCTTTCCAGCATGTTACCATTATTTACTCTCATAGGGCAAAGAATTTCAGAGACTGACCTAAAGTACAGAAAAGCAGATAAAGATTTACCCATCTAATTCCACTGCTGCAAAAGAACAGATGAGATGCCAACAGAAAACCACTAGAGCAAGCTCAATTTCCCCACCTTTCCATAATGTAAGGGGAATAAAAAGCAGTGCTGTGGGAGCTGACTAGTAGCCACACCACTGGAGTGTTAAGAGACAAATGAATACATCTCAGATTATCTTTGTGTTCTCCAGGGCTCAGTACTGAGGCCAGTTCCCTTTGATGTCTTTATCAGTGGTTCAGACAAGGGGAGTGAGGCACTCCAAGTAAGTTTGTAAATAACACTAAGCTGGAAGGGAGTGGAGATCTGTTCAAAGGCAAGGAGGCTCTGCAGAGGGAGCTGAACAGACTGGATCAATGAGGCAAGGCCAAGTGTATGAGGCTCAACAAGGCCATGTGCCAGGTCCTGCACTTGGATCACAACCACCCCATGAGCACTCCAGACTTGGGGCAGAGTGGCTGGAAACTGCCCAAGAGAGAAAGACCTGGGGATGCTGGTCAGCAGCAGGATGAAGATGAGCCAGAGTGTGCCCAGGTGGTCAAGAATGCCACCAACATCCTGGCCTAGAGCAGCAATAGTGTGACCAGCAGGACCAAGGAAGTGATTGTCCCCTGTACTCAGCACTGGTGAGGCCACACCTTGAGTCCTGGGTTCAGTTTTGGGCCCCTCACAGGAAAGACATTGAGGAGCTGGAGTGTGACCCAAGAAGGGCAACACAGCTGGGGAAGAGTCTGGAGAACAGGGCTGGTAAGGAGCAGCTGAGGGAGCTGGGGTTGGTTGGTCTGGAGAAGAGGAGGCTGATGGGAGACGTCATTGCTCTCTACAGCTCCATGAAAGGAGGTTGGAGTGAGGTGGGGGTTGGGCTCCTCTCCCTAGGAATAAATTGCTAGGACAAGAGGAAATGGCCTCAAGTTGTACCAGGGGAGGGTTAGATTGGAGATTAGAAGAAACTTCTTCCTTGAAGGGCTCTCAAAGACTGGAGCAGGCTGCCTAGAAAGAGGGTTGAATCCCCATCCCTGGAGGTGTTGAAGAGAGACAGATGTGATGCTGAGTGGAACAGTTTAGCACTGGATCTGGCAGAGTTGGAGAACTGTTGGACTCAGTCTTAAAGGGCTTTTCCAACCACACCAATTCTGTGATGCTATGAAGCATCCTGGATAACCAATCCTGTTCCTTCAGGTCAGAATCAGTCAAACAGGTCGGACTGCTCAAGACCTCAGCAGTGAGATGATCCTAAATACAGCATAGAGACTGCATACAGGAAATCAGAGGCTAAGTATTTGGGTGTTACCTCAAACACTTCTTTGCTTTGGTGTTTGTGGGGTTTTCTCCCCCCCCCCCCCCCATCCTCCAGGAAACTCAAATGGAATGAAATCTATTTCCTACTTGCACCTTGCTGTGTACTTACTGCTGGTAGTAGAGACTGCACATTCTGGTTGGAGTCAGCTATGGTGGCCAGGTAAACCAAGTTTGTGTGCAGCATCTGCTGGTATCTAGCAAGAAACAAAGCAGAACAGATCTGAAGTCACAAGCACACTGACATCTCAATTTAAACCTACACATGCAAACAAAGGTCCCCATGTAAAACAAGACTCAACAGGACCATCATCTGGAATTCTAAGGCTTTTTTTCCCCCCTCACTCTAACCTATCACCTAATCTTTCCCCATGTCTCCAAATCTACGCTTCTTTGTTCTTTACCTTTCTGTCTTGCCATGCACAATCTAAAGCTGGGTGACACTGCTCTCACTGATTTCACCTCCTGCCCCAAACTAAGTCCCCAGGAGACATACACAGCATGCAGGTGTCTGTGTCTGTTTGGTGTATTGATCCTCACAAACATCAGGGGAGGACAGCCCCTTCTATTAAGCCCCCAGATACAAGGATCACAGCCTCATGTGAATTGTGAGCAAGAGCAGTGCAAACATCGCAGCAGCAGGACCTTGAGCTTGGGCAGTTTGGGTTTTTTTCTTCCAGAGTCTCAACATCTAGCTCACAGTCACAAAAATAACATGGAGGGCAGGAAAAGATCACAAATACAGAACCAGAGGCTTGCCAACAGCTTAGTACAGTAACTCTGCTACAAGAAAAGCATTCTCTTAAAGCAAAACCCCCACCTATTTGTGCCCCTCCTCCCACTCCCAGCTGTCCTAGTGAGGGACTGGAGCCACACTGTCCTGCCCCATCTGTCACACAACTCACTCTGGTTACAAGGGTACAATGAGCATCCCATGCCAGAGAACAGTCATGGGGAAAATAACATCCCTTAGTAATTCCTTCCCTCCACAGCTCTCTCAAATCACTCTCCAGAGACCCCAGTGGACAGCAAGGCCACACAGGATATTCTGGCAAGCCAAAGTTTGAAGACAAACTTCTTTGCTCTTGCTAAGCAGGGAGCTTCAAACATGCCACCAGGAAGAGCAAAGGTCCATTCCCACATGATTTTGAGAGGCCTGAGGTGAAAACTACCTGATCCCTCCAAGTGTAATTACCATGCAGAGGAAGAAGATCTTGTTTATTCAGTCCTCACTTTTACAGTATCACAGTATAAATAAGGTTGGAAGAGACCTCAAGGATCATTGAGTCCAACCTATCAACACAGACCCCATGACTAGACCATGGCACCGAGTGAGACCATGGCACCACCCTGACATCAGGTTGCCTTGTGCAACCTGCTCTAGTAGGAGGTGACCCTGTCCAAGGCACAAGGGTTGTACCTCGATGATCTCTAAGGTCCCTTCCAACCCAAACCATTCCATGATTCTATGATGATCTTGCAGAAGGCAAGTTGCAACATTGGAGTGACAGAACTGGTAGCCATGGGGCAAAGAAGAGTCCCATAAATTGTAAGGGCAATATCTGTAGCAAGATTTTTCCACTCTTCTCAGCACAGCTCTCCTAGAGTGCAAGCTAAGCATGTCAAGAATGCTGATCTAGATGGATGTTCACCCAGCACACAGTAGATGTGTATGAATGTCTTACTGAGAGCATTCAGAGGTCTTTCCTTTGTTCTGATAGTCCATTATACACTGAATGAGATGGTTATTTTCATCCAGCATCTGAAAGAAAGAAAGAAAGAAAGTCTGGGTTAAGTTTCAGGTTCTTTGAGCAAAACAGTGTCTTGCTCCTCAGAATTTAAACAAACAACAACAAACAGCAGTATTCACCTGGAGTCCTGTGTCCAGTTCTGGGCTCCTCAGATAAGAAGGACATTGAGACACTTGAAGGTGTCCAGAGAAGGGTAACAAAGCTGGGGAGGGGACTGGAGCACAGCCCTGGGAGGAGAGGCTGAGGGAGCTGGGGTTGCTTAGCCTGGAGAAAAGGAGGCTCAGGGGAGACCTCCTTGCTCTCTACAACTCCCTGAAGAGAGGTTGTAGCCAGGAGGGGGTTGGTCTCTTCTGCCAGGCAAGCAGCACCAGAACAAGAGCACACAGTCTCAAGCTGTGCCAGGGGAGGTTTAGGCTGGATGTGAGGAGAAAGTTCGTCATAGAAAGAGTTATTGCCCATTGGAGTGTGCTGCCCAGGGAGGTGGTGGAGTTCCCACCCCTGGAGGTGTTTAGGAAGAGCCTGGATGAGGCACTTGGGGCCATGGTTTAGTTGATCAGATGGTGTTGGGTGATAGGTTGGACTCAGTGATCTCAAAGGTCTCTTCCAACCTGCTTAATTCTATTCTATTTCACAGAGTTCTACTTCAACTACTTATAGAAGTCTCTTGCTCCCAGTTTCCCTCCAATTAGTTTTACAGCTTCCAGTCTAAGGGTTTCATAGCACTGCTGTAGCTACAGAGGTGAAGCTTCCTATTCAAACACCTCAGCTTGGTTCTGCACAACCAAGTTGTTATGAAATGTTCAGAGTTTTGCATTTCTTCATTTGATCTCTTACCAAGAAATTCACCTGCAAAGCTATGCCCCTGCTTCCCCTTCTCCCAACACCTGCAACTGCTCATGCATTTAATAGCAAAAAGCATCTGAAATGATTGCTGATGGAAATTGAGCTTACCAGACAGGTTTGTTTCAGGAAGTGAAGTGAAAAGCCAGGCTGTATTTACATGACCAATCTGTAACTAGACTGCACTTTATAAGTGATCTGTATAATGGGCACAGAAGAGCTATTCTACCATCCAGGTGTCCAGGAATAGATGTAAATCAATTTTCTGATCAGAAGAACAATGGCAGCCTTGATCAGATGGTGGTGGGTGATAGGTTGGACTTGATGATCTTGAAGGTCTTTTCCAGCCTGGTTAATTCTATTCTATCCTGGGGAAGTGCAGATCTCCAAGCTTTCTACAACAGCTCATCAATTCAGTGTGTTCCAAGCTCCAGAAACAGTACAGATAATAAAGCCTGCTTTCCCAGAGCTGCCCACCCCCACACTCAGGTCTTTACAACCACTCTCCTGCACTCTGATCAGACAAGAGTCAGCAGAAGCATGGCTAATCACAGCCACCAGCCAAATCACCCCAGTCAACTGAACTAAATGGAAAGTTTACTATCAAATGGACATTTCTGAGCTGATTTATCCCCTTGCTCTCACTAGGGAAGCTGGTTGAGATCACTTTACCCTGCTGCTGAATGTCACAAAACTAACAGACTGCAAGACACTCTCTCCTTCTTCCAGACATGGTTGAGACTAGCCAAAACACTCAGGCTTGTCCAAAGGAAGCACAGTGCCATTCTACCACCTCCATTTCCTTAGGAACCCAACCTAAACAAAGTCTAGAGCAAAGGAAAAAGGATTACTGCTAACTGTTGCCACCTTTTTTCCCTCTGATTAATCTATCTCCCCTATGAGAGCAGTAGGGAGTCAGAAACCTCATGCAGCATGCTCAGGACTCCTACCCATGTAAGGAGGAGCCAACCAACCAAGCCTTCCTAAACTCAAACCACCAGAACTGACTAGAAAGATGACTGAGCAATCCTCTTACTTGAAACTGCTCCATCTGGACAAACTGCCACTAAGGACTAAACAGACAGAACTGCAGCCTTTTGAGCTCCTGTCTGAGCCTCAGAACTGCAGTGCAAAGAGGATCACAAGCACTGCTACACAGACACACTTCCCATGCACTGACAGCAAGACTTAAAAGCCACACAAGGGCCACTTTCACAAGAAGCAAAAAGGGAAAAGGAGCTAAAACCCTGAGCACCAAAGTTTAACAGAGGACTTGAAAAGAAAGCCTTGATCAAGGCTCTCCTCAGAATGTCTCCCAGCTTCCAGAGGAAGGCTGCAAACAAAAAGCTTAGCAGACAGGCTAACCTTGAGACTGCCAACTGTCAGATATTTGCATTCTTCACTGTCACCACACAAGCTGGACCTTCTGGGAAGAGGGGGAGGAGGCCTACATACAAGGGCCAAGAGGAAAGCAAACAAGAGGGAATACAATCACATCTTAGATAGGGCTGCAGACACTGTTTTACACAGCTGTGATTGAGCAGCGCAGAGAGAACATGGAAACAGTCCTTTGAAAGGGTTATAAACACCCACCCTCAAAAGAGAGTTTAGTTTGCAGTCACATGAAGACACCTCCAGGGCTTCTGACAGCTTGTGTGCACGACAAAGATTCTTCAGCACCAAACTACATTAGGGTTTTGCCAGCACACTGCCATCAAATTAATGGTTTGGCTACAGCACAACAGAAACTTAATTGTCTGCATTCTCCACACGCACCCCAGCGACCTGAAGTCTCTATTGCCCTACCTTAAGGCAGCTTTCCACCCAGTGGGTATGCATTTTTCATCTAAGCTTCTCAGGCATTCTCTTCTGCTACAGGACCTTGGAAGTCTCCACTGTAACTGCAGGGCACTCCTTGAGGTCCTGATCCTTGCAACACCTAGACACGATTGCTTTTTCCCAGTTATAGCTGCTCAAAAGACTCCTACATAAGCCTGGAGAGGAGGAGACTCAGGGGTGACCTTATTGCTCTCTACAACTACCTGAAGGGGGGTTGTAAACAGGCAGAGGTTGGTCTGTTCTCCCAGGCAGCCAGCACCAGAACAAGAGGACACAGTCTCAGGCTGCGCCAGGGGAGGTTCAGGCTGGAGGTCAGGAGGAAGTTTTACACAGAGAGAGTGATTGCCCAATGGAATGGACTGCCCGGGGAGGTGGTGGAGTCACCATCACTGGAGGTGTTCAGGAGGAGACTTGACAGGGTGCTTGGTGCCATGGGTTAGTTGATTAGGTGGTGTTGGGTGATAGGTTGGACGTGATGATCTTGAAGGTCTCTTCCCACCTGGTTTATTCTATTCTATTCTAAGGGGCTGGTAGTAATCTCAGGCCTGACTCCTGGCTATTCACACTTCACTGAAGTTTCTAACTACCACCAAGTTAACAGTGAGCTTGAACACGGCTCCTTTGCTTCTGCCAATGCAAACCACAGTGGACTATTACAAACCCTACGGATGCTTCCCTTCGATCCCTTCTCAGGATCTCAGGGAGTGATACGACTAGGGGGAATGGAATGAAGCTGGAGGTGGGGAGATTCAGGCTGGAGGGGAGGAGGAAATTCTTCCCCATGAGAGTGGTGAAGCCCTGGAATGGGTTGTCCAGGGAGGTGGTTGGGGCCCTGTCCCTGGAGGTGTTTAAGCCCAGGCTGGCTGAGGCTCTGGGCAGGCTGATCTAGTGTGGGGTGTCCCTGCCCATGGCAGGGGGGTTGGAACTAGATGACCCTTGTGGTCCCTTCCAACCCTGACTGATACTATGATACTATGACTGCTTTGCCGAGTTCACTTGCTCGCTCTCACAGAAGCTTCAGCGGAATCACCGTGCGGAGTCACTGGCACTGGCTCCGACCCCAATGTTCTTCGCTAAGAACACTGAAGTTTCACCGAGGAAGTCTCACTACGAGGCCGGCCAAGTTTGGGAGCCGCAGCCGCGGCTCACCCCGCGGAGGCAGAGCCCAGGGGCTGCCAAGCTTTAGGTGAAAGCCGACTAAGGTCCGACTTGCAGGCACCCCCTTACCTCCCCCCCTCACAGGCAGGGGTTTCTGCACACCTCCGTTTCCCCCCGCCCCGCCCCGGGCCGAGGCCTCAGGGGTTAACCCGGGCCCGCGGCTCCGGCAGCGCTCGGGACAGCTGGGGGCGGATGGGGGCTGGGACACGGCCCGCCCGCCCCACCCCGCCGCGGCCTCCGCGCCCAGCCGCGGCCCGCCCGCTCCTCGCCTCCCCCCAGACCCAGGACCCCCGAACAAGTGTCTAAGGCAGCACCTTGCCGACAGACCGCGCCAGGCCCTGCCCCGAGCGCAGCCCGGACGCCTTCCCCCTAACCCCACTTCGCCGCCGGGGCCTTGGCGATCCGGGACGCTGCTGCCACCCCCTTCCCGTCGCGGCCCAGCAGCAGGAGGCCTGGCCCGTCCTCTCCTCTCGCCCTCACCTTCTGGATGGCGGCTGGCGTGATCTCACCCTTCCCCCGCTGCCTCGGGGCCGCGAACGCCACCGACATGTCGCGCCGCTCGCAGCAGGGCCCGCCGCCCGCTCAGCACCCCGCGGAACCAGCAGCGGCGGGAGGCGGCAGCGAGCCGGGAAGAACGCGGGGGGCGGGGGCGGCTGCCCAGCGGGACGGCCCAACCCCGTCCGGGCGGGGAAGGGTCAAGCAAGGCCAGCGGCTCCTCTTCCTTTCCCGCTGCGAGAGGACAGCCCCCATGAGGCCGTGACCGCTTACACCTCTCGTCCAAAACGAAGGGACCGAGAGTCGGGGCTGCGCTCTTTAAACATGACCTCCCCTCAACACGCGACCTTCAAAGGCTACCCTTTTCTCTCCATAGACTTGGTACGTTCCAGCGCAACGCGCCTCAGCGCCGGACAGGCAGGGAAGTGGTACGACCCATGCGGGGGAGGGAAGAGTATGTGCGAGCCCTACCGTGCGCACGTTACCGGGGACGCGCTCTCTTCTCCCCTCTATCCAGCGCCACAGTTGGTTGCTCCCGGGCAGCGCGCTCCGGCGCGGCGTGGGGCGGGGCAGTTACCTCGGGGTAGCAGCGCGGGTTGGCCGTGGCCGGGGCTGCCCGCCCTTGGCACGGCTGTCGCGGTTGCTGCTCGGGAAGGTACTTGGCAGTCGAGGGCAAAGTGTAACCGCTGCGGGAGCTGCCGCTGCCGCCGCCGTGAGGCTTTTGCCATCTGCGGTGGTGCGCCTTCGGCAGCGCCTGTGCTGCCCGCGCTGACTGGGTTAGGGGGACAGAAACAACCTGTGAAGAAAAAGTTGTAAAGGCAGCAGCTCTGCGCCCTCCATCTGCTCGGTGCAGGGCGACCTTCCCCCACCGAGCGCGGCGGCGGCAGCTTCTCTACCGTGAGAAGGACACGGAGCAAGGAGAAGCAGCTACCGCTGCAACTCCGAATAAATGACAAGACACTGAAAGTGCTGAGATCTGCCTTTGACTTTTTAAGAGCGGCCACTGGAGGGAATCTCGGTGTCGCCAAAGAGCCTCACGTAGTTGTCGAGGTCTTCGGTGTTCATCGAGCAGAGAGCGGTTTTGGGTGGGAATGGAATGGAATGGAATGGAATGGACCAGGTTGGAAGAGACCTTTGAGATCATCCAGTCCAACCTATCACCCAACACCACCTAATCAACTAAACCATGGCACCAGGCATCCAGTCTCGTCCTAAACACCTCCAGTGATGGTGACTCCACCACCTCCCTGGGCAGCACATCCCGATGGCCAATCTCTCCTTCTGTGAGGAACATCTTCCTAACATCCAACCTAAACCTCTCCTGGCACAGCTTGAGACTATGTCCTCTTGTTCTGGTGCTGATTGCCTGGGAAAAGAGACCAACCCCCACCTGGCTCCAAACTCCCTTCAGGTAGTTGGAGAGAGCAAGAAGGTCTCCCCTGAGCCTCCTCTTCTCCAGGCTAAGCAACCCCAGCTCCCTCAGCCTCTCCTCACAGGGCTGTGCTCCAGACCCCTCCCCAGCTTTGTTGCCCTTCTCTGGACACCTTCAAGTCTCTCAATGTCCCTTCTTAAACTGAGGAATCCAGAACTGGACACAGGACTCAAGGTGTGACCTAGCCAGTGCTGAGTACAGAAGAGCCTGGATGAGGCACTTGGTGCCATAATTCAGTTGATCAGATGGTGTTGGATGATAGGTTGGACTTGATGATCTTGAAGGTCTTTTCCAAGCTGGTTAATTCTATTCTATTCTATTCCTATTCTATTCTATTCCTATTCTATTCTATTCTATTCTATTCTATTCTATTCTATTCTATTCTATTCTATTCTATTCTATTCTATTCTATTCTATTCTATTCTGCAGCAGGTTGCTCAGAGCCCCAGATGGCCACAGGGATGGGGCATCTATCACTTCTCCAGGCTAGTGTGTCACCACCCTTAGTGTAAGAAGACTCTTCCTTAAGAGTCCTTTGAATCTCCCTCTTCTAGTTTAAAACTATCACCCCTTGTCCTGTTAAAACAAGCCCTGCTACAAAGTCTGTTCCCATCTTTCTTACAGGTCCCCTTGAAGTACTGAAAGGCCAGGGGAAGGTCTCTCTGCAGCCCTGTCACTCCAAACAACCCTAGATCTCACAGCAGAGCAGCTCCAGCTCCTTGTCTTTATACAAGGATTGCAGCTTCAAAAGGTGGTGGTATGGTAAAGTAAAACCAAAAAGCCCAACAAAAGAGTTTTAAAGCTTCTTCTCCCAGGCCCAGCCCCTGCTCAGCCCATGTGCTTTTCATCTCAGGTTCACAGGCTGTGAGCTGTCTCCTGTCCAAGCTGTGGCCTTTTGTAAACTGATTGCTGCTGCTGTGGCTGAGGGGACATGACTCGGTGACACAACATCACACCACAAACCCTGTGTCTTGTTCTTCACTCAGTGCGTTGCCTGCTCTCTTCCTCAGCTGTTGCTGGCTGAAGTCCCTGGCTCTCCCCTCAAGCCATAACCCCTTTGGTTACAGCTCACATTTGTCAGTGGCATCCGTGGCTACCCCGTGGCTGTACAGCTGCTTCCCAACTGGCATGCTCTCGCCTCACACTGTGTCAAGGCTGGCTCCTTTCCCCAGCCCCATGGAGATTATTCTTCCTGGCTCTGCTGTCCTAGGATTTACTGTGGCTGCCCATCACCCCCTGCTTCTCCCCCTTGACAACGGGTTCCCAGGCTGCTGGCTCCAAGCTGTTGCTGTATTCCTGCAGCATCTCCCTCTCCACAGGCTGGCCACCTGGGCCTGATGCTCTCTGTTACCAGAATGGCACTGCTTCTGCTCTGTCTCTTCAGATTACACAGGACCCTGAGTTGATGGGTTACTAAGCTGGCTTGCTCTCCCCTCCAAAACATGTCTCTGGCCCACTCCTTGCGCTGGAGGTCATGCTGAGGAGGAGGAGGAGTGATTCTAGCATATCCATGAGGATGTTTATTTCTGTCCATTTCACTCATCACCAGGGTGTGTAGAGCCATTTCTTGGACTAATAGTTCAGGTTCCAGTACCTGAAGGGGGCTACAGGAGAGCTGGAGAGTTTTGACAAAGGAATGAAGTGAAAAGATGAGGGATAATGGCTTTGAACTGGAAGAAGCTGGATTTAGATTGAACAGGAAGAAGCAATTCTTCCCCATGGCAGGGCTGAGGCACTGGAACAGGTTGCCCAGAGAAGCTTTGGAGGCTTGCAAGCCTGGAAGTGTTGAAAGCCAGGTTGAGCAGGACCTTGAGTAAGCTGGGCTAGTGGGAGGTACCCCTGCCCATGGCAGGAAGGTTGGAACTAGATGATCTTTATGGTCTCCTCCAACCCAAACCATTCCATGTTTCTATGCTAACTGCCATAATGGCTCTGTGCTCAAGTTGATGCTATCCCTTCTAACTACAAACAACTACAGAGAATCCTAGAACACAGGACAGCATGGCCAAATCAGTGTGGGATCAGAAGGTATCCTCTGCTAGCCCACTGCAAATGGAATTGAATCATAGAATCAGTAAGGTTGGAAAAGACCTAGAGATCATCAAGGCCAACCTGTCACCCAACACTTCATGGATAACTAAACCATGGCTCCAAGTGCCACATCCAATCCCTTTTTGAACACCTCCAGGGATGGGGACTCTACCACCTCCCTGGGCAGCACATCCCAATGGCCAATATATCTTTCTGGGAAGAACTTTCTCAGGCCTAAACCTCCCCTGGTGCAGCTTGAGACTGTGTCCTCTTGTTCTGCTGCTGCTTGCCTGGGAGAAGAGACCAACCCCCACCTGGCTACAACCTCCCTTCAGGGAGTTGGAGAGAGCAAGAAGGTCTCCCCTGAGCCTCCTCTTCTCCAGGCTAAGCAACCCCAGCTCCCTCAGCCTCTCCTCACAGGGCTGTGCTCCAGACCCCTCTCCAGCCTCGTCGCCCTTCTCTGGACACATTCCATCATCTCAACATCTTTCCTAAACTGAGGGGCCCAGAACTGGACACAGGACTCAAGGTGTGGCCTCACCAGTGCTGAGCACAGGGCACAATGACTTCCCTGCTCCTGCTGGCCACACTATTTCTGATGCAGGCCAGAATTCCAAGGACTTAATTTCCTCAGGAAGAGTATCCCGTTGGCTCCAGAGAACTGGTGAGATGCCTGAAATTGTCTCAATGCTCTCATGAAATACTTGGACCAGTGGGGATCACAGAATCACCAAGGTTGGAAGAGACCTCAAAAATCAAGTCCCACAGACCCCATGACTAAACCATGGCACCAAGTGCCACATCCAATCCCCTCTTGAACACCTCCAGGGATGGGGACTCCACCACCTCCCTGGGCAGCACATTCCAATAGCTAACAACTCTCTCAGTGAGGAAGTTTCTCCTCAATAGTCCATAGAATGGAATATTCCATAGAATGTTTTTCTCTTCCCACAGGTATAACTTCCTTGCTCTTACCCTCTGGTTACTAAACCTCTGTTTATAAAATACTTCAGTTGGGGGTGTCTTGGGGATCTGTTATGTGTCAGCCACATAGACACTGCTTTGAAGATCTAAATGTTCTATATTCTCCCACATTTTCAGGTTGGTTTTGAGGCAAGGGGAAAAAAAATACGCTTGAAGGATGCAATAGGGGAGGAATCTTAAAATGGAAGGGGCAGTTTCTCATTGTACCTCATTACATTCCTATTGCCATACAAAATATTGGAGAATCATAGAGTAATAGAATTGTTTTGGTTGGAAAAGACCTCTAAGATCATCAAGTTCAACCATCAACCCAACACCACCATGGCCACTAAACCATGTCCAGGATCTGAAGGGGGCCTACAGGAAGGCTGGGGAAGGACTTCTCAGGATCTCAGGGAGTGATAGGACTAGGGGGAATGGAATGAAGCTGGAGGTGGGGAGATTCAGGCTGGAGGGGAGGAGGAAGTTCTTCCCCATGAGAGTGGTGAAGCCCTGGGATGGGTTGTCCAGGGAGGTGGTTGAGGCCCTGTGCCTGGAGGTGTTTAAGGCCAGGCTGGATGAGGCTGTGGCCAGGCTGATCTAGTGTGGGGTGTCCCTGCCCATGGCAGGGGGGTTGGAACTAGCTGATCCTTGTGGTCCCTTCCAACCCTGAATGAAACTATGATACTATGAATTACCATGTCCCAAACTGCCCAGCCCACAGATTTCTTGAACACCTCCAGGCATGGGGACTCCACCACCTCCCTGGGCAGCCTGTTCCAACCCCTGACCACTCTTGCAGCAAAGAAAATTTCCTAATATCCAACCTAAACTCCCCCTGGGGCAGCTTGAGGCCATTTCATCTTCTGTTACCTGATAATAGGGACAAGAGGCCAACCCCCACTTCACTGCAACCTCCTTTCAGGGAGTTGTACAGAGCAATGAGGTCTCCCCTCAGCCTCCTCTTCTCCAGACTGAACAACCCCAGCTCCCTCAGCTGCTCTTCCCCTGCCCTGTTCTCCAGACCCTTCCCCAGCTTTGTTGATAGACTCATTGGACCATTCATTCACCATAACTAAAGCCATCTCCATTGCCTAATTCTGTCTGGTGATTAAATTAACTCATCTGTTCCCCTCTGCATTGATTTTTCATTCCCACATTTAACATTTTTGACTCCCACATCCATACACAGCAACAGCACTAAGGAAAGGTTGAAAGAAAAGCTCCCAGCTCCATCCTTTCCTGCCATGGGAAGGGAAAAAAGATCAACCTTTAAATAAAAGACACAGATGCATGAAGGCAGGGAGGGAGCTAGCTGCAGTGGAGCTGTGCCACATGGTCTCAGAACACATCACCACAACAGGGTGTCTCTTTTATGTCTCTCTTAATGCCCTGCAATATGCCGAGATATGGAAGGGCATATGGTGGATTTGCTCTTTAATTGCACATTTCTTTGTTCTTGGGAGCTCCTCACAACCTTAACATTATTTAATTGTGATTTAGATGCATCAATCTGGATCATCACCAGGGGTTTCAAATGCAAGCATGTGTCAGTTGGATCTTCTTCTGGGGTGCACCAAGCAGAGTGCGGCCAGTGGGTTCAGAGAGGTTCTCCTCCCCCTCTGCTCTTCTCTGGTGAGGCCACATAAAAGACTGAACATTAGAATCATAGAATCAATAAGGTTGGAAAAGACCTCAGAGATCATCAAGTCCAACCTGTCACCCAACACCTCCTGACAACTAAATCATGGCACCAAGTGCCACATCCAATCCCCTCATGAGCACCTCCAGGGATGGTGACTCCACCACCTCCCTGGGCAGCACATTCCAATGGCTAACAACTCTCTCTGGGAAGAACTTGCTCCTCACCTCCAGCCTAAAATCTCTGCTGGCACAGCTTCAGACTGTGTCCTCTTGTTCTGGTGCTGCTTGCCTGGGAGAAAAGACAACCCCCACCTGGCTACATCCTCCCTTCAGGTAGTTATAGAGAGCAATAAGGTCTCCCCTGAGTCTCCTCCTCTCCAGGCTAAGCAACCCCAGCTCCCTCAGCCTCTCCTCACAGGGCTGTGTTCCAAGCCTCTCCCCAGCCTTGTTGCCCTTCTCTGGACACCTTCCAGCAAGTCAACCTCCTTCCTAAACTGAGGGGCCCAGAACTGGACACAGGACTTGAGGTGTGGCCTAACCAGTGCAGTGTACAGGGGCAGAATGACCTCCCTGCTCCTGCTGGCCACACTCTTCCTGATGCAGGCCAGGATGCCATTGGTCCTCCTGGCTGCCTGGGCACACTGCAGGCTCATGTTCGGCCTACCATCAACCAGCACCCCCAGGTCCCTCTCTGCCTGGCTACTCTCAGCCACTCTGACCCCAACCTGTAGCACTGCCTGGGGTTGTTGTGGCCAATGTGCAGAACCTGGCACTTGGATGTGTTCAATCTCCTGCCCTTGGCCTCTGCCCATCTGTCCAGCCTGTCCAGGTCCCTCTGCAGAGCCTCTCTACCCTCCAGCAGATCAACTCCTGCCCCCAGCTTGCTGTCATCTGCAAATTTACTGATGATGGACTCAATGCCCTCATCCAGATCATCAATGAAGATGCTAAAGAGCACAGGGCCCAGCACTGATCCCTGGGGCACACCACTAGTGCCTGGCTGCCAGCTGGATGTGGCACCATTCACCACCACTCTCTGGGCTCAGCCTCCAGCCAGTTCCTAACCCAATGCAGTGTGCTCCCCCCCAGGTCATTGGCTGACAGCTTGGCCAGGAGTTTGCTGTGGGGGACAGTGTCAAAGGCCTTGCTGAAGTCCAGGTAGACTGCAGAGAATACTGCTAAGCAGCAGCACCTGAAGTGCAAGCCCCTGTGTTCTGGTTTGAAGCGAAGTACCCAAACAGCACTGCACACTACAGGGGTATTGGTGGCTCTGTCACGTGCCAAAGGAGCAATCACAAACCCAGAGAAATAGATTATAACTGGGAGGCTTAATTTGTATTCTAGTGCCTGTCCCTTCAGTCTGCAAATATAAATATTTAGAATAAAGAAACTCCCAGCAAGATCTGCAGCTGGCACTAATGGGAGTTAAGTGCAAGACCTGTGGTGAGGAGAAACCTTTCTGTGTCCTGACTTTATTCTTCAAAAGGGAATCTGCAGCTCCTCACATTCTCTGCTATAAATAAAGAATAGCAGAACATCTACTCTAAGCCTCCTTAGGGCTAAGAGTTCTTTAAGAATTCTTAGAGGTTAATATTTTATTTTAGGGTACAGAAGCAAGGCAGCACACTTGGTTAAATTCCTCAGATTTGAGTGTCTAAAGCGAGGCAGAAAAGAGAGACAAGAGAAGGCACTGCCAAGCCGTGCTGCTGAAAAGGTAGCACTGATCTGGCTGGGGGAGGAGAAGCTCACCAGGAGCTCTCAGTGTGCACTTGCAGCCCAGAAAGCCAATCAGATCCTGGGCTGCAGCAGGAGAAGTGTGGCCAGCAGGGCAAGGGAGGTGATTCTCCCCCTCTGCTCAGCTCTGGGGAGACCCCACCTGGAGTACTGTGTCCAGTTCTGGAGCCCCTATGACAAGAGGGATGTGGAGGTGCTGGAAGGTGTCCAGAGAAGGGCCACAAGGATGATCAGAGGGCTGGAGCACCTCTCCTGTGAGGACAGACTGAAGGAGTTGGGGCTGTTCAGTCTGGAGAAGAGAAGGCTCCCAGGTGACCTCATTGTGGCCTTCCAGGATCTGAAGGGGGCTCCAAGAAGGCTGGGGAGGGACTGCTCAGGATCTCAGGGAGTGCTAGGACTAGGGGGAATGGAATGAAGCTGGAGGTGGGGAGATTCAGGCTGGAGGTGAGGAGGAAGTTCTTCCCCATGAGAGTGGTGAAGCCCTGGAATGGGTTGTCCAGGGAGGTGGTTGAGGCCCTGTCCCTGGAGGTGTTTAAGCCCAGGCTGGATGAGGCTGTGGCCAGGCTGATCTAGTGTGAGGTGTCCCTGCCCATGGCAGGGGGGTTGGAACTAGATGATCCTTGTGGTCCCTTCCAACCCTGAATGATGCTATGATACTATGATATTACTATGATCTTGAGAAGCTGAACATTCTCAGCTCTGAGAGGCAATGATCACAGATCACAGGATATTAGAGATTGGGAGAGACCTCTGGAGATCGTGTACAACCCCCCTGCTAGAGCAGGATCATAGAGTCCAGCATAGGTCACATAGGAACACATCCAAACAGGGCAGGAAAGTCTCCAGAGAAGGAGACTCCACAACCTCTCTGGGCAGCCTGCTCCAGTGCTCTGGGACCCTCACAGACATCCTTATGATGAGATGGGACCTCCTGTGCTGTAGTTTCCATCCATTGTCCTATCCCAGGGCACAAGTGAGCAGAGGCTATCCCTGTCCCTTCCTTCTTGACCCACAGCCCTCAGATAATTATAGATATTTATTAGATCCCCTCTCAGTCTTCTCCAGACTAAACAGCCCCAAGGCTCTCAGCCTTTCTTCAGTCCCTTCATCATCCTTGTAGCCTTCCACTGGACTCTCTCCAACAGATCCCTGTCCCTCTTGAACTGGGGGGCCCAGAACTGGATGCAGTATTCCACGTGGGGCCTCACCAGGGCAGAGCAGAGGAGAACCTCCCTCCATCTGCTGGACACACTCCTCTTAGCACACTTGCACGAGAGGCTCTTCTAGAGATGTTTCTGGGGACTTCTACAGAGTCTGCATCATCTTCAGCTTGTCTTCTGAAGACTCATGACCATGAAGGACAGAGAAGACTGAACAACTACAGGGCAGTATTTCTACCTTGTCACAGCTCTGATCAACACCTTGCTGAGGGAATTAAGTGCAAATTAAAGCATGGGCAATTTTCTTTCAGAGAACTTGGTCCTGTCACCTGAAAAAGACCTCCTTCATTCCGCTAGCAGTGCTGCTCTCAGGGCTGCCCAGAGTGCTGCTGGCCTTTGCTGCAGGAGCACACTTCTGGCTCACATTCACCAGTACTCCCAGGTCCTTTTCTGCAGAGCTGCTTTCCAGCATGAACAGGTGCATGAGGTTATTCCTCCTCAAGTGCAGGACTTTGCACTTCCATTCCTGCTTCTCCACAGAGAGGGTTACCAAACACTGGAATGGTCTGCCCAGGGCAGTGCTGGACTCCCCATCCCTGGAGGTGTTCAAGCAGCCTGTGGACCTGACACTTAGGGGCATGGTTTAGTGATGACCCTTCAGTGGTGGGTCAAAGGTTGGACTGGATGAGCTTTGAGGTCTCTTCCAGCTGGATGTTTTCTGTGATTCAGTGATTTGTTGAACTTCATGAGGTCTTTGCCTATGTCTTCAACCTGTTGAGGTTCTCTGAATGGCAGCACAAGCACGTGGTGTATCAACTGCTCCTCCTTGTCACATAACATCTGTAAACTAGCTCAGGGCCCACTCTCTGTTGCCACACGGATCATTAATGAAGAAACTAAACAACATTGGCTGCAGTATTGATCCCTGAGATACATTGTGGCCAGGAGGAGCAGGGAAGTCATTCTGCCCTGTGTTCAGCACTGGTTAGGACACACCTTGAGTCTTGTGTCCAGTTCTGGGTTCCTCAATTCAAGAAGGACATTGAGACACTTGAATGTGTCCAGAGAAGGGCAACAAAGCTGGGGAGGGGTTTGGAGCACAGCCCTGTGAGGAGAGGCTGAGGGAGCTGGGGTTGCATAGCCTGGAGAAGAGGAAGCTCAGGGGAGACCTTCTTGCTCTCTACAACTACCTGAAGGGAGGTTGTAGCCAGGTGGGGGTTGTCTCTTCTCCCAGGCAAGCAGCATCAGAACACGAGGACACAGTCTCAAGCTGTGCCAGGAGAAGTTTAGGTTGGAGGTGAGGAGGAAGTTCTTCCCAGAAAGAGTTGTTGGCCATTGGAATGTGCTGCCCAGGGAGGTGGTGGAGTCCCCATCCCTGGAGGTGTCCAAGAGGGGATTGGATGTAGCACTTGGTGCCATGGTTTAGTAGTCAGGAGGTGTTGGGTGACAGGTTGGACTTGATGATCTCTGAGGTCTTTTCCAACCTTATTGATTCTATGATTCTCTGTGATTCTAGGATTCTGGCTGGCCTCCAGCTGGACTCCACACCACCCTACGAGCCTGGCAGTCAGCTAGGTTTTGGTACACCTCACTGGATGCTCCTATAACCAGTCCTTCAGTTTGCTTCTGTGCATGTTATGGAAGAGAAATGTCTGAAACCTTGCTAGGGCTGATATAAAACAAATCCACTGCTCTCCCCTCCCTGGAGAGGGACTTTTGACAAAGACAGGTAGTGACAGGAAGAAGCTGGATTAAAATAAGACATCAGGAAGCAATTCTTCCCCATGAGGGTGGTGAGACACTGAAACAGGTTGCCCAGAGATGTTGTGGAGGCTCCAAGCCTGGCAGTGTTGATAGCCAGGTTGGATGGGACCTTGAGCAATGTGGTCTGAGAGGAGGTGTCCCTGCCCATGGCAGGTGGGTTGGCATTAGATGATTGTAAGGTCCCTTCCAACCCAAACCACTCTCTATTCTATGATTGCACCTAGTGTGCTGACACTACTGCTTATCACATTCATCTGTATTGTCTTGCTGTCCCCCTGGGCTCTTGTGTCTGTAACCACCTTGTTTGCTTTTTACTTTGGTTGCAGCCTTCTTGTTCAGGGGCTGCCTCTCCATCCTGTATTCATAAACCACAACTTCTGCAACTCTGAAGCTTTTTGCTGTCATGTTTGCCACACCTCATCATTTTGCCTTCCTAACAGAGGCCAGGCAGCATGTTTTGCTGTCCAGGAAGGATGGCACCACCTCTACACACAGAACCATAGAATCACAGAATCCTTTCATTTGGAGAAGAACTTTAAGATCATCCATTCCAACCATTCCCTAACTCTACCAAGGCTGGTGCTAAGCTATGCCAGCACCACATTGGGCTCAATGATCTCTGGAGGTCCCTTCCAATCTTTAACATTCTGTGATTCTCTGATCTGTGCCACTTTTCAACACCTCCAGGAATGGGGATTCAACCATCACCCTGGACAGCAGTGTTTAAGAACACTTTAAGGGAAGAAGTTTCTTCTAATACCCAACCTAAACCTCCACTGGCACAATTTCAAGCCACTTCCTTTTGTCCTATCACTTGTTGCCAGCGAAATCAACGCCAACCGGGCGCCAACCTTCTTTCAGGGAGCTGTAGAGAGGAATGGAATGGAATGGAATGGAATGGAATGGAATGGAATGGAATGGAATGGAGTGGAGTGGAGTGGAGTGGAGTGGAATGGAATGGAATGGAATGGAATGGAATGGAATGGAATGGAATGGAATGGAATGGAATGGAGTGGAGTGGAGTGGAGTGGAATGGAATGGAATGGAATGGAATGGAATGGAATGGAATGGAATGGAATGGAATGGAATAGAATAGACCAGACCAGGTTGGAAGATACCTTCAAGATCATCGCGTCCAACCTATCATCCAACACCATCTAATCAACTAAACCATGGCACCAAGCACCCTATCAAGTCTCCTCCTGAACACCTCCAGTGATGGTGACTCCACCACCTCCCTGGGCAGCACATTCCAATGGCCAATCACTCTCTCTGTGAAGAATTTGTTACTAACCTCCAGCTTAAACCTCCCCTGGCACAGCTTGAGACTGTGTCCTCTTGTTCTGGTGCTGCTTGCCTGGGAGAAGAGACCAACCTCCACCTGGCTACAACCTCACTACAGGGAGTTGTAGACAGCAGGAATGTCTCCCCTGAGCCTCCTCTTCTCCAGGCTAAGCAACCCCAGCTCCCTCAGCCTCTCCTCACAGGGCTGTGCTCCAGACCCCTCCCCGGCTTTGTTGCCCTTCTCTGGACACCTTCCAGCAACTCAACATCTTTCCTAAATTGAGGAGCCCAGAACTGGACACAGGACTCAAGGTGTGGCCTAACCAGTGTTGTGTACAGGGGGAGAATGCCCTCCTTGCTCCTGCTGGCCACACTGTCCCCTCAGCCTCCTTTTCTCCAGACTAAACAACCCCAGTTCCTTCAGCTGCCCCTCACCAGACTTGTTCTTTAGGCCCTTCACCAGCATTTTCACCCTCTTCACCAGCTTTGTTTCCCAGCTTCTCAGCTCCAATAATGACTAACTGTGTCCTGGCTGCCTCATCCCAATGTGTCCCAGAGACCATTGTAGCAAGAGAGATAACCAAGGTCCAGTGTCTTTACCCATGTGCTGATGACTGCAGTGGATTGGAGTCTGCAGCAGACTTGAGAGATGTCTACCTTTACTGCTCAGAAGGCTTTAGATTAACTCTCTTTAAAATAAGGCTCTTCCAAATTTAGTAGGAGAAAAGGAGGGAGGAAGTTAGAATGGCAGCTTCCACACTCTGGTCATGTGTACATTGAAACAGCTCTTCTGTAGAATGGATGAAAACTCCCCCAGACCTGTGAGTCTGTGTGCCTCAGGGAAGGCAAAATCAAAGATCAGCTTTGCTCTGAGGTGAAGGACTGAAGAGTGTAAAGATCCTTTTAAGTCTTACATGAACTTTATGTATGCTCTGCATATTTCATGAACTTCTCTCTGTGCACCAATGAAGGGGGAAAAAAATGAAAGAGAAAGCTGAATGGTGAACATCCCTGCTGTAGTGATCTGTCTTGGTTCCCACATAGATAGATTTGTTATAGTAGTACTGTGAAAGTATTTGCATGAGTGAGGCCACACCTAGAGTACTGGGCTCAGTTTTGGGCCCCTCACTCCCAGGACATGGAGGTGCTGGAGCAGGTCCAGAGAAAGGCAACCAAGCTGGGGAAGGATCTGGACAACAGGGCTGGGGAGGAGCAGCTGAGGGAGCTGGGGGTGGTAAGTGTGGAGGAGGCTGCCCAGGGAGGTGGCTGAATTTCCATCCCTGGAAGGGTTTAGAAGTTGCAGAGATGTGGTGCTGAGGGCCATGGTTTAGCACCAGCCTTGGTAGAGTTAGAGAATGGTTGGAGTCAACATCCTTCAAGGTCCTTTCCAACCAAAACCATTCTAGTATTCTATTCTAAGAAGTAACAGGAGCAAAAAAGGAGACCATCTAATTAGCAAGCAGCTTTGCTAAGAAGCAGTCCAGTACAAAACATGTGATAAATGCTTCCAAAGAATTCTGGGCTCCTTCCTTCCATGAAAATGCAAAAAGCTTGGAGAAGATACTTGTTTTAATTACTTCATCAAGTGCTCTGCTGTGAAATCTGGTGGAAGAAATAATAATAAGGAGAAAGCAGCCAATACAGGTATGTGTTAATGACTTTATAGGCAACAAGTCATAGCTGGTATACAGAATCTCCTCACAGAAATTATTCCAGGTGACACCTGTGCATTCAATGTGATGCATGAAACCTCCCCTAACATCTGGTGGTACAATGTTCAGTGACTTCTGCAGGGCCTCTGTAGATTTGATAGTGCTGGGAGCTATGTGATTGCTGCTAATTTATGGTAGTGTAAGACGCTGTTGGGAACATCTCGTGCTGGAATCAGTGTGGGAAGGCGTATGGCAACACCCCACTGGCATGGGTTGTAGAAGACATTGTGGAATCAAAGAATGCTTTGGGGTGGAAGGGACCTTAAAGATTCAAACCCCCTGCCATGGGCAGGGACACCTCCCACCAGCCCAGCTTGCTCAAGGCCTCATCCAGCCTGGCCTTGAACACCTCCAGGGAGAGGGCATCCATGACCTCCCTGGGCAACCTGTTCCAGTGTCACAGAATCACCAAGGTTGGAAGAGACCTCAAAGATCATCAAGTCCAACCTGTCACCACAGACCTCATGACTAAACCATGGCACCAAGTGCCACATCCAATTCCCTCCTGAACATGGTGACTCCACCACCTCCCTGGGCAGCACATTCCAATGGTGAACAACTCTCTCAGTGAAGAACTTTCTCCTCACCTCCAGCCTAAACTTCCCCTGACCCCTGTGTCCTCTTGTTCTGGTGCTGGTTGCTTGAGAGAAGAGACCAACCCCTTCCTGGCTACAACCACCCTTCAGGCAGTTGTAAACAGCAATAAGGTGTCTCACCACCCTCACTGGAAAGAATTTCCTCCTCATCTCCAGTCTAAATCTCCCCTCCTCCAGCTTTACTCTGTTGCTCCTTATCCTATCAGCACAAGCCTCTTCCTGAAGAGTTTGTTACTGTTTGTCTTGTTTCATGGTAAACTTTTAATTTTTCCCATTAAAATGAACTGTTTTAGCTAATGACCTTAAATCTTCACACATATTTCTCCCCTTCATGTGGCTGCTACATGCTTGAGTTAATTCCATTGGGCTGCCAAATCCCTGTCATTTCAGAAGAGCTAAAGGCAAGTATCACAAGTTTCTCACCCCAGCTAATTTCTGGTTGTACCTAACTGATGGTTCATCAGTCAAGAGAGGAAAGAAAACTTTTGTGAAAGTGATCACAGATAGATTAAAAACCCTGAACCGTGAGGGTTAGTGTTAGTGACTGAGGAACTGGGGTTGTTAGGGGTGGGGAAAAGGAGGCTGGGAGGAATTAGATTATCTTTAAGGTTCCTTCCAACCCGAATCGTTCTGCTTCTATGATGAGGGAGGGTACTCCAAAACCTGTCAAGATTTGCCCCGAACTTAGCTATGACAAGCCTCAAACCAGCACAACTTCAGGGCAGAATTACTCAAGGCCTTGCTGACATCCCTACCAAACAAGCAAAACTTTCAGTTGCTCGCTGTGTTTTTTTCAAAGCTCTATTGTCTGTATCCGGACAGAGTTCCACTCACTGTGCAGGGCAGAGCTGCACAGCCCTCCCCAGCCTTCCTCCAAGCCCAGCCCTGCCTGCGAAGGTCACACGGAACAACTTTGTCACTTTCATCCTCGCAGGCAGGTGCTGCTTTCAGCGTTTTGTTCTGTCCGCAAGATCAGCCCTGGTCCTGAACTGATAGCGAACTTCCGTCGCGTTTTGGAGCTCCTTCTGTGCCTACCGAGGCCCCCAGGCCAGGCGCAGCCCCCGGTGCAGCGGCAGCAGGCGGGTACGGCGGGAGGCACGGCGGCTGCCAGCTCTGCGGCGGACACAGAAGGCGTCGTTGCTCAGCTGCGGTCGGGCGGGCGGTGAGGCGATGCTGGGACCGCAGCCGCGCCCCGCAGCGAGCCGGGGGCAGCGTCGCCTCCCGAGCGAGTCCCTGCGGAGCCGCGCACCGTGTCCTTGGCCCGGCGCGGACGGGGAGGTGGGGTGCAGCCCCCTCCTCCCCTGCCTGAACCCCGCGCTCAAACCCCAGCAGGCGCGGGAGAGGATCTCACGACGCCACCAACTTTCTCCTCACCGGGGAGGGACAAGCCGAGCCCCGGCGCACGCCGGGCGGGCGGGCTCTGAGGGGCGGCGGGGCTAGGCCAGGTCGGGCGCCGCCGCAGTAGGGCGAGCCGGCGGCGTGGGCCCGCCCTCGGTCCGTCCTTCTCCCTCCTCTGTCCCTCCTCTCCTTTCCTCCCTCCCTCCCTCCTGCCGGCGGCAGGGGAGGCCGGGCCGGCCGGGCCCACGTGTGCGGCGCCCGGGAGCTGGCAGAGCGGGGTCCACCATGTGTTTCCGTCAGCGAGCCGCCGGCCGGCAGAGCAGCGCCTGAGCGTTCCCCCACCCGCGATGCTGCGGAGCGCTGCGGGGCTCTACGCGACGCGGCCGCCCCCTGTCCGCTCGCCGCCTCCTCCTCCATGAGCACTTCGGCGGCAGCGCTCCCCGTTAGGCTGATGCCCGGCGGGCACCCGGAGCAGGCGGCGGCGGGGGCCGTGCCACCCGTGAGGCTCCTCTGCGTCCCCGCCGCGGGCCCGGCGGCCGAGGGGGGCAGCCCCGCCGCCAAGGTGCCCGGCGGCCCGGCGCCTTCCGCCGCCCCGCAACCGACGCGCCTGCCGGCCGGCCCCGGGGGCCCGCGGCCGGTGGCACCCAAGGAGCCGTCCACGGCCACCCTCCGCTTACCGGCCAACTTCCAGCTGCCCCCAGGTGAGCTTGCGGGCTGGGTCCCACGGCGTGACTTGCCCTGGGAAGGGGCAGGTCGGGGTCTGCAGCCGGGAGCCCTCCGCCTTGCCCTTGGAGCGGGAGTGAGCGGGCCGGGCGGCGGGGGGTCTGCTGCGGGAGGGACTGCTTCAGGCAGCTGCCGAAAGTTGGGGGCGAGTTGCTTTTCTGCCCCGGAGCGGTGGGGATGGGGATGTTTGCCGGTGTGACAGGCGTCGGGCAGGGCCGTGGGGCAGGTCAGGCGGCGCTGGGGATGCTCCTGGCATCAGGGGTACCCCTGGCGCGTCCGCAGGATGGATCGGGAAGGCTCTGGATTAAGGCAACTTTTGACTTTGGTGGATGACGGCACGAGGAGCGGGGGGACTGACCGAAAGCGAAAACTCGGTGGCCAAGTTACTTGAGTAAAACTTGGGGCTTTCGGGGAAGGCAGGTGACGGAGCCAGGCAGGGAAGCGTGAGAGAGGCAGCGACTGCCAAGGGACTCCCACTCCAGTGCAAGTCATGCTGCTCTGACCCCCCCGCGGCAAGCTTCTCTGGGGAATTGCTTTCACTATGACCAGGCCGATGTGAACCGTTAGTGAAACAGAGTATTACCCCGATAAGGAGTGTCAGATAGAAATTCCAGTATGTGTTGCCCTCTGAAACGCCGCGTTCTATAGAGCATATGTGGGGAACGAGGAGTTCAGAGAGGTAGCACACTTCTGGGTGTCCTACAGTGGCAAAGGAAATACTGATGTGGGAGCAGTGCTGATAAAGATGGCTTAGTACTTTGGGCAGCGGCAGAGGTTTAGCCAGAGCTCTCACCTGCACTTCCTCACTGAAGGAAGTAACTGTTGTTGGTTCTGAGACTCCTGGTCCTGCTGTTAGGCTGCATTGAAATGCCTTCTGATAAAGAAAGTAGCTTTGATTACACGGCTCTTGGACTTACTATGTTGAGATCCCAAGATATGTAATCACTTTGTTGCTATTGTTGCTATGATTATTTCCTGCCAGGACAGTTCCTTTGCTGGAGCATGTGTTGTAATTACTTTCAGGTAGGATGTTGTCTAAAAGGATGACTGGTTTCAAATTAATTCCTCTGTTATGAATGCATAATTGCATTTTCCCTCTGTCTTTCTCTCTTCCCTTCCCTCTGTCTTTCTCTCTTCCCTTCCCTCTGTCTTTCTCTCTTCCCTTCCCTCTGTCTTTCTCTCTTCCCTTCCCTCTGTCTTTCTCTCTTCCCTTCCCTCTGTCTTTCTCTCTTCCCTTCCCTCTGTCTTTCTCTCTTCCCTTCCCTCTGTCTTTCTCGCTTCCCTTCCCTCTGTCTTTCTCGCTTCCCTTCCCTCTCTCTTCCCCGCTTCCCTTCCCTCTCTCTTCCCCGCTTCCCTTCCCTCTCTCTTCCCCGCTTCCCTTCCCTTCCCTCTCTCTTCCCCGCTTCCCTTCCCTTCCCTCTCTCTTCCCCGCTTCCCTTCCCTTCCCTCTCTCTTCCCCGCTTCCCTTCCCTTCCCTCTCTCTTCCCCGCTTCCCTTCCCTTCCCTCTCTCTTCCCCGCTTCCCTTCCCTTCCCTCTCTCTTCCCCGCTTCCCTTCCCTCTCTCTTCCCCGCTTCCCTTCCCTCTGCCTCTCTCTTCCCCTCTTCCCTTCCCTCTGCCTCTCTCTTCCCCTCTTCCCTTCCCTCTGCCTCTCTCTTCCCCTCTTCCCTTCCCTCTGCCTCTCTCTTCCCCTCTTCCCTTCCCTCTGCCTCTCTCTTCCCCTCTTCCCTTCCCCTCTGCCTCTCTCTTCCCCTCTTCCCTTCCCCTCTGCCGCTTCTTGCCCTCTTCCCTTCCCCTCTGCCGCTTCTTGCCCTCTTCCCTTCCCCTCTGCCGCTTCTTGCCCTCTTCCCTTCCCCTCTGCCGCTTCTTGCCCTCTTCCCTTCCCCTCTGCCTCTTCTTGCCCTCTTGCCCTCTCAGACACGTGTACTGCTCAAGGAAATGTACGATGCTAATGCAATTAAAGACAAGACTGCCTGTAATCAGCAAGTTTCACTATCGGTTTCCCAGCACTCACACGGGCAGTCAGCAATCAAGGAGTTTCAGTCCTTGCCAACTTTCCTCTGAATTCAACCATGTTGGGAATCCATTTATTCATTTTTGTAGAAGGACCATCAAGATCTTCAGGATTTCTATTTAATATTTTGGCTTTCTGGGACGTGTTGGCACCCAAGCACCTGTCTGTGTAGGTGAATGCTCATGTGAGCTGAGCTGCCTGTGCTTGGGGAACTGCAAGTTAACCAAACTTCTGGTTTTCCTTGTAGTTTGGGCTTGGTTTCATGAAGGCATGTTGCTGAATGCCATCTGACTTAGACTGTGGCACTAGCAGGTGTAAGAAAATCAGCATTACCCTTCATTGCATCAGCTCATTTGCCTTGCTCCTGGGACAAGAGACAAAGCAGGCAGAGCTTGTATTGGAAGTTCAGAGGAGCCAGTGCTGTGCAGCAATGTGCTTGGGAAAGTGGTGGAGTCGACAGTCCTGGTGGTATTTTAAAGTCATGGTTTAGTGGTGGCTTGGCAGTGCTGGGTTAATGGTTGGCCTTGAGGATCTGAAGGGTCTTTCCCAACCCAAATGATTCTGTGATTAATAGTAACTGTGTGGGGTTTCATGCTCTAGAAGAAGCACAGAAGTTGTCATATGGAGTGTAAAGAACAGGTCTTATGAGGAGTGGCTGAGGGGCCTGGGGTTGTTTAATCTGAGGAGGAGGGGGCTGAGAGGAGACCTGTTTGCAATCTACAACTCCCTGAAAGGAGGGTAAGGCTAGCTGGGGGTTGGTCTCTTCCTAGTATCAGCTGATAGGCCAAGAATAAATGGCCTCAAGTTGCAGCAGGGGTGGTTTAGGTTGGGTATTAGGAAAAATGTCTTTGCTGCAAGACAAGAGTGATAGAATAGGATAGAATAGAATAGAACAGGATAGAATAGGATAGAATAGACCAGACCAGGTTGGAAGAGACCTTGAAGATCATCATGTCCAACCCATCATCCAACACCATCTAATCAACTAAGCCATGCAACCAAGCACCCTATCAAGTCTCCTCCTAAACACCTCCAGTGATGGTGACTCCACCACCTCCCTGTGCAGCACATTCCAATGGCCAATCACTCTCTCTATGAAGAATTTCTTCCTAACATCCAGTCTAAGTCTCCCCTGGCACAGCTTGAGACTGTGTCCTCTTCTTCTGGTGCTGCTTGCCTGGCAGAAGAGACCAACCCCCACCTGGCTACAACCTCCCTTCAGGTAGCTGTAGAGAGCAAGAAGGTCTCCCCTGAGCCTCCTCTTCTCCAGGCTATGCAACCCCAGCTCCCTCAGCCTCTCCTCATAGGGCTTGTGTTCCAAACCCCTCCCCAGCTTTGTTGCCCTTCTCTGGACATGTTTTAGCAACTCAACATCTTTCCTAAACTGCTGCCAGAACAGGCTGCCCAGGGGGGTGGTGGAGACACCAGCCCTGAAGGCATTCAAGAAACCTGTGACCATGGCACTCTGGGACATGGTTTAATGGCCATGGTGGTGTTGTGATGAAGATTCCACTCGATCTCAGAGGGCTTTTCCAGCCCAAAGAGTTCTGTGACTGTATGTTTCAAACAGGGCACTGTTGCAGGAGAGCTTGTCTAAATAAACAGCCCAAGGACAACTGAAAATTGCATTGTAGCTTGGGTGAGGGTTAGCATTCCACCTCTGTCTTGTGTGGGGAGTCAGTTTTTAATGAATAATAAAAGAATTCAGAATTGTAAATGCAAGATGAATGGCATTGCAGCTGCAACTGTTACTGGCCTTCAAGGGAAGAGAGGAATAAGCCAGCCAGTGCTTAGGCTTGAAGCGTTTGTGTTGCAGATAGCTGGCAAAATCCAGCCATGCAGGATAAACTGCAGAAGGGAGAAGGCTTTCAGAGCACATTGTTCAACCTGTGGCACATGCAGAGAGAAATGCAAGCAGAAAGCTTCCCCCCCTTGACTTTCAGAGGGAGATACCTGAGCACAAGCCCTACGAGGAGAGGCTGAGGGAGCTGGGGTTGCTTAGCCTGGAGAAGAGGAGGCTCAGGGGAGACCTTCTTGCTCTCTCCAACTCCCTGAAGGGAGGTTGTAGCCAGGTGGGGGTTGGTCTCTTCTCCCAGGCAAGCAGCACCAGAACAAGAGGACACAGTCTCAAGCTGTGCCAGGGGAGGTTTAGGCTGGAGGTGAGGAGAAAGTTCTTCCCAGAGAGAGTCATTGGCCATTGGAATGTGCTGCCCAGGGAGGTTGGTGGTGTCACCATCCCTGGAGGTGTTCAAGAGGGGATTGGATGTGGCACTTGGTGCCAGGGTTTAGTCATGAGGTCTGTGGTGACAGGTTGGACTTGTTGATCTTTGAGGTCTCTTCCAACCTTGGTGATTCTGTGATTCTGTGCCTGATTCTGTGTCTTCTTAAGTGGAAGGCTCTTGCATGATCTACCCAAGGGCCCTTTCTTCCATTGCCCTCTTTGTTGACAAACAGGGTAGCAGCACTTCAGAAGGCTTTGCAAACAGCAGTCTGGGGGTCTGGCAGAGAGCAGACCAGCATGGGGAGTCAGTGCTGCCCCAGCCCTGAGCTCTGCTGCTTGTGTGGTCTGTGCTGATGCTCACAAAACTGCAAATGGCTCCTGTCATGGACCATCTGCTTCAAAGGACATTGTGTCCTCAGATGACCTGAGCCTCAAGTTGTTGTTCGGGGGGGGGGGGGGGTATGGGGGGAATGGTTGAGCTGTGCTGGTAACAAGACAAAATAGTTAAAAGGCTTGGGAAGGGCAAGGAGTGGCAAGGTGCCCATGGGCCAGAAGTGTCTGCAGCTCATCTTACTGCCTTTGGGCCCCAAAATGCTTTGGAAAGTAGAAAGAAAGACCAGGAAAATGAAAGGGAGAATTTTGGTCCTGGGATTCTGGTTTTTAATTTTCTTCTCCTGAACTTGTTTTTTTTTTGCCCCTTCTGTGTCTGTCCTTGTGGTTATCATTGTGTCCCTGCATGCTGAAGGACAGTTAGCAGATGTGTCTGCTTCTCTTGTGGAGGGACACAAAATAAACACAGACTCATGGAATAGTTTCAGTTGGAAGGGACCTTAAAGAGCATCTAATTCCAGCTCCCCTGCCATGGGTGGGGATGCCTCCTCCTAGACCTGGTGGGTCAAGGTGACCAGGTGCCAACCTGGTTTACAACACCTTCACCTCCAGAGCTTCTCTGGACAACCTGTTTCAGTGCCTTGCCACCCTCATGTGGGAGAATTGCTTCCCAATGTCTCATCTCAAATCCATCTTCTTCCAGTTTGAAGCCATCAGGCCTCTTACTCCATGCCTTTGTCAAAAGTCTCTCCCCAGCTGTCCTGTACCCCCCCTCAGCCCCCACCCCAGAGCCTTGTCTTCGCCAGGCTGAGCAACACCAACTCTCTCAGCCTGTCTTCATAGCAGAGGATCTCCAGCCCTCAGATCATCTTTATGGCTCTCCTTTGGACCTGCTCTAACAGTTCCATGTCCTTCTAGTGTTGGGGGTGCCAGAGCTGGACACAGGACGCCAAGTGGGATCTCATGAGAACAGACCAGAGGGGCAGAATCACCTCCATGACCTGCTGCCCACACTGCTTTGGATGCAGCCCAGGATGCTGGGGATCCTTCCTTGTTACCTTAAGATCTGCTTGTAGCAGGAGGCTCTTCAAAGAGCTCTCCTGATGCTACTGCTGCTGGTTACTGTTCACATCAGCAGCCTCTGGTGTGTGTTTCTCTGGTTTAGGCTGTCAGCAGGGCTGAGCCTGTGTGGTGTCAGCAAGAAGAGCTTGCCTGGAGCCTGCCATAATTTGCAGCAGGAAGCTGGTGCAAGGCATGGCCACCCTGTAGAGTTTCCTTTGCACCTGACTTGGAGGAGAATGGCAGCAGGCACAGGCTCTTGGTTTCTGTTTGCAGCTCACTTCTCTTCACTTTGATGTTTTGACCTGTCCTTGGCAGGTTTTCCAGAGCCTACAGCTTATCTGGGCTGATAGTGAGGAGGCGCTCAGGGAACACAAGCAGCGCTGTGCAGCTGGCCAGGGCTGTGTGGGAGGAGGGAGGCAGTTGGTGTGGGGACACCTGTGGATGGGAGGGAGAGAGATGATGTGAGTGTCCCAAAACTGCTGTGGGGAGGTACAGTCTGTTCTCACATCATGGTGGGGGGTGGAAGGGACCTTTGGGAGTCATCTAGTCCAACTCCTCTGCTAAAGCAGGTTTCTCTAGATCAAGTGGCCCAGGATTGTGTCCAAGAGGTCTCCAGAGATGGAATCACAGAATTGTTTTAATTGGAAAAGACCTCCAAGGTCATTGAGTCCAACCATCCACCTACCACCACCATGGCCCCTAAACCATGTCCCACAGTGCCATGGCCACAGGTTTCTTGAACACCTCCAGGGATGGGGACTCTGCCACCTCCCTGGGCAGCCTGTTCCAATCCCTGACACTCTTGCAAGACAGAAATTGTTCCTAGTCTCAAACCTAACCTTCCCCTGGCACAATTTCAGGCCATTTCATTCTATCATCTGATACTGGAGAGAAGAGACCAAGACCCACCTCAGTCCAGCCTCCTTTCAGGGAGCTGTAGAGAGCAATGAGGTCTCCCTCAGCCTCCTCTTCTCCACACTCAACACCCCCAGCTCCCTCAGCTGCTCCTCCCCAGCCCTCTTCTCCAGACCCTTCCCAGTTGTGTTGCCGTTCTCTGGACCTGTTCCAGCACCTCAATGTCCTTCAGGGAGTGAGGGGCTCAAAACTGAACCCAGGACTCAAGGTGCTGAGTCCAGAGGCATAATCCCTACCCTGCTCCTTCTGGCCTCACTGTTGCTGATCCAGGTCAGGATGCTACTGGCTTTGGAGCTCAGCACCCTCACAGGAAAGCTTTTCCTTATGGTTTAAGTGAGATCTCCTGTATCTCATAGAAGCATAGAATGATTTGGATTGGAAAGCACCTTTAAAGGTCATTTAGTCCAATGCCTGTCTCATTGGGCTTCTCTTAATTTTGCATAGAAACTGAGGTAAGCTGAAGAGGTGAGGGCTGGTAAACCTCTGGATGCTGCTGCCACTGCCATCTGCTTTTGAAACTGGCCTAATACCTCTCAAGTGCAGTGCTCTAAATCTTCCTCTTCATGTTCTAGTTGTTATTTCTTGAGTGGAAACCCCCATGAATTTGATATGTTCATGCTTGCACCTGGCCCTTCACTTGGAATGGGAGGTAGAGCTGACCTGAAAATACTTCATTTCCATTCCATGTGGTTAGGGTGAGGCTGTCTAAAGATTGTTTTAGCTTTAACAAGACAAAAACCCCACAGAAACCTCTAGATTCTGGATATTGAGGTGTCCCTGCCCGTGGCAGGAGGGTTGGAACTGCCTGAGCCTTGAGGTCCCTTCCAACCCTATCAATTCTATGAGGCAGTGTACCCTTTTATTTATAGCAAACAACAGATGTCCATCCCAACCACCTAAAGGAAATCTGGACCTCACATTGATTCTTGGAGGGACTGGAAATAACTGACAGGTCATGGATGTTTCCTGGGCATAGTTCCAGGATGGCACCACTGGTTCTGCTTGAATCCAGAGTGTATTTATGACACTTGAATCTCAAGAGGGTTTGGTTTTATTGTGGTAGGCATGGAGGATTCCCAGCCAAGGGGGATGATGGACTCAATCTCCAGAGCATCAGTAAAGATATTGAATAGGATTGGGCCCAGCACTGATCCCTGGGGGACACCACTAGTGACTGGCTGTAATCAACTTCTGTGGAGAGCTTGTGGGTACAGCACTGTGTTGTACTGGGCTGCCTGTGCCCTGTTGTAGCATGCAAATACTTTGGGATAATCACAGAATCACAGACTGTTAGTGATTGGAAGGGACCTCTGGAGCTCATCAAGCCCAACCCCCTTGCCAAAGCAGGGTCACCTAGGGCAGCTCACACAGGAACACATCCAGATGGGTCTTGAAAGTCTCCAGAGAAGGAGACTCCACAACCTCTCTGGGCAGCCTGCTCCAGGGCTCCAGCACCCTTAAGTGATGAAGTTTTTCCTCATGTTGAGGTGGAACCTCCTGGGTTCTGGTTTGTGTCCCTTGCCCCTTGTGTTTAAGAAGCAGAGATGTGGTGCTGAGGGACATGGTTTAGCACCAGACTGCTTCTGCTGTGCAGTATGACTCAGAGAAATATCACAGTGTCACAGTATCACTAAGGTTGGAAGAGACCTCAAAGATCATCAAGTCCAACCTGTCACCACAGACCTCATGACTAGACCATGGCACCAAGTGCCACATCCAGTCCCCTCTTGAACACCTCCAGGGATGGTGACTCCACCACCTCCCTGGGCAGCACATTCCAATGGCGACCGACTTGCTTGGTGAAAGTAGAAGTTATGCTTCTGATGGTTTGGCTTCACAAGCAAATGTAATGAGTAGTGACAAAATATCCAAACAGATGAAAACAAAACATTTCATGCATCCCAAGTCTCTAAAGGAGTTAGATGATGAATTTGTGTGTGCCTTCTGAAAAGGCAGAGCCAGCAATGGCATCTGAAAGCAGGCTTAGGATAGCCTAAAACCTGCAGGAGCAACACTTCTGCCACCCTGAATGAGGACCTAGGGCAGAGAGAAATGCTGTGGCCATCAAAATGTGATGTGAACAAGGAAAGAAAGGGTCACCCTGACTGATCATCAATTGATTAAGAATCACTGAGATGACATGACATAAAATTAGAAATCTGATGTTTTCCATGGTTCCAACTTTCCATTGATTAAATGAAGAGATCCCTCTGTACCTAAATGTAATTGTGGTGAAGACTTCAGTGGAGGAGGTGAAAATGGTGGAGCAACAGATGGGGTAACAGTGTTTTATCTGGACACACAACTGCCTTCTGCATCTGGTCCATTCTGCCACTCTGCTCTGGTGAGATGTCCCCTGGAGCACTGTGTCCAGCTGTGGGACCCCCCAACACAAGAGACACATGGACCTGCTGGAGCAGCTCCAGAGGAGGCCACCAAGACAATCAGAGGACTTGAGCACCTCTCTCATGGGGACAGGCTGAAAGAGCTGGGGCTATGCAGCCTGGAGAAGAGAAGGCTCTAGGGAGACCTTAGAGCTGCTTTTCAATATCTGCAAGGGAGTCACAGAATCATAAAATCAACCAGGTTGGAAAAGACCTCAGAGATCATCAAGTCCAACCTATTACCTAATACCTACCACTTCCTGACAACTAAACCATGGCTCCAAGTGCCACATCCAATCCCCTCTTGAACACCTTCAGGGATGGGGACTCCACCACCTCCCTGGGCAGCACATTCCAATGACTAATGACTCTCTCTGGGAAGAACTTTCTCCTCACCTCCAATCTAAACCTCCCCTGGCACAGCTTGAGACTGTGTCCTCTTGTTCTGGTGCTGCTTGCCTGGGAGAAGAGACCAACCCCCACCTGGCTACAACCTCCCTTCAGGGAGTTGTAGACAGCAAGAAGGTCTCCCCTGAGCCTCCTCTTCTCCAGGCTAAGCAACCCCAGCTCCCTCAGCCTCTCCTCACAGGGCTGTGCTCCAGACCTCTCCCCAGACTTGTTGCCCTTCTCTGGACACCTTCAAGTCTCTCAATGTCCTTCTTAAATTGAGGATCCCAGAGCTGGACACAGGACTCCAGGTGTGGCCTCAGCAGTGCTGAGCACAGGGCACAATGACTTCCCTGCTCCTGCTGGCCACACTGTTCCTGATGCAGGCCAGGATGCCATTGGCCCTCTTGGCCCCCTGGGCACACTGCTGGCTCATGTTCAGCTGCTGTCAACCAGTCCCCCCAGGTCCCTCTCTGCCTGGCTGCTCTCCACCTACTCTGCCCCCAGCCTGTAGCACTGCCTGGGGTTGTTGTGACCAAAGTGCAGCACCTGGCACTTGGATGCCATCCTCTTGGACTCCACCTATCTGTCCAGCCTGTCGAGGTCCCTCTGCATGCTAAGCTTGCAGTTGCATTTCAATTTGCACCATTTATGCACACTGGGTTGTTTTTGTGTGTGTGTGGCTGGCTGGTCAAGCGTTCCCCTTGCCTTCAGGAGTAGGTTTCTGCCATAAAATGCAGAGTAGAGCTGCTGCACACTTAGATTTGGCCTTTCTCAGCAGCTGTTCCTCGGGGTGAGAAACTAAACATTACATTATCTTACCAGTGTGGTCTAGTTATTATCCCCCTCCCAGAAGCATGGGAAAGCCACATTATTTGATTTCTAACAGTCTGGATGTTTTTCTCCAACAGGAACTATTCTTATCAGAAGCAATAATGGCCAACTGATGCTGCTGTCTCAACAAGCAATAGCACAGGCTCAGAAGCAGCCCCAAAATCACACAAGCCTGAGACCAGCTGTGCCGACCAGCACCCCTGCAGTCAGAATATGTGCTGTGCAGGTAACTTCTCCCACACCTTCAGTTCCATGTAGTTGCTGGGTGTGTAGCTGCAGCAGGGTTTGCAGGTAGGTTATGGAGGGTTAGTTAAGCATTTGAGTGCTTTCTGAATCATAGAGTCAGGGAATACACTGGGTTGGAAGGGACCTCTAAAGGTCATCTTGTGCAACCCTCCTGCCACGAGCAGGGACATCCCCCACTAGATCAGGGTGCTCTGAGCCCCACCAAGTCTGACCTTGAGTGTCTCCTCCACCACCTCCCTAGGCAATCTGTTCCAGTGTTCCACCACCCTCACAGTCACAACTTCTTCCTAATGTCCACTCTAAATCTACCCTGCTCTAGTTTCAAAACATTGCCCTGTGTTCCTATCACTACAAGCCTTTGTACAAAGTCCCTCCCAAGCTTTCTTGTAGGCCCCCCTCAGGCACTGGAAGGCTGCTCTGAGGTCTTCCCAGAGCCTTTTCATCTCCAGGCTGAACACCCCCAACTCTCTCAGCCTGTCTTTGTAGGAGAGATACTGCAGCCCTCTGACCACTCTCTTCTGGAGCCACTCCAGCAGGTCCCTGTCCTTCTTGTACTGGGAGCCCCATAGCTGGACACAGCACTGCAGGTGAGGTCTCAGCAGAGCAGAGGGGCAGAATCACCTGTCTCCTTCTGCTGGCCACTCTGCTTTTGATGCAGCCCAAGATGCCACTGGCCTCTGGGCACAAGTGCTCATTGTTGGCTCATGCCCAGCTTTTTGTCCTCCAGCACCCCAAAGTCCTTTTCACAGGGCTGCTCTCTGTCACAACATCCTCCAGCCTGGACTGATTATGGGGGTTGCCCCAACTCAGGTGCAGGACCTTGTCCTTGGCCTTACTGAAGCTCATGAGGCTCACCTGGGTCCACTTCTCCAGCTTGTCCAGCCTGGTGGTGGTTGGTTTTGCACACAGGCTGTGTCCTTTGTCAGTGTGAGAGCACCTGCTAGCTGGTACAGGTGCTGGAGTTCAAATGAAGGAATTCCTCTGGTGGTGTAAAGGGTTTGAAGAAAGAGCAAAACCCAAACCACTAAACTGAACAACCTAAACCCAAAGCCCCTACCCAAATTACTGCTGGCAACTGCAATGTTGTGATCCTCTGGTGGGGTACTTCTCTGAGGCTGAGTGAAACCAAGGACCTTTCCCATGCTCCCAGGATGTTCCTCCTTCTCTGAGCTCTGCTGGCTTTTTGCTGCCGTCTCTTGTAATGTGGTCAGCATGCAGGAGGAAGGGCAGGTACAAAAAAGCCACCATTTGCCAATTTCTTGCCAAATGCTCATCCTTTAGCTGTTTTATTCTGATTAGGACCCACAAGAAAGTTGGGGAGGGACTTTTTACAAGGGCTTGTAGTGATGGGATGAGGGGGAATGGATTGAAGCTGGAACAGGGCAGATTTAGACTGGAAATTAAGAAGAGATTAGGATTAGGTGGTGAGACACTGAAACAGGTTGCCCAGGGAGGCTGTGGATGTCCTCTCCCTAAAGGTGTTCAAGGCCAGGCTGGATGAGTCCTTGAGCAAGCTGGGCTGGTGGATGTGTCCCTGCCCATGGCAGTGGGGTTGGAACTGGATGAGCTTTAAGGTCCCTTCCAACCCAGCCCATTCTCTGATCTATGATTGGGTGTCATGTCTAAATGTCTCTGCATCCAGTCTAGCAGTTTAATAACTGGGGAGTGAACAGCTTTATAGAGCAGTGTTTAAACTGCATGGGCTGTGAGAGTGATGCCTATTAAGGGTGTCCTGGTTTACATCAGACATGAGCAGGCACCAGCCTCAGTGTCTGCTTTGTCCCTGACTTGTCTGACAGCTGCTCTCTGCACATGTTTTCTTGTTTGCTTTTTTTTCCAAGAACTCTGGCACCCAGTTACTAAAGAAAATAGCAGCTACCCCTGGGAAACCATCATCTCCAGCAACAAAGGCTGTGGCTTCTCCTGTTCAGCCACCTGCTGCAGTACAGGTAGGTGGCAAGCTTTATAGAGTGGTGGGGTAAGTGCCAGAGGGAGCTGAAGGAAACACAGATATAAGGATGAGCAGAGAGCTGGAGCACCTCTCCTGTGAGGACAGACTGAAGGAGTTGGGGCTGTTCAGTCTGCAGAAGAGAAGGCTCCCAGGTGACCTCATTGTGGCCTTCCAGTATCTGAAGGGGGCTACAAGAAGGCTGGGGAGGGACTGCTCAGGATCTCAGGCAGTGATAGGACTAGGGGGAATGGAATGAAGCTGGAGGTGGGGAGATTGAGGCTGGAGGTGAGGAGGAAGTTCTTCCCCATGAGAGTGGTGAAGCCCTGGAATGGGTTGTCCAGGGAGGTGGTTGAGGCCCCATCCCTGGAGGTGTTTAAGGCCAGGCTGGATGAGGCTCTGGCCAGGCTGATCTAGTGTGGGGTGTCCCTGCCCATGGCAGGGGGCTTGGAACTAGATGATCCTTGTGGTTTCTGTTTCTATTCTATTCCTATTCTATTCTATTCTATTCTGTTCTATCCCATCCCATTCTATCCCATCCCATTCTATCCCATCCCATCCCATCCCATCCCATCCTATCCTATCCCATCCTATCCTATCCCAGGTATAATTCCCAGGATCACAGAACTGGTATTTGAGAGGACAATAGGGATGTCTGCACTAGTCAGGCTGCTTTGCAGGTTTATGTTTTTTTCCCCCTCATTAAAAGCTGAAGGAAGGTCATAGCTGTAGGCCTGTATTCTCCAGCTGAATTTGGTACCCAGGATCCCCAGATACAACTGTAAGCAAACACTGGTTGGAAATGCCTCATTATTTTTAGGTAGTGGTTTTTTCCTTTGGTCTTCTTTCCAAAGTCTCTTCTGCTGGAGAAAAGTATTGTTGGACTCTTGTGAAGAGGCACTTGCTACCTGTAGAGTATAAAACTTCTCCTATCATAGTATCATAGAATCAGTCAGGGTTGGAAGGGACCACAAGGATCATCGAGTTCCAACCCCCCTGCCATGGGCAGGGACACCCCACACTAGATCAGGCTGCCCAGAGCCTCCTAGATACACCTTTTCCTCTGCTTTTGAGGATGTGTGATGAAAAGTAAGACTTCCTTCTGCAGCTAACATATTCTGTTCTCTTCATCAGCTGAAGGAGAAATCAGGAAGCAGTCTGACTTGTACACACCTTTTGTGAGCAAGAGCTTGAAGGAGACAGGGCTGTAGTGGTTGACCAAGCAGTCAGTAAATGAGCAGCATCAGTCATTAAAAAACTGGAGTGGTTGTATGCTCTTGACCTTGAGGGTGCTTGAAGGACTGGGGGTATGTTTGCTGACAGTGGTAACCAACAGTCTGACTTACAAATGTGTCCTCCTGCTGTTCTTCTCTGTCAGCAACTGAAATTAATCACAGCTCTCTCTCTCTGATCTTTCTTTTGTCTTCCTTCTCACTGCAGATGGATAATGTTGGGGCTCGAAGGGAAAACCTGGAGGCCTCTCTTAGTGCTTTTTCTATTCTGCTTGGGCTGGAACCAACATACACTTTGTGGCTAAGAACAGCCCTGCATAATCTTTACCCTCTCTTATTGTGGGGTGCTAGCTTGCAACCCTTGTGCTTGTGATGTCTGCATAGAGATCCAGAGCCTGTAAAAGCAGTAGTCATCTGCTGCCCTTGGCCTGCTAGGGGAGAGGAAGGTGAAGATTTCTGCCATCTGATGGATGAAGCTGCTTGCATCCTCACACTTAGCACTGAGATTCATCATGCTATTCACCCTTCCTTTTTTAACTTCCATCTGCCTTTTGACTTGCTGCTTCTGTTACTTTCTTACTTCAGTTTTTGCTGTGATCAGTTGAACTTGTGTTCTCCTGAGGGATTTAAGGAGGTGGACATGGGAGGGTTTTTGTAAGCCAGATGTTTTTCTTTGCTTCCATTGTAGGAACTTGAATGCTTCTAATGAGCCACAGAGCTGGATTTAAAGAGCAAGAATCATGGCTCTAGGAGAAATGAATAGTGCTGTTGTGTTTGGAGTGGCTTCCTTGGAGCCCTTCTCCTGCAGAGCCTTGCAAAGCCCTCTGTAGAAGCTGCTCATACATTTAAGACTAAAGGGCTGTAGTGTGGATACCTCCTGCCATGACAGGGCCACTGCACTCCTCACCCTGGGGTGGATGAGAGAAGAGAGCTGAAAAAGGGAGTCTGTGCATAAGGGTGCAGGAAACTTCTGGGGAAAAGAAGGAAGAGCCCTTGGGTCTGGTTTCCTTGGCAGCAGTACATTCATCAGTCCTAAAAGAATCATCAAATGGTTTGGGTTGGAAGGGACATGAAATATTATCTAGTTCCAACCCCCTGCCATGGGGAGGAACACCTTCCACCAGCCCAGGTTGCTCCAGGCCCTGTCCACTCTGGCCTTGAACACCTCCAGGGAGGGAGCATCCACAGCCTCCCTGGGCAAGCTGTGCCAGTCTCTCACCACCCTCACTGGAAAGAATTTCTTCCTAATCTCCAGTCTCAATCCCCCTCCTCAAGCTTCACTCCCTTCCCTCTCATCCTATCACTACAAGCCCTTGTGAAAGGTCACTCCCAGCTTTCTTGTAGGTCCCCTTGAAGAACTTGCTGATGGTAGTCTGGGCAGCTCTTTGAGCTCAGTGGAGAGCAGGGGAAGTCATTACAGAAAGTGGGAGAGAGCAGAGAGGGAACAATCCTTGGCTCTGTTATGCATCTCCTAGGCTGGGCAAAGTGCACCTCGAAGCACTACTCTCAGCCAATCCCTTTGCTCACTGGCGTCAGGATTATTCTCCTCACCTACAAAACCATTTCAATTCTTTATCATTCCTGCTCTGAGGGCAGACAAAATGCCTGCACTCTTTCATTTATTTATTTTTTTTCCCCCCTTCTTCCCAGATGGGGTCACAAAGCTGCAAAGTAGCTAATTAGCATCATGCTGGGGCACTTTCATTGAGATGCAGAGCACTACTCTTGAAATTACCTCCAAATATGCAGGATTAATGCCATCTTTTTGGCAACTGCTCCTCCGTTGTTGGAGGTGAGAATGAGAATTGTCAGTGGTGAAAAAGGTTGAGGGCAGCTGACAGAAGTCAATTCCCATGTATTCCTCTTCCTGGGAAAAGGGTCCAGCAGCTTTCCTGTTGTTCTCTCCCTCAGCTGATCAAGTGCTGTTCTGGTCTGGATGTGTAAACATGCTGGAATTTGCAAGAGATCAGCTCCCATGCACCTCATGCCTTCCACTTTCCAAAGCCCAGGGCGCTGCAGTTTGACAGCTCTGTACTCTGGCCCCTTCCATCTCCCTCCCGTCCATCTGTTTGTGGGATTCTCATGCCCAGTTTGCCTCCCTGTGGTCTTAGAGCTGTTGAGCCTCATCCTTGGAAGAGTCAGTGGTGGTGGCAAAGATCCTGCAGAGAGCTATTAAAGTGTTACCAACAGTGGGAGCCTGAGCTGGAAGCCTTGCTGGTAGCTGCCTGCTTTGTTCATATCAAACTGGCAGCAGCTTGGGAGGGGGGGACACCCACCCAGGAGGTGAAGAAAGGAAGAGAAAAAAGAATGACAGAAATGTGGGTTTGCTTTAGCTTTCAATGTCTGTTCATTGATTTTCTCTACCCTGCAAGACTTCAAAGCCCTTTGATATTCTACCTGATGTCTGTCCAGCTCTAATTAGGTTTTGTTTTATCCATGGTAGGTTAAGTTGGGCTCTTGTGTTACTGTCTGATCATCAATGCAATTAGCAAGTATTCATTTGTGATTGTTGAGTTCAACTGGGGTGTTCAAATGTGTTGAAGTCATAGAATCACAGAATGTTTTGGGTTGGAAGGACCTCCTAAGGTCTTCTGGTCCAACCACCCTTAAGCGAGCAGGGGACATCCTCCACTAGATCAGGTTGCTCAGAGCCTTGTCCAGCCTGACCTTGAATATCTCCAGGGATGGGACCTGTTCCAGTGTTCTACCACCCTCATGGTGCAGAACTTGTTCCTAACATCCAATCAGAATCTGCTCTTCTCTCATTTCAAACCCTTGTCTCTCATCTTATCTGTACAAGCCCTTATCATAAGTCCCTCCTCAGCCTTCCTGTAGCCCCCTTCAGGTACTGGCAGGCTGCTATTAGGTTTCCCTGGAGCCTTCTCTTCTCCAGGCTGACCAACCCCAGCTCCCTCAGACTGTCCTCACAGCAGAAGTGCTCCAGCTCTCTGATCATCTTTGTGGCCCTCCTCTGGACCTGCTCCATCAGGTCCATGTCCTTCCTGTGCTGATGGCTTTGGAGCTGAGTGCAGTGCTCCAGGTGAGGTCTCCCTGGAGCAGAGGGGCAGAATCATCTCTCTCCTTCTGCTGCCCACACTCCTTTCATGCAGCCCAGAATGCCACTGACCTTCTGGGCTGCAAGAGCACACTGTCAGTGAAAGCAACTGTGTGGATTTTGGCCTAGGAAGCCAGGCTTTCCCATTCCCTTGAGAGGTTTGGATGGAGAATGACTGTCAAATTCAGCTTTCAAATGCCAGCCTGAAACTCTTGATTTCTGTAACCTGCAGATTCTGTCAGTCTTTTAAGTTTTCAAGCTTGGGAAACCGTAAGCAGTGGGGTTTGTAGAGGAAAAGTGCTTTACTCTATTGTAAGTGGTTTACACTGACTGTTTTCCCTTCTATCAGGACTGTGTTGAGCTTCTTGGGTTGTTGATTGTGCAGGCTTTGGGTTCTGCTTTAAAATCTGAGCAGAAATAGTTCAGTTTAGTAGATTTTCCTCTCAAAACTACCATTTAGAATCAGAGAATTGTTAGGGTTGGAAGTGAACTCAAGGATCATCTAGTTCCACCCCCCCTGCCATGGGCAGGGACCCCTCACACTAGAACCATTTAGCATGGTTTGGAAAGGAGAGGGGAAGCTGTGCTCTTAAACTCAGGAGACCTTCATTGCTCTCCTTTCCCTGCAGCTTCTGAATCCATTGGTTCAAATTCTAAAGAGATTCTAAAAAGAGACCTCAAAAATAGCTGAATTTTGTAATGATTTGTGTCACAGCAGAGGAGGAGAGGGAGAGATCCAAGTCACTGCCCACAAGGAGAAGGCAGGAAGCACTTGTTAGGTGTTTGTGCTTAGCTGCCTGCTAAGTAGTACATGCATGCTTCCAGAGTGGACAATGTTCTGCCTCCTGTGCATGTGATAGGAAGAGTCAGGGGTGTTGCAACTAGGAGAGGAGCTGCAGGGGAAGAAAGGAAGAGAAATCATTGAATGGTTTGGGTAGGAATGGAATGGAATGGAATGGAATGGAATGGAATGGAATGGAATGGAATGGAATGGAATAGAATAGACCAGACCAGACCAGACCAGGTTGGAAGAGGCCTTCAAGATCATCAAGTCCAACCTATCACCCAACACCACCTAATCAACTAAACCATGGCACCAAGCACCCCATCCAGTCTCCTCCTAAACACCTCCAGGGATGGTGACTCCATCGCCTCCCTGGGCAGCCCATTCCAATGGGCAATCACTCTCTCTGTAGAATTTCCTCCTAACATCCAGTCTGAACCTCCCCTGGCACAGCTTGAGACTGTGTCCTCTTGTTCTGGTGCTGCTTGCCTGGGAGAAGAGACCAACCCCCACCTGGCTCCAACCTCCCTTGAGGTAGCTGTAGAGAGCAAGAAGGTCTCCCCTGAGCCTCCTCTTCTCCAGGCTAAGCAACCCCAGCTCCCTCAGCCTCTCCTCACAGGGCTGTGCTCCAGACCCCTCCCCAGCTTTCTTGCCCTTCTCTGGACACCTTCCAGCAACTCAACATCTTTCCTAACCTGAGGAGCCCAGAACTGGACTTAAAGATCATCTAGTTCCAACCCCCATACCACACCTCCTATTAGAACAGGTTGCTGAAGGTGAGTAGATGCCAGCCTGGCTTTGAACACCAGGCTTGGAGCCTCCTCAACTTCTCTGGTCAACCTGTTCCAGTGCCTTACTACTATTGTGGGAATTCATTCCTTCTTAACAGTCTTGTTTCTCTTCAGAGTGGTATCACATGGCTTAGCATTGTCCAAACTTCATTAGTCTTAAACTGCAGCAGCCTGGCAGAGTTAATTTGTTTCTTCAAGACAATTTTACCACCTTCTTCTCACTTGAAGTTGCAGGCAGTGCTTTGGGCTGGGTGAGCCTTTGTCATTTCATAGACTGATGGGTTCATAGGAAGCTGTTCAGCTTTCCTCATGCTCATTAGTTTACCAAAAGCAACCTGAACAGGTTTGAAAATCATAGACTCATGGAGTGGTTTGGTTTGGAAAGGGCCTTAAAGATCATCCAGTTCCAACTCTCTGCCGTGGGCAGGGACACCTCCTGCTAGCCCAGATTGATCAAGGCCTCATCCAACCTGGCCTGGAACACCTCCAGAGAGAGGGCATCCACAAGCTCCCTGGGCAACCTGTTTCTTCCCATTGCTCTTGATTTTCAAACAGAATTATGCCAGGGGAGTTCTGCATTGGGGAAGGAATAACACCAGGCACCAGCAGAGTCTAGGAGTTGTCCTTCTGGAAAGCATCTACATGGACAAAGACCTCAAGAGTCCCAGTGGACAGCAAGTTTCATAGTTTCAAGTTATCCTTTGTGGCCAAGAGGGCCAAAGTTATCCTGGGGTCCATCAAGAAAAGTGTGTCCAGCAGGTCTAAGGAGGTTGTCCTCCCTCTCTACTCTGCCCCAGTGAGACCAGTGTCCAGTGTTGGGCTCCACAATTCAAGAGGTGGTGGAAGCCTCATCCCTGGAAGTTTTTAAGGCCAGGCTGGATGTGGCTGTGAGCAACCTGATGTACTGTGAGGTGTCCCTGCCCGTGGCAGGGGGCTTGGAACTGGCTGATCCTTGAGGTGTCCCTTCCAACCCTGACAATTCTATAGGTCTGTATTAAATAGAGCCTTAAAAACAGAGGTAAAAGCCATTCACTGATGCTTTAAATGGTGCTGTGGAGGGAGGAGAATAATCCAGCATGTCTGTCACGTAAAGTCTTTGGTTCCAAAGTGTTAATTTTCCTTTCCAGGCAGCAGCTGCAGCAGGCAGTAGTACTGCAGTTACTGCTGCAAAGCCTTCGAGTACTGGAACACCTGTAAAACTTCCAGTTACAGGACCACCTGCACAAGCTATTTCCCCAAAGGCAGGCTCTGTGAAAGCAGAGGGCACAGCAGCAGCACAGACCAGCACTTCTACAGTAAGGAGAGAAAAAAAAAACCCCACCAACCCAACCACCCAACAGCTTTTTAATTAAAAATTAACAGTCTCTCTGTTCAGCTGAGGTTGGAGAGCCAGAGCAACCCCTAACGCTCCTCTCTCCTCCTTTCCCTGCTAGGAGATGCTAGAGAACGTGAAGAAATGCAGGAATTTTCTTGCCACACTAATAAAGCTGGCATCCAGTGGACCTCAGGCCTCTGTGATGGGGCAGAATGTGAAGAGCCTGGTGCAAAACCTCCTGGTGAGCTAAAATCTCTCTCATCTGTCTGTTGTTGGTGTCTTGGACTTTCAGCAGCCTTTTGTTCCCTGGGTTTTGGTTGGGTTTCTGCCTGGTTGCTTGGTTGGGGGTTTGTTAGGGGTTTTTTGTTTGTCTTTATAAAGCTGAAGTGTTGGCTTTGTGGCTGAGGCATAGAATCATGGAATGGCTTAGGTTGGAAGGGAACTTAGAGATCATCAACTCCAATCCACCTGCCTTGGGCAGGGAAGCCTCTCACTAGACTAAGTTGCCCAAGGCCTCATCCACCTCTATAATCCTTGCAGGTCCCTTCCAACCCTTAACACTCTGAGGGCACCATTGGCCTTGTTCCTTAGGTTGCTGTACCTTCCTGGAGGAGACAATGTTCTTGATGAATGTGGCAGGGCCACTGGGAAAGGACAGCAGTGTCTGGCCAATGGCATCCTGGCCTGGATCAGGAACAGTGTGGCCAGCAGGAGCAGGGAACTCATCCTGCCCTGTGCTCAGCACTTGTGGTTCGGCCACACCTTGAGTCCTGTGTCCAGTTCTGGGCCCCTCAGTTTAGGAGAGATGTTGAGTTGCTGGAAGGTGTCCAGAGAAGGGCAAGAAAGCTGGGGAGGGGTCTGGAGCACAGCCCTGTGAGGAGAGGCTGAGGGAGCTGGGGTTGCTTAGCCTGGAGAAGAGGAGGCTCAGGAGAGACCTCATTGCTCTCTCCAACTCCCTGATGGGAGGTTGTAGCCAGGTGGGGGTTGGTCTCTTCTCCCAGGCAAGCAGCACCAGAACAAGAGGACACAGTCTCAAGCTGTGCCAGGGGAGGTTTAGGTTGGATGTTAGGAAGAAATTCTTCCCAGAAAGAGAGATTGGCCATTGGAATGTGCTGCCCAGGGAAGTGGTGGAGTCCCCATCACTGGAGGTGTTTAGGAAGCGACTGGATGAGGCACTTGGTGCCATGGTTGAGTAGATCAGATGGTGTTGGGTGATACGTTGGACTTGATGATCTCTGAGGTCTTTTCCAACCTGGTTTATTCTACTCTACTCTACTCTACTCTAGTCTACTCTACTCCATACCATCCACCTTAGCCCTGGAGCTGTGGCACTGAAGTAGTGAGTGAGGGCTTTCAGGATTCTGCTGTGGCTTCCTCACCCTCCCAAGCCCTTGAGTCAGGTGTTTATGTTGGGGCAGAGCAGAAAGCATTAAGACAGGAGACACCTCTGTGAGGCTGAGGACTGTTACCGTGGTGGTATGCAGCGGTGATGTTCTGATGCTCAGTGCCTCCTGCGTTTGAAAGCCCATGCTAAGTGCTCTGCTTTATTATTCCTTAGGCTAGAATTGCCTTACAACAGCCAGGGAGTAGCCTTTTGTCTCAGGTCTCCTTAGGCAGAAAGCCTCTTTTACAGGCAAGAAGTGCTTGCAGTGGATTTAAAACATCTCTGCATAACAAGAAGGTGCTCCAAAGGATCAGTGCTGCTGGCAAACTTGTTTCTGTGGGTTCACTTCAGTGAAGGGCTGTCTGAACAAGTACCCTTCAGTGTGTTAACTGCCTGTAGTTGAAGGGAGTAATTGAATTTGATAACACCACATCTCAATGACAACATCACCCTACCCTAAACCCTTCTGTTTATAAATACAGCAGGGAAAAGGAAAAGGTTGAGTGCTAAAGGTGAACACTCCCACGGTGATGTAAGTGTCCATGAAGTTTTGATGGCAAGTGGGGGGAAAAAAAGGAAGTGGATTCCCAGTTCTATCTTAACCATTGTCATGGTGCTTTCCTCTCAGGAAGCAAAAATTGAACCAGAAGAATTTACCAAGAAGCTGTACACAGAGCTCAAGTCATCTCCACAGCCATATTTAGTTCCTTTTCTCAAGGTAAGTGTCTGATGGTGGATAGCTGGTGTGAAATGAGGGGAGGGAGGAGGACCAGGAAAGCAAAGCAAAGGGGCATAAAAGTTCATAAAAGTCATAGAATGGTTTGGGTTGGAAGGGACCTTCAAGGCCATCTTCAAGGCCATGAGAGTGGTGAAGCCCTGGAATAGGTTGTCCAGGGAGGTGCTTGGGGCCCTGTCCCTGGAGGTGTTTAAGGCCAGGCTGGATGAGGCTCTGGCCAGGCTGATCTAGTGTGGGGTGTCCCTGCCCATGGCAAGGGGGTTGGAACTAGATGATCCTTGTGGTCCCTTCCAACCCTGACTGATACTATGATGATACTATGACACTATGATCTGGTTCCACCTGCCTGCCATGGGCATTCCAGTAGGAATTTCCATGGGTAAGCTGAGGGAATGGTGCTGAACCTGGCTCTGTGTGACTGTTGCTCTTGGGAAGACAATTATCTTTTGGGTAGGGGGGGGTGTAGGATTTCAGCAGACTAATTGGTGCTGTGTTCTTAAACTGGAGAGTAATTATCCTCCAGTCGTTAATGGAGACTAATGCCTTGGAAGCTGCTGCCTCTGCACCAGAGCAGCTGCACTGAGGTGACCTCTTACTTCCTCATCAGAGCTGTAGCTGTTCTGACTCCTAATACATAGGACTGACAACAGTGGCTGTGCAAAGCTCACAGAACCATAGGATTATTTCACTTGGAAAAGCCCTCTTAAAAATCATTGAGTCCAGCCATCAACCCAACACCCCCCTGGCCATTAAACCATGTCCCAGGTGCCATGGCCACACCTTTCTTGAACACCTCTAGGGATGGTGACTCTACCTGGGCAGCCTGTTCCAATCCCTGACCACTCTTACAGCAAAGACATTTTTCCTAAGCTCCAACCTAACCTTCCCCTGGCACAATTTGAGGCCATTTCCTCTCCTTCTGTCCCCTGATGCTAGGGAGAAGAGACCAAATCCCACCAGGCTTCTTTCAGGGAGCCATAAAGAGCACTGAGGTCTCCCCTCAGCCTCCTCTTCTCCACACTAAACACCCCCAGGTCCCTCAGCTGCTCCTCACCAGCCCTGTTCTTCAGACCCTTCCCCAGCTTTGTTGCCCTTCTCTGAGCTTGCTCCCAGCACCTCCATGTCCTTGCACACACAGTATGCAGATTTTAAGTTCAAAGAGTCTACTTGAAGCTGTTCATCTGTCTGCTGCTTTGTGTTAAAAAAGAGGCAGGGGAAAAAAACCCAAACAGCAAATAAAACCAACCCCAAAACAAGGAAGAACTTCTTTGCAGTGAGGGTGGTGAGACACTAGAACAGGCTGTCCAGGGAGGTTGTGGATGCTCCCTCCCTGGAGGTGTTCAAGGCCAGGCTGGATGAGGCCTTCAGCAAGCTGGGCTGGTGGGAGGTGTCTCTGCCAGGGCCAAGCTGGTTGGAACTGGATGATCTTTAAGGTCTCTTCTAACCCAAACCATTCTTTCATTCTGTGATTTTCCACATCTGTTCAGGATGCATTAGGTCAATAAGTGAGCATGAGGAAAGCTGAGCAGCTTTGCAAAAAGGAAAGGAAGTGAGTGTTCAGGACAGTTGTGCTGCAGAAGGGATGCAAGCAATTTGCTCACTTGATGTATTAGCATGTGAGACATGTTCCTTTTGCACACAGCCCAGAGCAGCAGCATTGTGCTGGAGACTCACAAGCTGTTGAGGGGGTAAAAAAGGGGTTGTGAGAATATGCAGAGCTGAATCCCACTGGTTCTGAGCAGTAACAGCCTCTTGCCAGCGAGCCCTTTAGCAAGCACTGATCAGATGCCCTCTGGGGCTGCTCTTCTCCAGGCTCAACAGCCCCAGGTTACACAAGAGCTTGTTTCCCACCAAAAAATCCCAAGGGGGCTGGAGGAACATCAGGGACATGCACAACAGGGCTGTTGGGCTTCCCTTTCCTGATCTCTTTGAGGATGCTCCTGCTCACTGCAGGGGGTTGGACTCCATGACCTTTGGGGGTCCTTTCCAATCCAACCTACGCTATGCTGTGACATTCATAGGATCATAGAATCAACCAGGTTGGAAAAGACCTCAGAGATCATCAAGTCCTAATACCTAACACCTCCTGACAACTAAACCATGGCTCCAAGTGCCACATCCAAGCCTTTCTTGAACACCTCCAAGGATGGGGACCCCACCACCTCCCTGGGCAGCACATCCCAATGGCCAGTTGCTCTTCCTGGAAGAACTTTCTCCTCACTTCCAGCCTAAACCTCCCCTGGCACAGCTTGAGACTGTGTCCTCTTGTTCTGGTGCTGCTTGCCTGAGAGAAGAGACCAACCCCCACCTGGCTACAACCTCCCTTCAGGTAGTTGTAGACAGCAAGAAGGTCTCCCCTGAGCCTCCTCTTGTCCAGGCTAAGCAACCCCAGCTCCCTCAGCCTCTCCTCACAGGGCTGTGCTGCAGACCCCTCCCCAGCCTCATTGCCCTAAACATTGCACATAGTCAAGGAGAAACACCTGGAGAGGGCTGGTAGATTGTTCTGTCCATCAACCTCCTCAAACATGGGCAGTAAAAGCGTTGTGAGATACCTTTGCTGAAGCTCTGTTGCAGAGAGCTGACTGCCTTCAGTTGTGCTGCTGCAGCTGCACAGCCATCGCTGAAGCGCTGTCCCCCTCTAGCGTAGGCAGCGCTGTACTGGAACAGAGCTGCTCCTGCTTTGCAGCTTGGTTCTGGCTTGACTGGAGGGTTGGTAGCTCTCTGTCAGATGGTTACAATACAGCAGGGCTTTGGGCAAAGCAAGCATTTATTTATCGAAGTGGTAAAGCAGTGGAAATGATCGGATGCTGAAACACGAACTCCAGACTGAAAAGTAGAAGCAAAACCCAACCCCAACAAAACAAACAAAGCGGGGGGGAAAAAACAACCCCAACAACAAAACACACACAAAAAAACCCCAACATAGGGGATGGGTTTCCCTTCAAGTGCAATTTGCTCTGTGCTGTGAAGCCGTGGTGACTGCTGACCTTTGCTCAGCCACTGGTGGGGATTCTCGTGCTCCTCGCTGAGCAGTGTTGTCATCAGCTTCAGGGGGGCCTGATTTCTGGGGGAAGGAATTTATGGTCCTGTGAAAAATTCAGTGGGGAGAGGAGGTGGAGGAGGCAGCTGCTGATGTGTGAGTGCTGTGGAAGGTGCTGCTGATGTTACAGGCAGGGTTTTCTCCTTCTTTCTCCTAGAAGAGTCTGCTCGCCCTGCGGCAGCTGGTGCCCAACGCTCAGAGCTTCATCCAGCAGTGTCTGCAGCAGCCAGCCCCAGCACAAGAAGCTGGTTTAACTTGTGCCCCTGCAGCCCCAGCTCCTTCCATAGCAGTGGCAACCTCAGCTGTAGCAACAACTGCTCCTCCAGTTACAAACCCAGGGTCTGCCTCTGGAACAGTCACAGCCTCTGCAGTTGTGAGACCAGTGTCTGCCTCTGGAACAGTCACAGTCTCTCCAGAAACAAACCCAGTGTCTGCCTCTGGAACAATCACAGCTTCTGCAGTGGTGAGACCAGTGTCTGCTTCTGGAACAGTCACAATCTCTGCAGTTGTGAGACCAGTGTCTGCCCCTGGAACAGTCACAGTCTCTCCAGAAACAAACCCAGTGTCTGCCCCTGGAACAGTCACAGCTTCTGCAGTCCTGAGACCAGTGTCTGCCTCTGGAACAGTCACAGCCTCTGCAGTCTTGAGACCAGTGTCTGCCACTGGAACAGTCACAGTCTCTCCAGAAACAAACCCAGTGTCTGCCTCTGGAACAGTCACAGCCTCTGCAGTCCTGAGACCAGTGTCTGCCTCTGGAACAGTCACAGTCTCTCCAGAAACAAACCCAGTGTCTGCCTCTGGAACAGTCACAGCTTCTGCAGTCCTGAGACCAGTGTCTGCCCCTGGAACAGTCACAGCCTCTGCAGTTGTGAGACCAGTGTCTGCCTCTGGAACAGTCACAGTCTCTCCAGAAACAAACCCAGTGTCTGCCTCTGGAACAGTCACAGTCTCTCCAGAAACAAACCCAGTGTCTGCCTCTGGAACAGTCACAGCTTCTTCAGTCCTGAGACCAGTGTCTGCCCCTGGAACAGTCACAGCCTCTGCAGTCCTGAGACCAGTGTCTGCCTCTGGAACAGTCACAGCCTCTGCAGTCCTGAGACCAGTGTCTGCCTCTGGAACAGTCACAGTCTCTCCAGAAACAAACCCAGTGTCTGCCTCTGGAACAGTCACAGCCTCTGCAGTTGTGAGACCAGTGTCTGCCCCTGGAACAGTCACAGCCTCTGCAGTTGTGAGACCAGTGTCTGCCTCTGGAACAGTCACAGCCTCTGCAGTTGTGAGACCAGTGTCTGCCCCTGGAACAGTCACAGCCTCTGCAGTTGTGAGACCAGTGTCTGCCCCTGGTTCAGTCACAGCCTCTGCAGTTGTGAGACCAGTGTCTGCCCCTGGAACAGCCACAGCCTTTGCAGCTATAAAGCCAGCCCTTGCCAGAGCCCCAGTGAAGGCTTCTCTGCAGGTGTTGAAGCCTGCTCCTCCCTCTGCAGTGGTGCCAGCATCTCTCAGGCCTGCACCCTCAGTCCTCACCACAAGGCCAGCACCATCAGGCCTGAGTGCTGTCCAAGCTGTCAAGCCAGCCTTCACTTCTGCAGTAGTGACATCCTCCCTCCAGTCTGTGAAGCCAGTGCTGGTCTCTAAAGTGACCTCTTCCTCACCAAGCCCTCTGCAGCCCCTGAAGCCCGCGGCTGGAACTCCCATCAGTATCAAAGTCTCCCATCCAGGCTCCGTGGCTGCACAGTCAGTGGGTGCTCAGCAGGTGGTTAAGGTGAAACAGTTGGTAAGATGAATTTCTCAGGCTTCTTTGCTTTGACTCTTAGCAAAGAGGAAATTGATTGGGCCTTAGCTTGTTCTTTTCCAGCATGGGAAGGTGGCTGTCATGAGCTCATCAGGTATGTCTCTCACAGGGTGGGGATACTGAGCCCTTGTGGAGAAGGTGACCAAGGCCAAGTGCAAGGTCCTGCAGCTGGGTCAGGGCAATCCCAAGCACAAAGCCAGGCTGGGCAAGGAACGGCTCGAGAGCTGGCTGGAGGAGAAGGCCTTGGGGGTGTCAGTTAGAAACAAACTCCCCAGGAGCCAGCACTGGTCCCTGGCAGCCCACAGCCAGCTGAGTGCTGAGCTGCAGCCAGAGCAGGGAGAGCAGCAGCACAGGGAGGGGATTCTGCCCCTCTGCTCTGCTCTGCTCAGACCCCACCTGCAGCACTGCCTCCAGCTCTGGGCCCCCAGCACAAGGAGCTGAAACTGCTGGAGAGGGTCTAGAGGAGGCCATGCAGATGATCAGAGGGTTGGAGAACCTCCCCTGTGGGGATAGGCTGAGAGAGTTTGAGGCTGGAGAAGAGAAGGCTCCCAGGAGACCTTAGAGTAGCTTTCCAGTACCTGAAGGGGACCTAATAGGAAGCTGGGAAGGGACTTTTGACAAGGGCTTGCAGTGCCAGGACAAGGGGCAATGGCTTTGAGCTGGAAAAGGGCAGATTTAAACTGGAGATTAGGAAGAAAGTCTTTGGATTGAGGGTGGTGAGACACTGGAACAGGCTGCCCAGGGAGGTTGTGGATGCCCCCTCCCTGGAGGTGTTCAGGGCCAGGCTGGATGAGCAGCCTGGTCTGGTGGAAGGTTTCCAGGCTCATGGCAGGGAATTACAACTAAATGATCTTTAAGGTCCCTCCCAACACAAACCATTCTTGGAACCTGAAGCAAGCTGTAAGCTTGATCTCTTGCAAGCTCTGCTGACCACCATTGCACCAGACTGAACATCCAGCTTGAGGCAGGAGGGAATACAAGTTCTGACCCCTAGGCTAGGCTGGCATCTGCAGGGGAAGGCAGGGCATGCTGGTATCAGAAGTTGCTGGTGGGCTGCTGATGTTAATTACTGTTAGATGTCTTGTTAGGGCTGAGCCTCAGCCAGCCACCAAGGAGTCCAGGCTCTTTGCCTTGATAGTTCCTACCTTGGGTACAAGGCACAAGGGACTTGGAGATATTTAGTGATATGTTAACTGAAATGCACAAAGTAGCTCAAGGAGCTTTTCAAGCAGAGTTCTGACCTCCAGATTTACTGAGACATGTTAATTATGAAGTCATCCAAAAGTTTTCCATCAGGCCTCATTAGCTAACAAATTCCAGGAGGAATAAATGTCTTGATGAAACAATACCCTCAAAAGCAAGGTGTTAACAGCTTTCCTGCTTTTTTTCTCTTGGCACAGGTTAACTTCTTGCTAATGCTAATGTTAAATACCAACCAAGTGTGGATCACAGGCAGGCAAACTGCAGCACAGGAGGTTCCATGGAAACAGAAGGAGAATATTCCTCCTTTTGAGGGTCCAGGCTGCCCAGAGAGGTTGTAGAGTCTCCATCTCTGGAGGCATTCAAAGCCCACCTGGCTATGTGCCTGGTTTGTTTACTCTGGGTCATCCTGCTCTAGCAGTGGGGTTGGGCTGGATGGTCCCTTCTAGCCTCTACCATTCAGTGATAACCAAAAGAGTAACACTGAAATCCATGAGGTTTGGCTCATGGGTGTTTGAGGCAGTGAGGAGTGTGCTGCCTGACTGCTCTGCCTGTAAGGAACTCAAGTGTCTTGAGAGAATGTGAGCCAACAGTGTGTGCTTGCAGCCCAGAAGGCCAGTGGCATCCTGAGGTGCATCCAAAGGTCCTGAGGTGCATCAAAAGGTCCTGAGGTGCATCAAAAGGTCCTGAGGTGCATCAAAAGCAGCATGGCCAGCAGGTCAAGAGAGGTGATTCTGCCACTCTGCTCTGCTGGGGCCTCACCTCTGGAGTATTGTGTCCAGTTCAGGAGCCTTCAACACAGGAAGGACATGGACCTGATGGAGCAGGTCCAGAGGAGGGCCATGAAAATGATCCTCCTCTGGAGCACCTCTGCTCTGGGGACAGGCTGAGGGAGCTAGGGGTGTTCAGCCTGGAGAAGAGAAGGCTTCAGCAAGACCTTAGAGCAGCCTGCCAGCACCTAAAGGGGGCTACAAGAAGGCTGCAGAAGGACTGCTTCCAAAGGCATGCAGTGACAGGAGGAGGGGCAATGGTTTGAAATGAAGGAAGAAGAGATTCAGATTAGGTGTTAGGAACAAATTCTTTACTATGAGGGTGGTGGAACACTGGAGCAGTCTGCCCAGGGCGGTGGTTGAGGCCCCATCCCTGGAGACCTTCAAGGTCAGGCTCCACAAGCCTCTGAGCTGCCTGATCTGGTGGAGGATGTCCCTGCTGACTGCAGGGGAGTTGGACTGGATGAGCTTTGGAGGTGTCTCCCAAGCCAAACCATTGTATGACTAGTGTCCCTCTGGCAGATGACTCAGTTCTTGACCAGGACTTCCTTGTGCAGAATCTTTGTTTTTCCTTTGAAAGAGGGCAGAACCTTGGACTTCCCCTTAAGCTAGATCTGCTTTGCCAGCCCTTGTGGGTGACTCTCCTTTGTGGTTTGTTTGTTGTGGGCACCTGATTTAGCAGTATTCAGACCCCCCTAAAATCTTTGGCTTTTTGAGCTTGCCTCCTTTCACCATGCAGTAGGTGGCTGCAATGGTGAGAATCCTGCATTCTAAATGAAGGGCTTTAAGAAGAACAAAGCACTCAGCTCTGTGGAAGGGGTGGAGGGGCTCCTTTGGGGCTAAAAAAAAAGACCTACCAACCACACAAGCCCAGGAAAAGCCCCAAACAGTTACCCAGCATATGCACTGACAGGCTTTGATGCAGCAGCTAAAGCCAACTTGGAAAAGGGGTTGGTAGCCTTACTGTCTTTGAGGAGTGAATTTCACATTGCAGCCAGAAGAAAATGAGGACTTCTTAGGTTGTCCAAGGGCTGGAGAGCAGTTTGTTGGCTGCAGAGTAAGCCCTGTGATCCAGGGGAAAGGTTGGCCATCTGTGCAAGCAGAGGAGGAAGCTGAACTCAGCCCTGGGGAGCTGAAACAGTTCTTGAATGTGAGATTGGTGAGCTCAAGGAACGGCTTCAGCCTCCTGCACCTCTGCAGTGCTGCAGCCTGGTTTCTTTTCTTCACCATGCCTTGCCAACCCTGAACTGCATCCCAAGCATGCTTTTGCCCTCACTTGGGTAGGTCCCAGGCACAGTGATTGAAGTCCTTGGAGGCTTGCTCTTCAGAGCACCTGTTTCATTTTGCTCTTGCACGGAGCTGAAAGGCTGAGTTGAGCACTTTGCATCTTGGCTGTATCAGGAGCTTGATGTTTGCTCAGACAATCTCTTAGCACAAAGAGCAGGTTAGCTAGAAGCAGCTGCATCTTCTAGGGCTTCCCTGCTGCCTTTCCTTGAAAGGACAGAGGGTCTGTTTCCCCCTCACAAGAAAACAAATCTGGATCTCCCCTCCCCAAGCAGAAGGCTCCTGCTGCCAGCTGAAGGGAAGCCCATGCCAGCTGTGCAAATCTGTCCACACAATGCTGCCAGCAATTTCTTTCCCTTTCCAGCCTGCAGAGCTCTCTGCTGCCATACACTCCCTCTGCATGCCCAGTTCTAATTTAGGTCTCTTCTGCTTGAGCAGTGTAAAGTGAACTGCCACGTGCCAGCTCCAATGTAGTGTTGGTGGTGCTTAAGAATGCAGCAGTGCAGTGGTGTGATGCTAGAATCACCTCCAGAGTGTTGCAGCATGGAATTTCATGGAGCCATGGAATTGTTTGGGTTGGAAAAGGCAACTTTGAGACCAACCATTCTCTAACTCTACCAAGGTATCAGGAATAGTGTGGCCAGCAGGAGCAGGGAAGTCATTGTGCCCTGTGCTCAGCACTGGTTAGGCCACACCTTGAGTCCTGTGTCCAGTTCTGGGCTCCTCAGTTTAAGAAGGACATTGAGACACTTGAAGGTGTCCAGAGAAGGGCAACAAGGCTGGGGAGGGGTCTGGAGCACAGCCCTGTGAGGAGAGGCTGAGGGAGCTGGGGTTGCTTAGCCTGGAGAAGAGGAGGCTCAGGGGAGACCTTCTTGCTGTCTCCAGCTCCCTGAAGGGAGGTTGTAGCCAGGTGGGGGTTGGTCTCTTCTCCCAGGCAAGCAGCACCAGAAGAAGAGGACACAGTCTCAAGCTGTGCCAGGGGAGGTTTAGGCTGGAGGTGAGGAGAAAGTTCTTCATAGAGAGAGTGATTGCCCATTGGAATGTGCTGCCCAGGGAGGTGGTGGAGTCACCATCCCTGGAGATGTTCAAAACAGGCTTGGATGTGGCACTTGGAGCCAGGGTTTAGTTGTCAGGAGGTGTTAGGCCTTTTCCAACCTTATTGATTCTGTCATTCTATAAACCCTGTCCCTCAGCACCACATCTCTGCCTCTGAAACACCTCCAGAGATGGAGATTCAGCCACCTCCCTGGGCAGCCTGTGCCAGTCTTTCAGAACCCTCTCAGGGAAGAAGTTTCTTCTGATGTCCAACCTAAACCTCCCCTGGTGCAATGTGAGGTCCTCTCCTCTCATCCTGTCGCTTGGTGCTGGGAAGAAGAGACCACCACCCCTGGCTCCAGCCTCCTCTCAGGGACTCATTTCCACAGCATGATAATGAAAGCTCCTGGTTTGTGTGGTGGACACAAGGGGGGTGTTTTGCAGGGAAGCTGTTGGGATGGATCATATGCCTGTGCTGTGAGAGTTTCATGTTTGTGGAAGGGCTCTCTCCTGGTGGCTCTCTTAACACAGCCCCATTTGAAGGCACTGGCTTACAAAGAAGTTCCATCTTGGAAACGAAGCCTGTCTTGCTGTAGTAGTTTGTCTCTTGTTAAAGCTTCATGTTAGGCATAAAGAGCAAGAGTTTCATGGTGTAGTCCCTGCAATTACCATCAAGATGTGCTCCCTGGACATTGCTAACAGCTGAAGCAAGGAGTGAAGTGCTTGTGCTGTTCCAACTGCTTGTTCTTAATCAGGAGTTAGTGTCAAGTCCCCTCAGAGCTGAGCTTTCTTCAGCAGTCTCTCGGTTTTTCAAGAGCTTTTTTTTTGCCCTGGGTGTAAGGCATTTGCATTCTGCCGGTGAGGCTTCCTCCATGAAGCAGTAGTGCTTGTAGTGTGTGATGATAGCTCAACATCTCTCTGCTGAGCTCCCCACTTTGCTGTGTGAATGTAAAGCAGGTTCAAGTCAGGCTAATGGAGAGGCTCTCGCGGGCAGCTGTCTCTGTGCCGGCAGTGGATGTTGCATTCCCTTTCCCTTTTAAACTCAGGAGTGTGGATGATTTTTATTTGATGTCTCTGTCAACCTACTTAATGGGGCACAAAGGAACAGTCCCTTTTCTTTATTACTCCTTGCTGCTAACCTGAAGCAAAGAGGCAGTAGCTCTTTCTCACAGATATTGCCCATTCTTGTAACTCTTCTTCCTGGCGTCAGATCCTTGTCGGCCTTTCTAGGATTGCTGTCCTCTCCTGCTGCAAATCCCAAGGACTCACAGCTTTTGTTAGTCTAGCAGCTAGGATGGCAAACAGAACATCAGCTCTGCTGCCAGCACATCCCTTCTGTTTCTCCTGGATTCATAGCATCACTGAATCACAGCGTGGTTTGGGTTGGAAGAGACCTTAAAGATCGTCTCGTTCCAACACCCCATCCACACCTTGCACCAGCCCAGCCTCCTCAAGGCCTCACCCATCCCAGCCTTCCACACCTCCAGGGAGGGGCATCTATAACCTCCCTGGGCAACCTGTGCCAGTGTCTCACCACCCTCACTCCAAAGAATTTCTTCCTAATCTCTAGTCCAAACTTCCCCTCTGGCAGCTTCAATCCACTCCCTACAACAAGCCCTTGTCAGAAGTCCCTCCCCAGCTCTCCTGTAGCCCCCTTCAGGTACTGGAAGGCTGCTCTAAGCTCTCCCCAGAGCCTTCTCTTCTGCAGGCTGAACAGCCCCAACTCTCACAGCCTGTCCCCAGAGGGGAAGTGCACCAGCCCTCTGATCATCTTCATGGCCTCCAAACCCCAGCCTCAAAAGGTTTTTTTTTTGCTCCTGTGCTGTGTCAGTGTTCTGCATGCTGAGGATGAAGCATCATGTCCCCTGGTGGAAGGGAGAGTCTCTGGGGACCTGTCAGTGTGGGTGCTGGCAGAGGCTGTGAGCAGTTTGTCCAAGCTGGGTGGTGGCTCAGTAATGATCTGATCATCAGTGGTGCTGTGAAGCATAGCATATGGAAGCTGAGCCTTTCAGAAAGGTCAAACCCTGCTTTGTTCAAAACACAAGCAAATGTTAGTGCCTGCACTGCTGCAGGAGGAGGTGCTGGATGTGTGAGCCTTGACTCAGCCCTCAGCCTGTCCCTGCAACTCCCATGGTCCATTCCTCTCAGGGATCTTGCCTTTCTTCCACTGGCACAGGTTGCCCAGGGAGGTTGTGGATGCCTCCTCCCTGGACATGTTCAAGACCAGTCTGGATGGAGACCTTGAGCAAGCTGGGCTGTTCAGTCTGGAGGAGAGAAGGCTCTGGGGAGGCCATAAAGAAGCCTTGCAGTACCAGAAAGGGCTACAGGAGAGCTGGGGAGGGACTTCTGACAAGGGCTTGGTGTGATAGGAGGAGGGGGAATGGATTGGAGCTGAAAGAGGGAGACTGAAACTGGAGATGAGGAAGAAATTCTTTCCCATGAGGGTGGTGAGACACTGGAACAGGTTGCCCAGGGAGGCTGTGGATGTCCCCTCCCTGGAGGTGTTCAGAGGCAGGTTGGATGAAGCCTTGAGCAAGCTGTGCTGGTGGGAGGTGTCTCTGCCCATGGCAGGGGGTTGGAACTGGGTGATCTGTAAGGTCCCTTCCTAGCCAACCCCTTTATGACTCTGGGAACTGCCTGTTGTCTGCTTTTCAGACACCACCTTCAGCTCCCTTACTCTGCTGTTGGGATCCAGCCTCTCTGATACTCCAAGTGCCTCTTGCTGTGGATGGGGGATGCTTCTGATGATGATGTTTGCTGATAAACCTGAAGTTAGATGCCAGAAGGAGAGAGCCTAATTTCTTGAGTGCAATCAATGTCAGTAGTTTAATTACACTTGTGCAGTGTTGCTGTGCCAGCACTCCTTAGACTTTCAGATGTTAGAGTAAAAGCTGTAGAGGAGAAAGATTAGTTTCCTGACCCTGATAAAGTCCTTTACTAGCTTTTTGCTGCTGTAGAAATAGGATTCTATCTCAAGACATCAAAATCATAGAAGGGCTCCTGTTTGAAGGGACCTTAGGCATGATCTACTCCAATCTCCCTGCCATGGGCAGGGACACCTTCCACCAGCCCAGCTTGCTCAGGCCTCGTCCAACCTGACCCTGAACCACCTCCAGGGAGGGGACATCCACAGCCTCCCTGAGCAACCTGTTCCAGAGTCTCCCTACCTTTGTGCTGAAGAACCTCTTCCTGAGATGCAGTCTAAGTAACCTTCTGCTTTGGGAAAAGCACAAGTTTCTCCTCCTTGTAATCAAGAACCTTTGCAAAGGATGTACCAAAAGCTGCAGACCACATTTGAGTAGCCAGGAGGCTTTGAAATGAGGCTTGTGGGAAGGCTGCAATTTTATTCCTTTCTTGCATTTTAATGGCCTCTGAAGAGGAGGAATTGCTCTTGATCAGCTGTGCCTGTAGCTCTGTGTTGTGATGACATCCTGCTGGCTGCTTTTGCTTCTTTCAAGAGCCTCTTTAAACCAAACTATCAACCCCCTTCCTTTCCCCCCCTTCAGCAGTGTGCTGATGCTTTTGTGTGGCAGCTTTACTGACTGGAGGTGAGTAGTTGGTAGTTGCTGCTTCATGAGCCCATGTCTTCAGTGCACTTTTCCTTCTTGCTTTGAAACTCAGCAGCTCCATTTCCAAGCAGTGGTGTGGCTGCATCCATGGATCAGTAACTTTGTAGTGTGCTCTCCTAAGTTCTTGACAGGAAAAGGATTTGATCATAGTATCATCATAGTATCAGTCAGGGTTGGAAGGGACCACAAGGATCATCTAGTTCCAACCCCCCTGCCATGGGCAGGGACACCCCACACTAGATCAGCCTGCCCACAGCCTCATCCAGCCTGGGCTTAAACACCTCCAGGGACAGGGCCTCAACCACCTCCTTGGACAACACATTCCAGGCCTTCACCACTCTCTTGGGGAAGAACTTCCTCCTCCCCTCCAGCCTCAATCTCCCCACCTCCAGCTTCATTCCATTCCCCCTAGTCCTATCACTCCCTGAGATCCTGAGCAGTCCCTCCCCAGCCTTCTTGTAGCCCTCTTCAGATACTGGAAGGCCACAATGAGGTCACCTGGGAGCCTTCTCTTCTCCAGCCTGAACAGCCCCAACTCCTTCAGTCTGTCCTCATAGGAGAGGTGCTCCAGCCCTCTGATCATCCTCCTGGCCCTGCTCTGGACACCTTCCAGCCCCTCCAGATCCCTCTTGTCATAGGGGCTCCAGACCTGGAGGCAGGACTCCAGGTGGGGTCTCCCCAGAGCTGAGCAGAGGGGGAGAATCACCTCCCTTGCCCTGCTGGCCACACTTCTCCTGATGCAGCCCAGTATCTGATTTGCTTTCTGGGCTGCAAGTGCACACTGAGAGCTCCTGTTGAGCTTCTTGTCCCCCAGCACCCCCAAGGCTCTCTCCTCAGGGCTGCTTTCCAGCCAGTCCCTGCCCAGCCTGGATTTGTGCCTGGGGTTGCCTCGACCCAGCTGCAGGACCCTGCACTTGGTCTGGTTGAACCTCCTGAGGTTGGCTTGTGCCCAGCTCTGCAGCCTGTCCAGGTCCCTCTGGATGGATCCCTTCCCTCCAGCTGTCTGCTGCACCACACAGCTTGGTGTCATCAGCAAACCTGCTGAGGGTGCACTCAGTGCCACTGTCCATGGCACCCACAAAGATGTTGAACAAGCCTGGTGCCAGGAGTGATCCCTGAGGGACTCTGCTTGTCCCTGGCCTCCCCTGGGACATGGAGCCATGGACAGCCACTCTTTGGGTGCAGCCATCAAGCCTGTTCTGTATCCATCTAGTGGTCACCCATCACACCCATGTGTCACCAGTTTGGAGGCCAGGAGGTGGTGCGGGACAGTGTCGAAGGCTTTGCTTGATGCAAGACTCCTGGTTGTTTTGGTAGTCTCCCTTCCCAGCTAGGTGTATGTGATACTTACTCTCTTGACCTCATTGGCAGGCAGACTCAATATTCAATTCTGGGTCTGTTCAGCAAGGCTTAGAGAGAGGAAAAGCCTCTTAGTCTAAGGGCTTGTGTAATACTCAGTGAAACTCCTCTAATGGGGTTATCAATAGAGAGGAGGGAGAGCTCTGCTAATTAAATCAAGCAGTTAAATTAAGTCACTTTGACCAGCATGGTAACTTCTATGACTCCTTCCAACAAATCTTCAGTGCTCTTTGGGAAAGCTGCCAGTGTGCACTTGCAGCCCAGAAAGCCAATCACATCCTGGGCTGCAGCAAGAGAAGCAGAGTCAGAAGGGCCAGGGAGGGGATTCTCCCCCTCTGCTCTGCTCTGCTGAGACCCCACCTGGAATACTGCATCCAGTTCTGGAGCCTGTGTTACAAGAAGGATCTGGAGGTGCTGGAAGGTGTCCAGAGAAGGGCCACAAGGATGAGCAGGGGCCTGGAGCTGCTCTGCTATGAGGACAGACTGAGAGAGTTGAGGTTGTTCACTTTGGAGAAGAGAAGGCTCTGAGGAGACCTAATTGTGGCCTTCCAGGATCTGAAGGGGGCTCCAAGAAGGCTGGGGAGGGACTTTTGAGGGTGTCAGGGAGGGATAGGACTGAGGGGGATGGAGCAAAACTAGAAATGGGTAGATTGAGACTGGATGTTAGGAAGAAGTTTTTCCCCATGAGGGTGGTGAGAGCCTGGCACAGGTTGCCCAGGGAGGTGGTGGAAGCCTCATCCCTGGAGGTGTTTGCAGCCAGGCTGGATGTGGCTGTGAGCAACCTGCTGTAGTGTGAGGTGTCCCTGCCCATGGCAGGGGGGTTGGAACTGGCTGATCCTTGAGGTCCCTTCCAACTCTAAGAGTTCTGTGATTCTAATGTCCCTGCCTGAGCCTGGCTTCTGAAGTCAGTCACTGAAGTCTTGACTGCTGCATCCCTCCTGCATCAGGACCATTTCCACCTGGTGGGACCCAGTCTGCTGCCCCAACAGAGATGAGAATTTTTCAAAGATGAAAATGTTTCCCTGTGAGAGCAATCAGATATTGGCATCTTCTCCCCAGGGAAGCAGTGGATGCCTCTACATGGGACAGTTTGAAGACTCAGTTTGACAGGGTGCTGGGCCAGCTCATTTCAGCTGCACTATCACCTAGAAAGGTTGAATCATAGAATTGTTAGGCCTGGAAGGGACCTCAAGGATCAGCCAGTTCCAACCCCCCTGCCATGGGCAGGGACACCTCACACTACAGCAGGTTGCTCCCAGCCACATCCAGCCTGGCCCTAAAACCCTCCAGGCATGAGGCTTCCACCACCTCCCTTGGGGTCCCCTCCAACCTGGCCATTCTGGATTTTGTGTGAGCTTAAACCCCACCTCCAGGTGTGAAGAATTGTTGTCACAAAGTTAACAAACCAACCAACCAACACAAAACCCAAACCCAAAGAAACAAAATCACCCCCCAAAAGCTGAGGTTTCTCTGAGCAGGCTGTTTGCCCTACACTGGAAGCCAGCCATGCCTGTCCAGCAGCACTTCTGCCTCAGTGAGCACCTTGATACTTCTCTGATTGTTTAGCTTTTCTCACTCTTGATATTGGCTGTCCCCCTCCCAGGTAGTCCAGCAACCACCAGGAGCCGTTGTAAAGCAAGTATCCACACTGCCCCAGCCCTCAACACTGACCCTGCAGACATCTGCTGAGGAAAGGATGCCACTGAATCCCCTGCTTCAGACTAACCAGTTGCCTCCAGGTAAAGTGGAACTACTGCAATGCAGAAGGGAGAGGACTGCTGAGGTATAGAAGAAAGCCCAGGCTGTTGTAGGATGGTAAGAAGGTGGTTGCCTGGTGGGAGCAACCAGCTCTGTCAGGAGATTCTAAGAGTGTATCCAGTCAAGGGAGGTTCTCCTGCCCCTCTACTGTGCCCTAGTGGGGCTACATCTGGAGTACTGGCTCCAGTTCTGTGCTTCCCAGTTCAAGAGAAACAGGGAACTCATGGAGAGAGTCCAGCACAGGCTACAAAGATTCTGGGGTGCTGGAGCAGCTCCGTGAGGAGCAAAGGCTGAGAGCCCTGGGGCTGTTGAGTCTGGAGAGAGCAGCCCCAGAGGGGATCTGATCAATGCTCAGCAAGAGCTAAAGAGTGAGGGGCAAGAGGCTGGGGTCAGACTCTGCTCAGTGGTGCCCAGGGACAGCACAAGTGACAACAGGTACAAACTGCAACCCAGGAGGTTCCATCTGAACAGGAGGAGAAGCTTCTTTGGTGTGAAGGTGCTGGAGTCCTGCAGCAGGCTGCCCAGAGAGGTTGTGGAGTCTCCTTCTCTGGGTAGATTCCAAAGCCACCTGGACATTGTGATCCTGGGCAAGCTGCTGTGGGTGTCCTGCTTTAGCAGGGGGTTGGACTGGGTGATCTCCAGAGGTCACTTCCAGCCCCACCATGTTGGGATCCTGTATGATTCCGTGTGAAGCTAAACATCCTGACCTGTATCAGGAAGAGTGTGGCCAGCAGGAGCAGGGAGGTCATTCTGCCCTGCGCTCAGCACTGCTGAGGCCACACCTTGAGTCCTGTGTCCAGTTCTGAGCCCCTCAGTTTAGGAAAGATGTTGAGTTGCTGGAAGGTGTCCAGAGAAGGGCAACAAAGCTGGGGAGGGGTCTGGAGCACAGCCCTGTGAGGAGAGGCTGAGGGAGCTGGGGTTGCTTAGCCTGGAGAAGAGGAGGCTCAGGGGAGACCTTCTTGCTCTCTCCAACTCCCTGAAGGCAGGTTGTAGCCAGGTGGGGGTTGGTCTCTTCTCCCAGGCAACCAGCACCAGAACAAGAGGACACAGTCTCAAGCTGTGCCAGGGGAAGTTTAGGCTGGAGGTGAGGAGAAAGTTCTTCCCAGAAAGAGAGATTGGCCATGGGAATGTGCTGCCCAGGGAGGTGGTGGAGTCCCCATCCCTGGAGGTGTTTAAGAGCCTGGATGAGGCACTTGGTGCCATGGTTTAGTTGGTTAGATGGTGTTGGGTGACTGGTTGGACTTGATGATCTCAGAGGTCTTTTCCAACCTGGTTTATTCTGTATTCTCTTAATTCTGTCTCTTTACTGTCTGCTTGGAGTTGTGATGAGGAGCTCAGTGCCCTGTCTGCTTCTGTCATGTCCGTCAGACGTTTGTACTTGTTATAGTACTATGAGTAAGCTCTCTGCAGTGAAGGTCCTTTAGACTGTGATGCTTGGGAGTTGTTCCATGAGGCTTTGCTTTTTCCTTCAGCAGGTCTAGGCTGAGTTTGTCTTAGCCAGCCAGTCTCCTCTGGCCAGCACAGAGGAGGGGTTTGCTGAGAGCATGCAGGGATTTTGGCCACAGAGAGCAGAGTGAGTGCAAGACTCTGGAGTGTCTGCTTTTCAAATGGATCTCATTAGCAGTTATTGAGTAGCCTTTGCTAGCAGCATGAGCTGATTAAACACTCACCTTAGCATTTTTCTTCTTGACTCTGGCATGTTCTTTGTTTTGCTTTGTTTTAGGTTCCATTCTGAAACAGATCACCCTGCCAGGAAATAAAATTCTGTCCCTTCAGGCATCTCCTCTTCAGAAAGCTGAAAGAAAAGAGAATGGAGCAGCATCCTTCAGGTAACAAAGAAACAACATCAGTGTAGGGGTTTACTGTAGGAAGGAACAAAAGGACCAGATGGTGGGAAAAGGGCCCACAGAACAGCAAGTGTCTTTGGTAACTTGGTTGTGCTAGGTTTTTTCACCCTCTAATATTAATTGCCAAGGGAGAACCTAACCATTTTGAGCTTGTTGCAGATGTTAAGTATTCTTAATATAGGAAAACTGTCCTGGTGAGGTTGGATTTTTCATCATGCTGTCCCAGAAAGCTAGAGGTTGGAAGGGACCTCTGGAGGTCATCCAATCCAACCCCTGTGCTAAAGCAGGGTCACCCACAGCAGCTTGCCCAGGATTGCAATGTCCAGGTGGGTTTGGACTCTCTCCAGAGAAGGAGACTCCACAACCTCTCTGGGCAGCCTGCTCCAGGGCTCCAGCACCCTCACACCAAAGGATTTTTCCCTCCTGTTCATTTGGAACCTCCTGGGTTGCAGTTAGAATAGAATAGAATAGAATAGAATAGAATAGAATAGAATAGAATAGAATAGAATAGAATAGAATAGAATAGAATAGACCAGGTTGGAAGAGACCTTCAAGATCATCACGTCCAACCCATCAACCAATCCAACACCACCTAAACAACTAACCCATGGCACCAAGCACCCCATCAAGTCTCCTCCTGAACACCTCCAGGGATGGTGACTCCACCACCTCCCCAGGCAGCTCATTCCAATGGGCAATCTCTCTCTCTGTATAGAACTTCTTCCTAACCTCCAACCTAAACCTCCCCTGGCACAGCCTGAGACTGTGTCCTCTTGTTCTGGTGCTGGTTGCCTGGGAGAAGAGACCAACCCCCACCTGGCTACAACCTCCCTTCAGGGAGTTGGAGAGAGTAAGAAGGTCTCCCCGAGTCTCCTCTTCTCCAGGCTAAGCAACTCCAGCTCCCTCAGCCTCTCCTCACAGGGCTGTGTTCCAAACCCCTCACCAACTTTGTTGCCCTTCTCTGGACACCTTCCAGCAAGTCAACCTCCTTCCTAAACTGAGGGGCCCAGAACTGGACACAGGACTCAAGGTGTGGCCTAACCAGTGCAGTGTACAGGGGCAGAATGACCTCCCTGCTCCTGCTGGCCACACTCTTCCTGATGCAGGCCAGGATGCCATTGGCCCTCCTGGCTGCCTGGGCACACTGCAGGCTCATGTTCAGCCTGCCATTGACCAGTACCCCCAGGTCCCTCTCTGCCTGGCTGCTCTCCAGCCACTCTGACCCCAGCCTGTAGCACTGCCTGGGGTTGTTGTGGCCAATGTGCAGCACCTGGCACTTGGATGTGTTCAATCTCCTGCCCTTGGCCTCTGCCCATCTGTCCAGCCTGTCGAGGTCCCTCTGAAGAGCCTCTCTACCCTCCAGCAGATCAACTCCTGACCCCAGCTTGGTGTCATCAGCAAACTTACTGATTTGTGTCTCTTGTCCCTTGCCCTATCACTGGGCAGCACTGAGAAGGGCCCAGCCCCATCCTCTTGCCCACTCCCCTTTAGATACTTAGGAACTTTGAGATGATCTCCTCTTGGGCTGCTGTTTTCCAGGCTGAAAGGCCCCAGGTCTCTCAGCCTCTCCTCATCAGAGAGATGCTCCAATCTCCTCAGCATCTTCATAGCCTCCATTGGACTCTTCCCAGTGGTTCTCAGTCTTGTTTGAACTGGAGAGCCCAGAACTGGACACAGTACTCCAGGTACAGCTTCACTATGGGAGAGTAGAGGAGCAGGAGAACCTCCTTCAACCTGCTGGATGCACTTTTAGTGCCCCCCAGGATACCATTGGCCTGCTTGGCCACAAGAGCACATTGCTGTCTTCCAGTATTCCCAGCTGTCCTGGGTCAGGGCTGGGCTGGGCACTAAACAAGGGGCAGAGGCTCTCTGGGAACCCCTCTGCATTCCTAAAAGGGGAATAAGGGAAAGAAAGTGATGGGATGGGAAAGGAACTAAACCAGCTGGGATGGAAATAATAACAAAAAGAGTAGAATATATCCAGATAGAAAATGAGTATTGAGCCCAGCCCCCTGAGGGCAGTCAGTCACTGTCACCACTGATGCTGTGGCAGAAGTCCCAGACTGGACTCAGTAGCAGATGAGAACTGATTCCAGGGCTGGATTGTGGAATTCAGGAACTAGTGCATCAGGATAAAAGCAAAATGGACAGAGCCCTCCTCAGGCACCAGCCACTGAAGAAGAGAGTGAAGAAGAGAGAGGAGCTTGACCCTGCTGATGCCTCAGCTTTATCCTGATGATGACATCCATGGGCTGCAGTCCCTTGTTGGTCAGTTTAGGGTCACCTGTCCTGTCTGCTCCTCTCTGCAGCTGCAGCCTTTTACTTCCTGCACCCCAGTGTGGGGCATACACAGATGTCTGCAGCCCAACCCTTGGTGCTACCTCTCCCCATCACATTCTCACTGCTAGCAGCAGCCCCTGGCTGTGCAAACCTGCCCTGAGCTGCAGAAAGCACTGGCCCTGAGCAGAGACTGAGCTGGGAAGGGCCAGCAGTGAGCAGAAGCAGCTCTGCTCTAGCACACACCAGGACAGCAGCACAGCTGTCCTTTGTGACCTGTGATCCATCACACTGGTGATCATGTGTGAGGCAGAGAGAGGCACCGTGGCCCCCTCTGAGGTTTTATGGTGGGGTTGGCTCTGGGCAGAGAGCATGGTGTGTGATTGATGTGGTGGCACATGTGACACTCCAGACTGTCTGCTCTCATTGCCAGATCTCCTCCAGCCTTGCTCCCTCTGCCATTGTGTCTGGGCTAGGTTGGGATATGAGAAGGCAATACTCACTCAGAGGTACTTGGGAAGCTGTAATTTGACCTTGTCTGCTCTGTAATGGACTGGGGTTAGTTGCTTGAGATGAGCAGTAGCAAAAATGGTGATTCCCTCTGATTAAAGAAACCTTCTTGAAAGGATTTCAGCTAAGCAAGGGCATTGCTGGCACTTGGCTTGCTCCATGGCTTGCCTTGTAAAGGGCACTGCAAAAGCCTGGCACCTTCCCTTGAAGTACTGATCAGCACTGAAGAGATTCCCCTTCAGTCTGCTCTTTTCTAGGCTAAGCAGCCCCAATCCTCTCAGCCTTTCCTCATAAGAGAGATGATGTGGTCCCCTCAGCATCTTTGTAGCCCAGTTTAGCAGACTTGTTCTCCAAAGCCCATACAGCTCTGACTTCTGGTCTGGGAGGTACTAACAGTCTCAACTAGCAGACAAACAGCAGACAGCAAAGTAGAGAACATCCGAGGAGCTGCTCCTCCTGCTCCATGGGAGTGGCTCTTGCTCTGCTGAAGTTGTCCTGTCCCATGTAGTTGCCTTTGACAGTGCATGGAGGTTGGGATCAGTTGTGCTTTGCTGATTTTCCCTTTGAGCTCCTCACTCCTGGAAGGACACTAAGTTGCTGGAGTGTGTCCAGAGAAGCTGGTGAGGGGTCTGGAGAACAGGGCTGGTGAGCTGAGGAACCTGAGGTGATTTAGTCTGGAGAAGAGGAGGCTGAGGGGAAACCTCAGTGCTCTTTACATCTCCCTGCAAGGAGGTTGCAGTGAGGTGGGGATTGGTCTCAGGCTGGGGGCAGAGTGGCTGGAGAGCAGCCAGGCAGAGGGACCTGGGGGGTACTTGTTGACAGCAGCTGAACATGAGCTAGCAGTGTGCCCAGGGGGCCAAGAAGGCCAATGGCATCCTGGCCTGCATCAGGAAAAGTGTGGCCAGCAGGAGCAGGGAGGTCATTGTGCCCTGTGCTCAGCACTGGTTAGGCCACACCTTGAGTCTTGTGTCCAGTTCTGGGCTCCTCAGGTCAGGAAAGATGTTGAGCTGCTGGAAGGTGTCCAGAGAAGGGCAATGAGGCTGGGGAGGGGTCTGGAGCACAGCCCTGTGAGGAGAGGCTGAGGGAGCTGGGGTTGCTTAGCCTGGAGAAGAGGAGGCTCAGGGGAGACCTCCTTGCTCTCTCCAACTCCCTGAAGGGAGGTTGTAGCCAGGTGGGGATTGGTCTCTTCTGCCAGGCAAGCAGCACCAGAACAAGAGGACACAGTCTCAAGCTGTGCCAGGGGAGGTTTAGGCTGGAGGTGAGGATAAAATTCTTCCCAGAAAGAGAGATTGGCCATTGGGATGTGCTGCCCAGGGAGGTGGTGGAGTCACCATCACTGAAGGTGTTTAAGGAGAGCCTAGATGAGGCACTTGGTGCCATGGTTTAGTTGGTTAGATGGTGTTGGGTGACAGGTTGAACTTGATGATCTCTGAGGTCTTCTCCTAACCTGATTAATTCTGTATTCTCCCTAGTACCAGGTATAGGACAAGAGGAAATGGCCTGGAATTGTGCCAGGGGAGGGTTAGGTTGGAGATCAGGAAAAATTGCTTTGCTGCAAGGGTGGTCAGGCACTGGAACAGGCTGCCCCCCTGAGGAGTCCCCATCCCTGGAGGTGTTCAAGAAACCTGTGGCCATGGCACTCTGGGACATGGTTTAACATTAGGCCGTGGTGGTGGTAGGTCGATGGCTGCACTGGATGACCTTAGAGGGCTTTTCCAAGCCAAACAGCTCTGTGATTCTATAGAATGGAGCAAATGAAGATGGATTCAGGAGATGTGCATTGGTCAAACACCAGAGGGTGCCCCAGGCTCACTTTTCAGCCCGTACAGACACATTCACAGCTGTGCCCTGCATCTGCCTTGCTTGGGCTTCTCTTTCAGTGGCACTGAGTATCAGCCATGACTTCATGCAGGATAACCCTCAGAACTTGGTGTTTGTTCTCTTTCCCCCTCTGTCCTGACAAGCTTCAGCCACTGGGGATTTGTCACAGCTGGGAGAGTTTTCCTTCTTGATTTCTGGATGTGACCTGATCAAATGCAGGAGGGATGAAAGGGAGTGGTGGAGAAGAGAGGATTTCTGGAGGGATGGCAGAAAATGAAAGCAAGGCAGCATCCAACAGAAACATCTGCAGGGATGCTCTGGAGTCTTTGCCATTTAGCAGCTCAGAAGGATTTTAATAACAATAATAATAATAAACCAGGTTGGAAGAGACCTTCAAGATCATCACATCCAACCCATCAACCAATCCAACACCACCTAAACAACTAACCCATGGCACCAAGCACCCCATCAAGTCTCCTCCTGAACACCTCCAAAGATGGTGACTCCACCACCTCCCCAGGCAGCACATTCCAATGGGCAATCAATCTCTCTGTATGGAACTTCTTCCTAACATCCAACCTAAACCTCCCCTGGCACAGCCTGAGACTGTGTCCTCTTGTTCTGGTGCTGGCTGCCTGGGAGAAGAGACCAACCCCCACCTGGCTACAACCTCCCTTCAGGGAGTTGTAGAGAGCAAGATGGTGTCCCCTGAGCCTCCTCTTCTCCAGGCTAAGCAACCCCAGCTCCCTCAGCCTCTCCTCACAGGGCTGTGTTCCAAACCCCTCACCAACTTCGTTGCCCTTCTCTGGACTCGTTCCAGCAAGTCAACCTCCTTCCTGAACTGAGGGGCTCACTCCAAGTGCACAATGCCTTAGTATCATAGTATCAGTCAGGGTTGGAAGGGACCACAAGGATCCTCTAGCTCCAACCCCCCTGCCATGGGCAGGGACACCCCACACTAGACCAGGCTGGCCAGAGCCTTGCTTCAAATGATTGAGGATTGCTTGAAGAGCAAGAGCAAGGAGTTTTTAGTCTGTTTATAGTGTTAAGGTTGTACTTAAAGTACAAAACAGAGTAGTTTTTGCTCTTTCACTATTTACTAGGAATTTACTCTTTACTCCTGTTGAGCATTTTGCTATTTGCTGGGCAGTTTTTGCTATTTACTATGTAGTTCTAACTACTCTTTTTTATCCTTCTGATACTAACATCACATGGATTCTAACACTCAGCTGACTCTTTACTGAGCACTCCTTGATAGGGCATATCATGCCACATATAATGCTCCTTTCTTGGGGTGAAGTAAATTAAGGCCAGCAGCATTTCCATAGGTGCAAATTAATCTGCCTCTGACTAAGTACAGACTTCTGTCCCACAGAGATGAAGTTAGAATTCACAGGGTCACAGGATGTCAGTATGAAGGGACCCAAAGAATCATAGAATCATAGAATCAATAAGGTTGGAAAAGACCTCAGAGATCATCAAGTCCAACCTATCACCCAACACCTCATGACAACTAAACCATGAGATCATCCAGTCCACCCCCCCTGCCAGAGCAGGACCATACAATCTAGCTCAGGTCACACAGCAACACATCCAGACAGGCCTTGAAAGTCTCCAGAGAAGGAGACTCCACAACCTCTCTGGGCAGCCTGCTCCAGTGCTCTGGGACCCTCACAGTAAAGAAGTTCCCCCTTGTGTTGAGGTGGAACCTCCTGTGCTGCAGCTTACATTGCAGAGCTGGTCCTTAGTACACAGATGTCTGCTTGCCTACAAGCTCTGGAATGTGTGTAGAATGATAGAATGGCAGAGTTTGGGAGGGACTTCCAGAGATCCCTGGATCTCAGGGGTTGGAAGGGACCCAAAGAGATCATCAAATCCAACCCCCCTGCCAAAGCAGGATCACCCAGCTCAGGTCACACAGGAACACATCCAGATAGGGCTGGAAAGTCTCCAGAGAAGGAGACTCCACAACCTCTCTGGGCAGCCTGCTCCAGGGCTCCAGCACCATCACACAAAAGGTGTTTCTCCTCATGCTGGGGTGGAAGTCTCTGTGTTTCAGTTTGTACCTGTTACTCCTTGTCCTGCAAGAGAGACTGTCATGGAAATACTAAAGAAAATACCAAGCTGATAAGGGCAACCAAGCTGGTGAAGAGTCCAGAGAGCAGGGCTAGTGAGGAGCAGCTGAGGGAACTGGGGTTGTTTAGTCTGGAGAAGAGGAGGCTGAGGGAAGACCTCATTGCTCTCTACAGCTCCCTGAGAGGAGGTTGGAGCTAGATAGGGCTTGGTCTCTTCTCCCTAGTAACAGGACAAGAGGAAATGGCCTGAAGTTGCTCCAGGGGTGGTTTAGATTGGACATGGGTAAAAATGTCTTTCCTGCAAGAGTGGTCAGGGATTGGAACGTGCCTGACATGGTGGAGTCCCCATCCCTGGAGGTGTTCAGGAAACATGTGGCTGTGGCTTGTGGTTTAATGTCCATGGTGGTGTTGGGTTGATGATTGGACTCAATGATCTTAAAGGCCTTTTCCAACCAACACTTTTGATTCTATGAGTCCAGAAAAGCTCATTTCAGAGCACTGAAATTTAGGTCTGTAGGAAGGTGGATAAATGGTTACCTCCTTCTTGCTGGAGCATTCTAGTGTGAGGTGTCCCTGGCCATGGCAGGGGGGGTGGAACTAGATGATCCTTGAGGTCCCTTCCAACCCTGACTGATGCTATGATACTATTTGGAGTGTGTGGCTGGGTTAAAAGCTAAAATGATTTACTGGGAGTGCTTGCTGCACCCAAGGTGCAGGCATCCTCACTTGGGTTCCAGGAACAGCTCCATCAGGGTGATGTGAGGTCCCAGCACCAGCAGCTCTGCTGGCTTGTGCTCTCAGTGCTAGCTGTGCTGATTTGGTGATCTCCTTTATCAGCAGATCTGTGGCAGTCACTGCCACTGCTGGGGCATTCTTGTCTCTGCCACCAGCAAAGACTTTTCTGTAGCAATCATCAAGGAGAGGAAACTGGAGTGCCCTTGTGAAGATCAGTTAGCACTCAATTATCATGCAGGGAAGCTTCACTTGCATGCCTGTTGAAAGATCAGGGTCTGTGTTAGGCTGGTGTTGCTCATGAGGATACACTTACAACTGCTCAGTTACTGCTTGTGGAGGGATGGGAGGAGGGAAGCTGTTCTGGCTGCTAGCTGTGGTCAGTTAACCATCCTGACAGTCCTAGGGTTTAATGCTGCTCTTAGCATCATAACCTGGGGACACAAGCCTGGTCAGGAAGCTGTGGGTCTAGTTAGACAGCTTGAGTGTTGTGTTCAGTTCTGGGCCCATCTGGGTCCTGTCTTTGGGTCACAGCAACCTCCTGCAATACTCCAGGCATGGGGCAGAGTGGCTGGAAACTGACCTGGGGGTGCTGCTCAACATCCAGCTGAATGTGAGCCAGGGTGTGCCTAGGTGGCCAAGAAGGCCACCAGCATCCTGGCCTGGATCAGCACTGGTGTGGCCAGCAGGAGCAGGGCAGTGATTGTCCCCTTGTGCTCAGCACCTTGAGTACTGGGTTCAGCTTTGGGTCCCTCACTCCAAGAAGGACACTGAGGTGCTGGAGCATGTCCAGAGAAGGACAATGAGACTGGAGAAGGGCCTGGAGCACCTGAGCTATGAGGAGAGGCTGGGAGAGCTGGGGGTGTTCAGGCTGGAGAAGAGGAGGCTGAAGGTTGACCTCATTGCTCTCTACAGCTCCCTGAAAGAAGGCTGGAGTGAGGAGGGGGCAGCTTCTTCTCCTTGGTGGCAAGCAACAGAACTAGGGGAAATTGATAGAAGCTGTGCCCAGGAAAGTTTGGGCTGGATGTTAGGAAATATTTCTTTGTGGAAGGGATCTCAGACATGGGAATGGTCTGCCCAGGGCAGTGCTGGTTCTTGTGTGTGGCCAAGGTGCATTTGTAGCTTATGTGTTAAGGGTGCTCACTAAAAGAAAAGTGAAGCTCAGGTCTGTATCATAGTATCATAGAATCAGTCAGGGTTGGAAGGGACCACAAGGATCATCTAGTTCCAACCCCCCTGCCATGGGCAGGGACACCCCACACTAGATCAGCCTGGCCAGAGCCTCATCCAGCCTGGGCTTAAACACCTCCAGGGACAGGGCTGTGCTCCAGGTCTGTGCTCCAGGTCTGTGCTGGTGCACTTGTGCTGTGAGCTTCAGCTGATAGCACAGGCACCTCAAAATGGGCTCAGTTACAGTTCAGTGAGTCAATACTCAACTTCATTCAACACTTGGTTCTACCTAGAGAATTGACTTGGCTCTACCCAGTGAATTAGTGGCACAGAACACATTTTGGGACATAACAGCAGTAGTTCTTGGTGGGGGGCTTGGGGGTTTACCACAGTCCTTGGTTTCCAAGCTTGCTCAGAATTTCAGTTTGATGTGAGGGGTTTGCATGCCTAGCAACTGAGGCATTAGTCAAACTGATGTTTGAGAGGCTCTCCACTGCATTGTGGAGGCTTTAAGCAGCCAGCTGTGCTGCCCCTGCCCACACTAAACATCTGTGGTATGGAGGTGGCCTCTGAGACAGCTCAGTGTGGCTGTTTTGGTGGTAGCTGAGAGGCTTTTCCCTTGTGTCCATTCTGAGTGAAGAGTAAAATGTTGTTTCTCTCTTCAGCAGAGATGAAGATGACATCAGTGATGTGACCTCCATGGCTGGGGTCAGTGTGGCCGAGGAGAGTGCCTGCGTTTTGGCAGCCAGCTCTGAGCTCATCGGTACTGTCGTCCACTCTTGTGCAGATGAACCTTTTCTCTCCTCAGAAGCACTTCAGAAGAAGATCTTGAAGATAGGTGGGTGAGAGCAGAGCACATGTACCAGATGGGTATGGGTGTAGTATTCCCTTGCCCAGCTTCCTGTGGGCTGGTTTCAGCAGCCAGCCTCTGCAGACTTGGAAGATCAAGGGAGGTTCTTCCAGCAGAGCCAGGGAGGTTCTCCTCCCCCTCTGCTCTGCCCTGGTGAAACCTCACCTGGAATATTGCATCTAGTTCTGGGCTCCCCAGTTTGAGAGGGACAGGGATCTGCTGGAGAGAGTCCCAACAGAGGGCTGCAAGGATGCTGAAGGGACTGCAGCACTGCCTGGTGAAGAGAGGCTGAAAGCCCTGGGGCTGCTTGGTCTGGAGAAGACTGAGAGGGGATCTAATAAAGATCTATAAATATCTGAGGGCTGGGGGTCAGGAAGGAAGGGACAGGGATAGCCTCTGCTCACTTGTGCCCTGGAATAGGACAAGGGGCAGTGGATGGAAACTGCAGGACAGGAGGTTCCACCTCAACATGAGGAAAAACTTCTTTACTGTAAGGGTCCCAGAGCCCTGGAGCAGGCTGCCCAGAGAGGTTGTGGAGCCTCCTTCTCTGGAGACTTTCCAGCCCTGTCTGGATTTGTTCCTGTGTGACCTGTGCTGGGTTCTATGGTCCTGCTCTGGCAGGAGGTTGGACTGGAAGATCTCCAGAGGTCCCTTCCAACCCCTGACATCCTGTAAGCCCGTGAAGAGCTGAAGCTATTAAGGTCTGCCACCTCAGTTCATGTGTTCCTACCCAGCTACTCTGAGCTTTTGCTTCTCCTTTAGGACACAACTGTTCTCTTAAGTTTTTAGGTGGAAGTAGCCTAAAGCACAAGCAGGAAGAAGAGATTGCTGCCACTTTCACACATGAGGCCTGAGAAACTTCATTCCTCTGAATGGAGCACACAACACCCACATAGATGCTAGTGTCAAGCCAATCCCTTCAGCATGCTTTGCTCTTTCTGCAGCTGGATGCATGGCACTGCCTTCCCTGACAGCTTTGATAGCTGAGCAGGCTGAGGAATGCATGCACTCTATGGCCAGCATTACAGATCCTGCCCATCTGGTGAGGAAGAGGTTTCACACTGCCAATATGGACACAGCAAGCCTCTGTTTATGACTCCCTGTGTAGGAAAAGCTCTGCCATTAATTTTATGCAAAAGAGCTGTTCAAGCTGTTTGTATCAATGAATAATAGTTGGGCTGTGTTTAAGCCCAGGCTGGCTGAGGCTCTGGGCAGGCTGATCTAGTGTGGGGTGTCCCTGCCCATGGCAGGGGGGTTGGAACTACATGATCCTTGTGGTCCCTTCCAACCCTGAGTGATACTATGATGCTATGATTTCCTGTCTTTATCAATGATCTGGACAAGGGGGTTGAGGCAGCCTCAGTAAGTGTGCAGGTGACACCAAGCTGGGAGGGAGTGTTGACCTGCTGGAGGGTAGGAAGGCTCTGCAGAGGCACCTGGGCAGCCTGGAGTGGTGGGCTGAGGTCAGTTGTGTGAGGTTCAAGAAGGCCAGGTGCTGAGTCCTGCATTTGGGTCACAGCAACCTCCTGAAAAACTCCAGGCTTGGGGCAGAGTGGCTGGAAACTGCCCAGCAGAAAAGGAGCTGGGGGTGCTGGTCAGTATCCAGCTGAGCATGAGCCAGGGTGTGCCAGGTAGCCAAGACCACCACCAGCATCCAGGCCTGGATCAGCAATGGTGTGACCAGCAGGAGTGGGTAGTGATCGTCTTCCTGTACTCAGCACCTTGAGTACAGCTCAGTACCTTGAGCTTCAGCTTTGGGTCCCTCACTCCAAGAAGGACATTGAGGTGCTGGAGTGGGTCCAGAGAACAGCAACAAAGCTGGTGAAGGATCTGGAGAACAGGGCTGGTGGGGAGCAGCTGAGGGACCTGGGATTGTTCAGGCTGGAGAAGAGGAGGCTGAGGGGAGACCTCATTGCTCTCTACAGCTCCCTGAAAGAAGTTTGAGCTTGGTGGGATTTGGTCTCTTCTCCCAAATAACAAATGATAGGACAAGAAGAACTGGCCTCAAGTAGCACCAGGGGAACTTTAGGTTGGATATTAGGAGAAGCTTCTTCCCTGAAAGGGTTCTGAAAGACTGGCACAGGCTGCCCAGGGAGGTGGTTGAATCCCCAACCTTGGAGGTGTTTCAGAGCTGCAGAGATGTGGTGCTGAGGGACATGGCTTAGCCCCAGGCTTGGTAGAGTTAGAGAACAGTTGGACTGGATGAGCTTGAAGTTATTTTCCAAGCCCAACAATTCTGTGGTTCTCTGACATCTGGGGAGACATCACAGCTTCTCCCTGCCTGTGAGGCTGCTCCTCATTTTCAGTGAGAGCAGCAAGGCAAAGGCAGCAGGTGATGAGTTTTTCCACACTAGGCTGTTTATCCATTCTTAACCCTCCACTTGGCAGTAAACAGGGAGCTGGCTTCTGAGGATGTGCTGTGTGTTGCTCCATAAAGCATCACAGCTGCTGGGAGTGCGGCGAGGGGCAGGGAGGGCACCGCTGACACGTGCAGCCTGGGAGGGATGTGGAGCTGCAGCCTGCTGTGCCCACCAGGGAAAAGTCACTGCTGTCCAGGTGTCTTGGAGGAGTCCTGTCGAGTGATGGATGGTGTCAAGCAGGGGAAGGCTTCTCCCTCAGCAGAAGGTTGCAGAGGTGATGCCCAGCTCCGGGCACGGGGCTGGCACAGCTTTGCCTGCGGCCGCGGTCGCAGCTGCTGGAACGTGGGGAGGCAGCAGCAGCCCGGGAGGAAAGGTTGAAGGTGGTGGCATGATGAGCCTGGCTGGGCTGGATCTGTGCTGTCCTGCCTGCTGCCATGGGATGGTCAGCTCTATCTGCCCTGTGCAAGCTGTCGGAGGCAGGTGAGGGGGTGCCGGGTGCCTGGGGAGCGCTGCCAGCCCCGTCCCAGCTGCTGGAATAAATGTCATGGGTTGTTAACAAGCAGGGTGTCAGGCAGGGCAAGATGTAATACTCCAGTTTTTGTTTAATTACTGGAATTAACAGAACCTGGCACTAATTTCTACAGCTACTGCTGCCCCCCCCCCCATCCCTGAACACGAAGCTTGATTTGTGTTCTTATTAACTTTGTCCTATAAGTGACCTTGCAAGGAGAGTGGTTCTGGAGGCTAAGTGAAACAATGTCTATATTTTCTGAGGCTCCAGGCTAAGTTTTATTAATGTAATGTCTGAGATCTTTGAAGTTGTGACTTTACCAGGAAAATCATAATCTCCAAACCTTTCTTCATAATGGCTATGACTTCCAGGGGGAACAGAATACCTGCTGTGCTAATTATTTCAATTATCAGCTGCTCCTAAAACACGTAATGGATTCTCTCTGCTTCCACAGGTGAGAGGCATGGCATTGTGGAGCTCAACTCTGAGGCTGTGAACTTGATCTCCCAAGCTACCCAGCAGAGATTAAGAGGGCTCCTAGAAAGGCTGACTGTAATTGCTCAGCACAGAGTATCAACCCACAAGGTAAAAGGGAAATCATGAAGCAACTTCTTGCGCCAAAGTTTGCCTCGTCAGGGTGGCTGGAGAGCAGTCAGGCAGAGAGGGACCTGGGGGGACTGGTTGATAGTAGGCTGAACATGAGCCTGCAGTGTGCCCAGGTGGTCAAGAATCATAGAATCAATAAGGTTGGAAGAGACTTCAAAGATAAGATGGCCAATGGCATCCTGGCCTGTATCAGGAAGAGTGTGGCCAGCAGGAGCAGGGAAGTCATTGTGCCCTGTGCTCAGCACTGCTGAGGCCACACCTTGAGTCCTGTGTCCAGTTCTGGGCTCCTCAGTTTAGGAAAGATGTTGAGATGCTGGAAGGTGTCCAGAGAAGGGCAGCAAGGCTGGGGAGGGGTCTGGAGCACAGCCCTGTGAGGAGAGGCTGAGGGAGCTGGGGTTGCTTAGCCTGGAGAAGAGGAGGCTCAGGGGAGACCTTCTTGCTCTCTCCAACTCCCTGAAGGGAGGTTGTAGCCAGGTGGGGGTTGGTCTCTTCTGCCAGGCAACCAGCACCAGAAGAAGAGGACACAGTCTCAAGCTGTGCCAGGGGAGGTTTAGGCTGGATGGTAGGAAGAAGTTCTTCCCAGCAAGAGAGATTGGCCATTGGGATGTGCTGCCCAGGGAGGTGGTGGAGTCACCATCACTGGAGGTATTTAGAAAGAGCCTGGATGAGGCACTTGGTGCCATGGTTTAGTTGATTAGATGGTGTTGGGTGATAGGTTTCCAACCTGGTTTATTCTAGTCTAGTCTAGTCTAATTACATACTATTCTATTCTTTGCAGTCTGGAAGGGAAACCTCTTCCAGGTACAGGCACACCATATTCAATATGTGTGTGTGTACAGGTCTGGGGGCCCCAGCACAAGAAGGACATGGAACTGTTGGAGGTGGTCCAGAGGAGGCCACTAAGATGATCAGAGGGCTGGAGAACCTCCCTTATGGGGACAAGCTTAGAGAATTAGGGCTGTTCAGCCTGGAGGAGAGAAGGCTCTGGAGAGACCTTAGAGCAGCCTTCCAGGGCCTGAAGGGGACCTAACAGAAAGCTTTTTTTATAAGGGGTTGTGGTGCTAGGATTAGGGGCAGTGGCTTTAAGCTGGAAGAGGAAAGATTTAGACTGGAGATTAGGAAGAAATTATTTGCGGTGAGGGCAGTGAGAAACTGGAACAGGTTTCCCCTGGAGGTTGTGGATACCCCTTCCCTGGAGGTGTTCAAGGCCAGGCTGGATGAGGCCTTGAGGAAGGTGGCCTGGTGGAAGGTGTCCCTGCCCATGGCAGGGAAGTTGGACCTAGATGATCTTCAAGCTTGTTTCCAACTCAAACCATTCTATCTGCCTTTTCACTCTCTACCAAGGGCTGGGTTTGTTGTATCTGCTTACAGCCTCTAACTATTCCTTGTGTTTTCCATTCCACTTGTTGGATAGCTGCCCTTAAAGCCCAGCATGAGAGTAAATGTATGGGTTTGTTCTCTTCCCAGTGACTGCTACACAAAATCACTCCTGCACAATAAATGCAAAGCTATTTTGGAATGCTCTTGGTTGTTGGGTTGATTCAGGGGCTGTGTCTGCCTCATGCACTTCCTGGTGATGAAGCTGCAGTGCTGGCTCAGTGCAAAGCCTTGGGAAACCAAGTGGAGTGTTTTATTTTTAGAAAGTGCTCCATGTGAAGGCAGAGACCCTTTTGATCTGAACATTTCTGGAACTACTTGGGTTTTTCTCTCTGCCAGTGCTACTGAAGATTCCCTTCCCTCCCTTTTGCATTAGCTCCATTCGCTAGAAAGGGTATTGGGCCCCAGTAGCCCTTCAGATTCTTGTGTGGAATGGAATGGAATGGAATGGAATGGAATGGAATGGAATGGAATGGAATAGAATAGAATAGAATAGAATAGAATAGAATAGAATAGAATAGAATAGAATAGAATAGAATAGACCAGGTTGGAAAAGACCTTCAAGATCATCAAGTCCAACCTATCACCTTCTAATCAATTAAACCATGCCACCAAGCACCCCATCCAGGCTCTTCCTAAACACCTCCACTGATGGTGACTCCACCACCTCCCTGGGCAGCACATCCCAGTGGGCATTCTCTCTTGCTGGGAAGTATCTCTTACTACCATTCAGCCTAAACCTCCCCTGGCACAGCTTGGGACTGTGTCTTCTTCTGGTGCTGCTTGCCTGGGAGAAGAGACCAACCCCCACCTGGCTACAACCTCCCTTCAGGGAGTTGGAGAGAGCAATGAGGTCTCCCCTGAGCCTCCTCTTCTCCAGGCTAAGCAACCCCAGCTCCCTCAGCCTCTCCTCACAGGGCTGTGCCCCAGACCCCTCCCCAGCTTTGTTGCCCTTCTCTGGACACCCTCCAGCATCTCAACATCTTTCCTAAACTGAGGAGCCCAGAACTGGACACAGGACTCAAGGTGTGGCCTCAGCAGTGCTGAGCACAGGGCACAATGACTTCCCTGCTCCTGCTGGCCACACTGTTCCTGATGCAGGCCAGCAGATGGGAAGCAATAATCTGCTAGCAGCCAAAATAGCTCTTTCAGGGTTGGGTTTGCTGTTGTTGTCATTCAATAATAAAACATTAGTCCTTACTTTTTTTTCCAGTATCAAGCTCTTTTAGAATGAGATTGGGACTTGGAAGCAGATTGTCAGCTCCTAAGTTCCTATTTGTGTGGCTGGAAGTTAGTCTATCTTTTAGCTCCTAAATTGGAAGTTAGAGGCAGATTATGTGTCAGCTCCTCTAAGTTCTTGTTTGTGTGGCTGGGTTGGGTTGGTTTTCTGTTTGTTTGTTTGGGACTTTTTACAGGAACTTTATACTTCCAAGTGTTTTAACAAGAGCTAATTGATGAATCATAGAATTGTCAAGGTTGGAAGGGACCTCAAGGATCATCCAGTCCTGCCATGGGCAGGGACACCTCACACTACAGCAGGTTGCTCACAGCCACATCCAGCCTGGCTGCAAACACCTCCAGTCATGAGGCTTCCACCAACTCCCTGGGCAACCTGTGCCAGGCTCTCACCACCCTCATGGGGAACAACTTCTTTCTCACATCCAGTCTGAATCTAGCCATAGGAGTTATTTTTGTCCTCAAGACTTTTTATAAGCTTTTAAGTGCTAGACAAGCAGCAGTAAAAAGCAGGAAGCCTTTGGAAACTTCCAAGTATTTATAGTGATGTCTGGAGCAGTTGGAGTATGATGTTCCTTGGCAGAAGAAGATGCAGTAGGAGAAAAAGCCCCAAAGAATACACAAATAGAACAGAAGGGTTTTTTTTATGAGAAGCCTTTAGGAGTGTCCAGGTTCTGTGGTGTCTCTACAAAGTGTGAGAACCACTGGAGCCCACGAGCAGAAGTGAGGTGAAGTGAGCAGAAGTGAGGTCCAATGCCAGGTGCTGCACTTTGGCCGCGACAACCCCAGGCAGAGCTACAGGCTGGGGTCAGAGTGGCTGAGAGCAGCCAAACAGAGAGGGACCTGGGGGTGCTGATCAACAGCCAGCTGAACATGAGCCAGCAGTGTGCCCTGGTGGCCAAGAAGGCCAATGGCATCCTGGCCTGCATTAGGAATAGTGTGGCCAGAGGAGCAGTGAAGTCATTCTGCCCTCTACTCAGCACTGCTGAGGCCACACCTTGAGTCCTGTGTCCAGTTCTGGGCCCCTCAGTTTAAGAAGGACATTGAGAGACTTGAAGGTGTCCAGAGAAGGGCAACAAAGCTGGGGAGGAGTGTGGAGCACAGCCCTGTGAGGAGAGGCTGAGGGAGCTGGGGTTGCTTAGCCTGGAGAAGAGGAGGCTCAGAAGTGACCTCATTGCCCTCTACAACTACCTGAAGGGAGGCTGTAGCTGGGAAGGGGTTGGTCTCTTCTCCCAGGCAAGCAGCACCAGAACAAGAGGACACAGTCTCAAGCTGTGCCAGGGGAGGTTTAGGCTGGAGGTGAGGAGAAAGTTCTTCACTGAGAGAGTCATTAGTCATTGGAATGTGCTGCCCAGGGAGGTGGTGGAGTCCCCATCCCTGGAGGTGTTCAAGAGGAGACATGGTGCCATGGTCTAGTCATGAGGTCTGTGGTGACAGGTTGGACTCGATGATCCTTGAGGTCTCTTCCAACCTTGGCAATAGTGTGAAAGCCAAACATAGAATCATGAAATGGTTTGGGTTGGAAGGGAGCTCTGAAGATCATCCAGTCCAACCCCCCTGCAGTCAGCAGGAACATCCTCCAGTAGAGCAGCCTGACCTTAAATATTTCCAGGGATGGGGCCTTGACTGCCTCCCTGGGCAACCTGTCCCAGTGTTCCACCACCCTCATGGTGCAGAACTTGCTGCTAACATCCAATCTAAATCTGCTCTTCTCTCATTTCAAACAATTGCTCCTTCATCCTCTCCCTGCAGGCCTTTGCAGACAGTCCCTCTGAAGTCTTCTTGTAGGCCCTCTTCAAGTACTGGAAGGCTGCTGTTAGGTGTCCCTGGAGCCTTCTTTTCTGCAGGCTGAAGAACCCCAGTACCCAGTAGGATGTGATGTCTTGCAGACACCAAGGACAGAAGGGCAATGGGCTTGATAGGGCTGATTTCTTTCTCATTGAACTTAAGCAATAGAAAGCTTGATAGATTTCTATCTAGATGGAACTGCCAGAAGCAATGATGAGATTGGAGGACTGCAGCCAGCCTGCTTGCTTTTCCTACTTTTCTCCAAACCAAACCAAAAATGACTGAGCATGATAATCCCAGAGGCCCAGGTACCCCCTTCTGTCAGGAAGACAGTACAGAGGAGTGTCCTGCAGCACTGTGTTGATGCTGTGGTACTCTTGTGAGAGATGCTGACAGGCTTTTAGGTGTCTAAATTCAAGAACAGCAGAGGATTTTGGAGCCCTGCTGTATGTTTATACATTGAGTAGCTGTCCTGTAAGGCTCTGGGGGTGGTCTCTTCTCCCTAGTATTGAGTGATAGAACAAGAGGAAATGACCTCAAGTTATACCAGGGGAGGTTTATGTTGGAGATGAGGGAGAATTTCTTTGCTGTGAGAGCGGTCAGGGATTGGAAGAGGCTGCCCAGGGAGATGGTGGAGTCCCCATCCCTGGAGGTGTTCAGGAAACCTGTGGCCATGGCACTCTGGGACATGGTTTGGTGGCCATGGTGGTGCTGGGTTGATGGTTGGACCTGATGACCTTAGAGATCTGTTCCAACCTTAATGATTCTGTGACTAAATTTAGCTCAGTTAAAAGTAAACCAAACTTTGTTAACTGGCAGATCTACGAAGTTCAGCTTTGGCACATCCAAACCTAACCATGCTCTGTCTGGTGGTTCTGTGCTGCATCTGCCTGTGACTCCAGCCTCAGTGTACACCTTTAACAGCTACAGTTGTAGATGGGGACAGTTTGTCCTTATGTGAGGAAGTTAACCTGGTGTATGGACCAGGCTGCCCAGGGTGGAGTGGTGGAGTCTCCATCTTTGGGGTTGCTCCCAACCCACCTAAATGCCATCCTGTGCAACCTGCTCTAGCTGAACCTGCTCTGACAGGATGGAGGTTGGACTAAATGATCTCCAGAGGTCTTTCTAATCCCTTACCACTCTTTGTGGGCAAACACTGACTCCAGCTTGCTTCCTCAGCAGTAATAGCTGCACATTATGAACAGATACACAGCACAGATACACAATCTTCTGTCTAAGCAACTTAGTGCTGCATGATCACAGAGAACAAGCTCATTGAGTAGGGCCAAATATAACTGCAGCTGCTCCTCTTCTACAAAGTCCTGAAATAAGTTATCTTAAGCCAGTCATTGGTGAGCTGAAATCCTCTCATGGATGCACCCATTTCTTGCCACCATAAGCTCATGGTAGGGCCTTGAGTTGAGGGCCTTGAGGGCCTTGGTTGAGGGGCTTGCTTTCCTAATTGGCATAGGGTCTTGGACTTGGCTTTGAAAACAGAAGCCTCTGACTCTGACTTTGGGCATTCCAAAGCAAAACACTTCTAAACTTTGGGGGGAAAAAAAGTAATCTTCTGGTAATAAGGCTTCCTCCTTTGTCCCTTTAAAGGGATTGTGGCATGGTGGTGGATTATCATCCTCTGCTGCTTAATCATGAATTGTGCTAATGCTCTGAGGCTGGCTCCATGGAGGGCAGCAAAAAAAACCCCCAAACCACCTCGAGCAGCATGAGAAGAGGAGGCAAAGGTTTGCTGAACTTGTTTGCAGAGCCACAGACGCTGCTTCTGAAAGAAAGTCTCCTTGGTTGCAACACAGGGTGTGATCTGAGCCACAATTGGTGCTGTGTGACAATGTGGTGGCTCGTTGAAAGGCACCAAGCTCAACACCAGAAGTGGGATTGATTTTTGTGTGCTCTGGCTGGGTTGTGAGAATTCACACTGGGAGAAAACAATACCCCACAGGAAAACTTGGGCTCTCCTCCCAGCTTTTACATTTATATGACTGACCACCTGTGTGAGACCACACCTGGAATACTGTGTCCAGTTTCAGGCTCCCCAGTTCAAGAATAATAGGGATCTGCTGGAGGGAGTCCAGCAGAGAGCTATGAGGAGGCCTGAGGGACTTGAACATCTCTGCTATGAAGGAGGACTGAGAGACCTGGGGCTGTTTAGTCTGGAGAAGAGAAGGCTGAGAGAAGATCTGGTCAATGTCTATAAATATCTGAGGGGTGGGGGTCAGGATGAAGGTGCCCAGTGATAGGACAAGGAACACTTGGTATAAACTGGAACACAGAAGTTCCACCTCAAAATGAGGAGAAAATTCTTCACTGTGAGGGTGATGAAGCTCTGGAGCAGGCTGCCCAGAGAGATTGTGGAGTCTTCTATGGAGACTTTCAAAACCTGCCTGGATGTGTTCCTGTGTGACCTGCCCTGGGTGACCCTGCTGTGGCAGGGGGGTTGGGCTTGATGACCAGGTGGCCAAGAAAGCCAAGGGCATCCTGGCCTGCATCAGGAATAGTGTGGCCAGCAGGAGCAGGGAAGTCCTTGTGCCCTGTGCTCTGCACTGGTTAGGCCACACCTTGAGTCCTGTGTCCAGTTCTGGGATCCTCAGTTTAGGAAAGATGTTGAGCTGCTGGAAGGTGTCCAGAGAAGGGCAAGAAAGCTGGGGAGGGGTCTGGAGCACAGCCCTGTGAGGAGAGGCTGAGGGAGCTGGGGTTGCTTAGCCTGGAGAAGAGGAGGCTCAGGGGAGACCTTCTTGCTCTCTCCAACTCCCTGAAGGGAGGTTGTAGCCAGGTGGGGGTTGGTCTCTTCTCCCAGGCAAGCAGCACCAGAACAAGAGGACACAGTCTCAAGCTGTGCCAGGGGAAGATTAGGCTGGAGGTGAAGAGAAAGTTCTTCCCAGAGAGGGTCGTTATCCATTGGGATGTGCTGCCCAGGGAGGTGGTGGAGTCCCTATCCCTGGAGGTGTTCAAGAGGGGATTGGACATGGCACTTATGGCACTTGGTGCCATGGTTTAGTAGTCATGAGGTGTTGGGTGATGGGTTGGACTTGATGATCTCTGAGGTCTTTTCCAACCTTATTGATTCTCTGATTCTATTCTATGATTCCCTGGCCTCTGGAGGTCCCTTCCAAGCCCCACCATTCTCCCATTCTGTACAAAAGCCTGGTTGTATCTAACAAACTTCTCTCCCCAGGGCAATGAGAGGTACATGGTATCTAGTGACACCAGAGCACAGCTGAAGTTTCTTGAAAAGCTGGACCACCTGGAGAAGCAGAGGAAGGCTGAAGAAGAACGGGAAATGCTGCTTCGAGCAGCCAAGGTAGGAGCTTCTCTCCTTGCTTCCCAAGGATCTAGTGGTTGAGACTGGGGAACATCTTCAGGTCCCTCCTCTTTCTGCTTGAAGTGTAGTAACCAGTAACTGGAAATCCATCATGTTTAGCATAGCTTAGGCTGCACAGAAAAGGATGTTTAGCTTTTCACAGTCTTCTAAACAATCACAGGAGTCCTTGCAGATGTCTGGGGGGAGGAGGAGGAGGGGGTGGGCTCTTCTTTTGAAATGATTCCTGCTGGCCACAATGAAACAGCAGAAGGATTCACATAACAGTAAACATCCATCCTGACTCTCTTTCTGGCCCTGAAATTGGTCTGCCTTTCTCCAGATCCCTTTGAAAATATGGCTTCACTCTGCTTGTTCAGGTTGGTGGGGCCCAACTGCTCTGCCAGATGTTTCTTTTCCATGGTCAGATCAGAGGGGGCAGCCTTGGAGCTGGTACCCTCACAGCTGCCAACCTCTGATGGAGCCACTGCTGCTAGTACAGACTGAGTGGCTTTCTTCCCTCTTCCTTCCCCTCAAGAGCAGGAGCAACAGAAAAACAATTGGTAGGTGTTGCTCCATCATGTGTGGCTCCACCAGCCTCTCTTTGCTGGGGTTGTTTTGTTTTGTTGCAGGCTGAATTCAGGAGCCCCCTGGGTGGGAGCCTGCTCGGGAGTTGGAAGAATCACGTTGGACTTGCAGGAGTATGACTCCCTTTCTTTCCTGTACTTCCTGTCCTTTTTTCAAGTGTCTGCTGCTGACATGAACAACATCATGCCTAGACTGGACCTGACTGACAGTGTTAGCATCATTTTCAGCTTAATCTTGCTCCAGGCTAGAGCAGAGGCAGCCGGCCCAGATGAGGAGGGGGGGGGGTGCGCGTATGTGCGCGGAGGGGGGGGAGGGAAGCCAGTCTGGATTGAGGCATTCACCCCTGCAGCTAAATCTTTCAATCACCAGAGAAAATTGTCATTTATTAAATATTTAAGGGATAGGATGCTGTTTGGATGCCAGTAATTTCTGTTCCATCTTTTCCCCTCTTCCTTTGGTAGAGCCGTTCCAGCAAAGAGGATCCAGAACAACTGCGGTTAAAGCAGAAAGCGAAAGAGGTAAGCGAGGGCTTCCCAGTTACCATGCCTGCCTTTGTGTGCTGAGAGGAGGTTGGCAGCCCTGTCCTGGCAATTAGGTCAGGGTTTATTTTGCTGCTGCATACCATTTGCAGAGGCCTTGGGGAAGGACAGGAACTGCCACAGGCAAGGGCAGCGCTTCAAATGAGGTCAATGAATTATGAGGCTCTCTCTTTTCTTTTCGCAGCTTCAGTCCCGTCTAGAAACAGCCCTTTGTAAGCTGCAGCAGCGCACTGGGTAGGAATATAATGTGGGATTAGGAAGAGGGAGGGGAGGGGGGGGGTGAAAAAAAATAAAAAGAGAGAGAAACTTTGAGATTTAGCATCTGGGACTGTACAATAGGCTACATTTTTCCAGGGTAATTGTTCGTTTTGTAAATCTGATACTGCTTATAATTCTTTGGCTGGGAGGCGGTACTGGGATTTAGTTTTAAATGGAAAACGCCTCTGGCTTTTAATTTTCTGGGCCCAGCAGTTTTCTGTTCTGGAATGGAGCCCTTGTTTCACACAGTTCATGTTTAGCTGCAGGGGTTTTAGTTTATAGCTTAGACTGGTTAAGCTTTTACTCCCAGAGGCCTCTGCATAGCAACTGTAGAAATCAACAAATAAGTTCATTTATGTCTGCAGCCTCCTCTCAGTAGCTGACTTTTTACATTTCCCAATATCCATTTCCTGACTTTTCTAGCCTGGGAGAAAAAAGCTCCACTAATTGGAGCTTATTTTAATTGAGCCTTAATATTGGATCTCGCTGGAGCTGCCCCCAGAGCTACTGGGAACAGAATGAAATGAAAAGTACCTCAGGTTGAAGATGTGTGTGTGTGTGTGTGTGTGAGAGTGTGTGTGTGTGAAATTTTTCACTTGACCTACAGATTCTTTTCCCTGCTGAATAAATCATCAAGCCTGCTCACATCTCTGATTAAGGATCTGACAGCAGACCATAATAAAGACAATTGAGGTGTGAGACGTGTGATCCAGAGCTGAAGAAATTGGTTTCTATAGTTACTTGACTGATTTCATGCAATTTTTTAGGGATCTTTGTGCTAAATGAGAGTGATGATTTTTTTTTTTCCTCCCCTTTTCCCTTAACTGTGCCTCTTGAACTATGAAATTTGTTGTTGCTTAACATTGCTGCACTTGGCTCCTAGGTGCCAGCAGCAGCAGCAGCAGCAGGTTATTTATGAATGCTTTAAAGGCCCTTATTGTTTGGATTAATGGAGGAGCCCAGGCAAAACAAATGGAAATCCAGTAAAATGGTATTGGAATCGATGCTCTGGGTTGGCACCACAGCAGCAGGAATTTGTAAAGTAAGAGGAGAGGCGAGGAATTTGCTTCTCTCTGTATCTTTTAATTGTTTTCTTTCTGCTTGCAACTCTTCCTGCTTGCAATCTGCGAGGACAAAGTTGCCCCGGAGCCCTTCCCGGTTTGCCTGTAGTGCCACCAGGCTCAACAATCAGTGGGTGATGCTAATTTGTCTTGTTTTGGAGGTGGCTTTACCTCTGCACCAGGAGGTCATTTCTGGAGGTTCTTTCTTTTGCTGAAACACACTGCAAAGCAATTTGTTCCTGCAGCTCCTTTTCTCTCTTCCTCCTTTTTTCTCTTCCTCCTTTTCTCTCTTCCTCCTTTTCTCTCTTCCTCCTTTTCTCTCTTCCTCCTTTTCTCTCTTCCTCCTTTTCTCTCTTCCTCCTTTTCTCTCTTCCTCCTTTTCTCTCTTCCTCCCGACAATGAAGGTGTAGGAAGCTTGAAAAATGCTCTTGTGATTCAGATGTTTAGAACAGAACTTAGTTAGATGTGGGTGCTTTGAGTCACCTTTGTAGATTGATTGGTATTGTTCATGAGATCTCTTTTTAAAAGTCACATCTTGGTGTACAAAAGAGGAGCCAAAAGGTGCCTGAATTTAGTACTTAATGTTCTGGAGAGATGTTGGAACAGGTTGCCCAGAGAGGCTGTGGATGCTCCCTCCCTGGAGGTGTTCAAAGCCAGGCTGGATGAGGCCTTGAGCAATCTGGGCAAGTGGAAGGTGTCCCTGCCCACGGCAGGGGGTTGGGACTGGTTGATCCCTGAAGTCCCTCCCAACCCAAACCATTCTGTGATCATGAACAGACATGTGTGCTTTCATGTCCATGAGCTGGAAATAGAGATCTCAGTTCACACCCTTCAGTGCATCTTGTCACTTCATCACCCTGATCCTCCTCATTTCTCCAGCACTCCTGGTGCTGCTTCCAGAGAGATGGCCTCCCAACTGCTTCACACAAAGCAGAAGAGGCAGATGTGCCTCTTGGGACAACACAGATCTCTGTGTCAGGATTGCCTTGTCCTCAGTCCTGCTGCATTGTTCTCTGGAGAATAAGGCAGCCAGAACTTGTGCAGGCTTCACAGGCTGGATGGGAAACCCTCCTTCTGTGCCAGGGGGGCTTTCTTATCTGTGAGACCCTCTCAGGCTTAAGTGGAAATGAAGCCAAATGCAGCTGGTCAGCTTTGGAGCTTTATTGAGAGCGTGGAGTGGAATGGTTAGCAAACATTTGCATTAACAAATGCAGACTGGATTGAGAGCAAAAGAAAAGTCATCAAAAATGCCAGGCTGAAGCTGGCAGCACAGGGGCACAGTGTACACTGGCACCAAAGGCTGCAAAGAAAAGCTCACCATTGTCTGTCTGTCTCGTTGTCTTGTGAGTGCAGCCTGCTCCTTAAGAAACACCACTTGGGGGTTTTGATGCCTCTGTCAGCTGGAATCAGGTCCCTTCCAGACCACTCTGGCTGAGTGTCCCCTGGAAGGCTTGCTCTGCTGCACTTCAAGTTCTTCAGCCATGGATATGCTCCTTGCTTCCTCAGAGCTGTCCCTTCTGTGTTGATGGTGACCTCCACCAGGGAGCGGGTGTGGGGTGATGGCACTGGAGCGTGTTCTAAAGCAACGCTTCCCAAAATGCAGAGTGCACATCCTAACAATGAGTGCTCATAAATCCAGGGTGTGCTGTCATCCACCAGCTGCAGGCAACATCTTCACATTGCTGGAAGTACAGCCAGAGCCTCGGCAGAGGCGTCTTTGATCCAAAGGGCTCTGCATAATTGCTGTGACCTTTTCATCCCTTTTTGCATGACCTATTGCCTCAAACTTCCCCTCTGCTAAGTCATTTACTGTCCTGTATTCTTAGTCTATGAATTAAGTCTTTATTTACTTCCTCCTTTCACCTGTTTCAGCAGATTTTAATACCTATGGAGAGTGCACATTCCTTCTGAGACAGCTGCAAGCCAGGCTTGCCCCAAGCTGCTCCTTTGTGCACTCAAGAATTTAGTCCTCGCTCCCCTCATGGGCCAGCCCTTTGTGCTTCTTCAGCCTTATCTGCCACAGCAAGATGGAAGGGTAGAGTCCTTGCATTGTCCCCTGATGCTTGCACTTTTAAACCATAACTTTTTTGAGGTGCTTTCTGCTGTTTCCAATTCTGCTTTTAACTGCACTTCCAGTTACAAAGAAAATGTTCTGTTCGTAGATTCCAAGAATTGTTTGGGTTGGGAGGGACCTGAAAGATCATCCAGTTCCAACCACCCTTGGCCATGGGCAGGGACACCTTCCACCAGCCCAGCTTGCTCAAGGCCTCATCCAACCTGGCCCTGAACACCTCCAGGGAGGGGGCATCCACAGCCTCCCTGAGCAACCTGTGCCAGTATCTCCCCACCCTCACTGAAAAGAATTTCTTCCTAATCTCCAGTCTAAATCTCCCCTCTTCCACCTCCAATCCATTGCCCTTCTTCCTATCACTACAAGCCCTTGTAAAATGTCCCTCCCCAGCTTTCCTGTAACCCACTTCAGGTACTGGAAGGCTGCTCTAAGGTCTCCCTGGAGAAGTTCTTGTGTCTGTATTTACAGTTTTATCTCTGGCTTCAGCCCTTTTCTGAAAGGAGCTTATTTAAATGGAGTCTGCATGTAGGATGCTGTCAAATGTGCAAACATATGGACAGTGCATCCCAGAAGAGCTGTAAAAACATCAGTGTGAAGCAGTGTGTGCTGGAGGTTTAAACAAAACCCCTCATCTCTTGTACTTCTGTCTCTCATCTTCAACAGGCAGTGTGCTCATAATGTGGCTGCAGGAAGCTTAAGGCTGAGGCTGGGCAAAGCTTTCAGTTTGTGTGTGTGCAGGATGGCTGCCTGGGTTGAGCAGGTCTGGCCTGCATCAGGAATGGTGTGGCCAGCAGGAGCAGGGAGGTCATTGTGCCCTGTGCTCAGCACTGGTTACGCCACACCTTGAGTCCTGTGTCCAGCTCTGGGCCCCTCAGGTTAAGAAGGACATTGAGAGACTTGAAGGTGTCCAGAGAAGGGCAACAAAGCTGGGGAGAGGTCTGGAGCACAGCCCTGTGAGGAGAGGCTGAGGGAGCTGGGGTTGCTTAGCCTGGAGAAGAGGAGGCTCAGGGGAGACCTTCTTGCTCTCTCCAACTCCCTGAAGGGAGGTTGGAGCCAGGAGGAGGTTGGTCTCTTCTCCCAGACAGCCACCAACAGAACAAGAGGACACAGTCTCAAGCTGCACCAGGGGAAGTTTAGGCTGGAGGTGAGGAGAAAGTTCTTCACTGAGAGAGTTGTTCATCATTGGAACATGCTGCCCAGGGAGGTGGTGGAGTCCCCATCCCTGGAGGTGTTCAAGAGGGGATTGGATGTGGCACTTGGTGCCATGGTTTAGTCATGAGGTCTGTGGTGACAGGTCGGAGTCGATGATCTTTGAGGTCTCTTCCAACCTTGGTGATACTGTGATACTGTGAAAGTCTTTAAGACCACTCCTGTGGCAGGGGAAAAGGAAACTCCCTGGTTAAATCATACCCTCTCAAAGGAGCAAAGAGGATGCTGCAAGCAATAGATCTCATCACTATCAGTTGGCTTTTCATGAGCCTTCAGTGACATCCTGAGAGCTTCTGCTTAATTATCTGATTTATATGATCTTTATTGCTCTCTGGTGTTTCTTGCCTGCTTCTGCATGTTTTGAAAGCAGAGCAGGATTATGGACCAGGCAACCTGTGACAGAACAAGAGGACACAGTCTCATGCTGCGCCAGTGGAGGTTTAGGCTGGATGTTAGGAAGAAGTTCTTCCCTGAAAGAGAGATTGGCCATTGGAATGTGCTGCCCAGGGAGGTGGTGGAGTCACCATCCCTGGAGGTGTTTTCAAACAGCCTGGTTGAAGCACTTGGTGCCATGGTTTAGTTGGTTAGATGGTGTTGGGTGATAGGTTGGACTTGGTGATTAAGCAGTTCTTTTCCAACCAGCTTAATTCTGTACTCTGTACATTTTGTTGCCCTGCAGTGTTAGCCTCACAGATAGCAAAGGGTTACCAGCAGGGCTGTGCAGAAAGTCAGGGATGGAAGTGTCCTGTGAAGTGTTAGGTTATTGAGCAAACTCAGCATGAATTGGTTGCATCTAAAGGGAGGAGGTCAGTGGCTTGATGTCCAGATGGAGATGGTTGACAAGTGGTGTCCCTCAAGGCTCTGTACTGGGACCAGAGCTGTCCAATATCTTCATCAATGATATTGACAGAGAGATGGAGGCACCCTCAGCAAGTTTGCTGAGGATTCCAAGCTGAGTGGTGGGGCTGATAAGTCTGAAGGATGGGAGGGGTGCCATCCAGAGGGACCTGGACAGGCTGGAGAGGTGGGCTGAGGAGAAGGAACTTATTACAAGGGCTTGTAGTGATAGCACAAGGGGCAGTGGATTTAAACTGGAGATTTAGACTGGAGTTAGGAAACAGTTCTTCCCAGTGAGACACTGGCACAGGTTGCTCAGGGAGGCTGTGGATGCTCCTTCCCTGGAGGTGTTCCAGGCCAGGCTGGACGAGGCTTTGAGCAAGCTGGGCTGGTGGGAGGTGTCCCTGCCCATGGCAGAGGGGCTGGAACTGGATGATCTTTAAGGTCCCTTCCAACCCAAACCATTCTTTTACTCTGTGATAAGCAGGGACATCCCCAACTAGATCAGGTTGCTTGAAGCCCCATGAAGGCTGCCCCTTAAAGATGTGCAGCAAAGGGTCAGGAGCAAGGAGCCATGGAGGTGTTCAGGTTCTTTTTCCACTGTTCACCCTGGAAAACAGCAAATGTTGATTGTTTTGCCACAAGTGGCTTGGAATTTGAATGAATTTGTTGCTGCATTTCTTTCTTGTGGAAGCTGCAGGAACCAGGGGGTTCTTCCTCTTTTCTCTGCCTCCTTCCTTCGCTTTTAATCCCCCCCAAGTCTTATACAAATTCTTGTTCATCTACTTTAGTGCTTTTATTACTCCTGATGTACTTATTGCTGGGTAGCACACATAACCCTTAGGCATACATTAACTTGTCTTCAGCCTTCCCTGGTTTCCTTTTCTGCCAGTTCTGCTGCTGCTTTAAATATTTATTTAATCTCTCCCCTGCTCTGTCAGCCTCCACTGTCATATCTGGAGACATCCCCACTTGGGTTGTTGTTCTGCCTTTCCCCTTGATGTTAAGCCCAGTATCTTGTGCATGCACCTTGTAGTCTTTCCTTTGTATCAGTTAGACTAAGAGCAGAATTGTGGTGTTCAGCTTCCCCACCTGTCTCACCAGCGTTCCTTCTGAGCTCATCTGCATCCACACAGGGCTGCATGGATTTGTTACTCTTTTGTCAGGGCTGCTTTGGGAAGGTTTATTCCTAAACAGAAGTTCCTAGCAGTTAAACTTGAGAAGCAAGGGGGTGGGGGGAGGGGAAAATCTCTATTCATTTTATTTGCTAGTGCTCTGTGTAGTGAAACTCCTGCAGGAGTGGCCTGTGCTATGAGAAGAGTCCAGAGAAGGGCAACAAAGCTGGGGAAGGGTCCGGACAACAGGGCTGGGGAGGAGGACCTGAGGGTGTTTAGCCTGGAGGAGGCTGAGGGGAGACCTCATTGCTCTCTACAGCTCCCTGAAAGGAGGTTGCAATGAGGAGGGCTCTTCTCCCTAGTAAAAAGTGGCAGGAGGAGAGGAAATGAAGAAAACTCTACCTTGAAAAGCCTCTCAAACCTGGAACATGTGAGGCCTTGAGCAACCTGGTCCAGTGGGAGGTGTCTCTGCCTGTGGCAAGGGGTTGGACTGGATGATCTTTCTAATCTCCAGCCTGAATCTCCCCTCTTCAAGCTCAAATCCACTTCTCAACCTATCACAACAACCCCTTGTAAAAACTACCAGGGGAAAAACTCATGTTTTCAAGTCACAGACCTGACTATGGCAGTTTGTGTCCTATTTCTATTCTATTCTATTCTATTCTATTCTATTCTATTCTATTCTATTCTATTCTATTCTATTCTATTCTATTCTATTCTATTCTATTCTATTCTATCCTATCCTATCCTATCCTATCCTATCCTATCCTATTCTGGGACACCAATGTTGGTAAAACCGGTCCCTAGAAGACTGGAGAGGAGGAAGAAGAAATTCTTTCCAGTGAGGGTGGTGAGACTCTGGCACAGGTTGCCCAGGGAGGCTGTGCATGTCCCCTCCCTGGATGTGTTCCAGGCCAGGTTGGAAGATTCCTTGAGCAAGCTGGGCTGGTGGGAGGTGTCCCTGCCCATGGCAGAGAGGTTGGAACTGGATGATCTTAAAGGTCCCTACCAACCCAACCCACTGTATGATCCTCAGCAGAGCATGGATTTCCCTTTCTTCAGTTGTGTTTAAGGGACTTCCCTTTGCCTTGTTTGGGAAAACTCTTGCATTGGAGGTCTGGCAGTGCCAGCACCCACATTCCATGGCCTTGTCAGTGAGTTTCAATCAGCCTTGCAGTATTGCTTTACAAAAGCCAAGTCTCAGCCTCTCATAGCTGAAGTACACAATACACACAATTAGCCAGGTTGGAAAAGACCTTCAAGATCATCAAGTTCAACCTATCACCCCACACCATCTAATCAACTAAACCATGGCTCCAAGTGCCTCACCCAGGCTCTTTTTATATACTTCCAGTGATGGGGTTGAACATCCAGCCAGTACAATCCAGCTGTGGACACCACAGGTGGCAAAGAATCACAGAATGCCAGGCTGGAAGGGACTCCAAAGATCATCTGATCCAACCTTTCCAGATGATAGTGGAGTTGAAATGAGCTGGCCCAGCACCCTGGCAAGCTGAGTCTTAAACTGCCCAGTGTAGGGGAATCCATCACTTCCCTTGGGAGATGATTCCAATCTCTGACTGCTCTCATGGGGAAAGTTTCCTTTAGAGTCCAATGGGAATCTCCCCAGTAGTACCTTGTCCCCATCACCCCTTGTCTTATCCTTGTAAGAAGGGAGTCTCCATCCTGCTGGTAGCCACCCTTTATGGACTGGTCCATGCCAACAAGGTCTCCTCTAAGCCTTCTCTCTTCAAGGCTGAGAGCAGGACAGAAATGATGCCTGACAGCAGGATCTGCTCTTCTGCCTGCTCTGCCTCTTCCTGTGAGTTTGTCCATCCAGAATCTAACAAACCCTGGACAAACAAACCTCCAAACTTTCTGTCTTCCTATGCAACTTGAAACGGTAAGACTGGCTCTTCAAATGCCAGCAAAACCTCTTTGGTGCAGCAGTAAAAAGAGCTTTTGCCTCTTTCCTGAAATGTAGAGGATGGGAGGCTGTGGTAGTTTTAGGCTCTGCTTTTAAAAGTCTGTTACAAATTTTGGACAGAAAAGGAGTGAAAAGGAAAACCAGGGCTAGCTCTAGAAAGGATTCCATTGGAGAAACACCTGCTGTAAGACTGCCTGTAGCAACACAAGCTTTCCTCTTCTCAGCTCTTCTCTGCTGGCTTTGCTTGGGAGAGATTAACCTGCTTCTGCTTGACCTTGGCTGCATTGTTTTGGGATGAGCCTAACAGCTCCTTTCTCTCTGCTCCCTTCTCCCTTTTGTGCTGCCCAGGGAGGTGGTGGAGTCCCCATCCCTGGAGGTATTCAGAAAAGGATTGGATGTGGCACTTGGAGCCATGGTTTAGTAATGATGAGGTGTTGGGTGACAGGTCGGACTTGATGATCTCTGAGGTCTTTTCCAACCTTATTGATTCTATGACAGGGGGTGGAGGGGCAGAGGGACAGCTTCCCTGGGCTCTGACCAGGGGGCTTCTCCTGTTGTTTGTTAATTGTAGATATCTGTAAATATTGTAAATCATAGAATCAACCAGGTTGGAAAAGACCTCAGAGATCATCAAGTCCAACCTATTACCTAATCCCTAACACCTCCTGACAGCTAAACCATGGCTCCAAGTGCCACATCCAATCCCTTTTTTAGTACCTCCAGTGATGGTGACTCCACCACCTCCCTGGGCAGCACATTCCAATGGCTAACAACTCTCTCTGGGAAGAATTTCTTCCTACCATCCAGCCTAAACCTCCCCTGGCACAGCTTGAGACTGTGTCCACTTGTTCTGGTGCTGCTTGTCTGGGAGAAGAGACCAACCCCCACCTGGCTACAACCTCCCTTCAGGGAGTTGGAGAGAGCAAGAAGGTCTCCCCTGAGCCTCCTCTTCTCCAGGCTAAGCAACCCCAGCTCCCTCAGCCTCTCCTCACAGGGCTGTGCTCCAGACCCCTCCCCAGCCTTGTTGCCCTTCTCTGGACACCTTCAAGTCTCTCAATGTCCTTCTTAAACTGAGGAGCCCAGAACTGGACACAGGACTCAAGGTGTGGCCTATCCGGTGCTGAGCACAGGGCACAGTGACCTCCCTGCTCCTGCTGGCCACACTATCCTAATACAGGCCAGGATGCCATTGGCCTTCTTGGCCCCCTGGGACATTTTGTACACATTCATTGCATTCCATTGGAGATTGTAGTTTTGCCTGTAAATCCAGCTTTTCATTTGCTTCCAACTGGGTTAGTCTGGCAAAGTTAATGTTGGGGGGGCGGGGAGGAGGGGAGGGGATTTCAACCCACCACAGAGGTAAGTGAGATGGAATTTCTGTGAGCAGGAACAGGAATCTTTTCCAGAGCTGAGGCCTGAGTGTGGAATGAGAGAGGTCAGTTGGCAGAGCTTTCATGTTGTGTGATTACAGCCATGCTGCAAATGCCATTTCACTAGGAGGGAGGACTTTCAAGCCTACCTTCCTGCCTGATTTGTGCTGCAGGTCAGATTAACTGAAATGGTTATTGTGTCACCTGAGAGACTCCTGCTTGCTGCAGGACCAGACTTTAAACCCTATTTTTATTATTAAAAAGGCCAGCAGCAACAAAGACCATTTTACCAGGCCTGAGACATTCTCATAGCAATTTGCTCTTTATACACAGGTTTTTAGGACTCTTTGTGCTGCCATTCTTAGCCCTGTGTTAAAACTCAGAAAGAAGAGAGAAGGGGCATGAGATTGAACACATGCAAGCTCTGGGTTCTGCACATTGGCCACAGCAACCCCATGCAGTGCTACAGGCTGGGGTCAGAGTGTGTGGAGAGCAGCCAGGCAGAGAGGGACCTGGGGGTGCTGGTCGATGGTAGGCTGAACATGAGCCTGCAGTGTGCCCAGGGGGGCAGCCAGGAAGGCCAAGGGCATCCTGGCCTGCATCAGGAACAGTGTGGCCAGCAGGAGCAGGGAGGTCATTCTGCCCTGTGCTCAGCACTGCTGAGGCCACACCTTGAGTCCTGTGTCCAGTTTGTGCCCTCAGTTTAGGAAGGATGTTGAGATGCTGTAAGGTGTCCAGAGAAGGGCAACAAAGTTGGTGAGGGGCTTGGAACCCAGAAGAAGAGGAGGAAGAAATTCTTTCCAGTGAGGGTGGTGAGACACTGGCACAGGTTGCCCAAGGAGGCTGTGGATGTCCCCTCCCTGGAGGTGTTGAAGGGCCAGGTTGGATGAAGCCTTGAGACCTTGGAATGGAACTGGATGATCTTTGAGGTCCTATCCATAAGGTCTCTTCCAACCTGGTCTGGTCTATTCTATTCTATTCTATTCCATTCCATTCCATTCCATTCCATTCCATTCCATTCCATTCCATTCCATTCCATTCCATCCTATCCTACCCAACCCCTTCTCTGACTCCACGAAGGGAATCTCGAAGGGAAGCAATCCTAGATGCAGCTTCTCTCTGTCCTGTTTTGACACTGCTTGGACTGCTTCTTTTCCTCCAGTGATCTTTCTGCCCTGACTTGTGTGCTACAAAACTGTCTGCTGGAGAAAGCTCCAAGTCAACACAGTTGCCTCCTGCTCCTCCTCGCTCTTGTTTAGGAAAAGCCAGCAGCAGTTAGCCAGTATCCTCGGGTATCCCTTCATGTTATCTGCATCTCTTCTCCTTATCCTGTGCTTTCAAGTGCTCCCACAATGTTTGGACATTTAATCTCACACTTCTTCATGGAACAAAACTTGATGAAAAGATGATTTTTACTGGCTTCAGCAGGGTGATTTGGATGCCTGCCCGTGGCGCTTAATGGGGATCTGTTGAGTCCATTATGGAGTCTTGAGTGTTTAAATTCATTTGTCTTAATTATGTTCTTGGAAAAGTCCCCAAGATGTCTAGAATGCAGCCAGGCTCTGATTCCTCTTTTCTCCCCCCTCCCCTCCTTCTCTTTTTTCCCTTTTGCTCTGAAACACTGGTGAGATTCTGCCTGCTTTGAAAAAAGGCTGTGAGTGGTTTACGAGGTGGAAAATGGCTCGGGGAGAGCAGATGATGGCAGTGACAAGGGCTTCTAGCATTGTCTGGAGCACTACGTGGTCAAAGCTGATCAGTGGTGTTTCTAGAGAGCACATCTGGTTCATGCCATCCACCAAGTGGCACCCCAGCCTTCCTCTTGGTGGCTTTAAGTGCAGTTCCGGGCCCCTCAGTTCAGGAAAGATGTTGAAATGCTGGAAGGTGTCCAGAGAAGGGCAAGAAAGCTGGGGAGGGGTCTGGAGCACAGCCCTGTGAGGAGAGGCTGAGGGAGCTGGGGTTGCTTAGCCTGGAGAAGAGGAGGCTCAGGGGAGACCTTCTTGCTCTCTCTAACTCCCTGCAGGGAGGTTGTAGCCAGGTGGGAGTTGGTCTCTTCTGCCAGGCAAGCAGCACCAGAACAAGAGGACACAGTCTCAAGCTGTGCCAGGGGAGGTTTAGGCTGGATGTTAGGAAGAAGTTCTTCATAGAACGAGTGATTGGCCATTGGGATGTGCTGCCCAGGGAGGTGGTGGAGTCACCATCACTGGAGCTGTTTAAGAAGAGCCTGAATGAGGCACTTGGTGTCATGGTTTGGATGATAGGTTGGACTTCATGATCTTGAAGGTCTTTTCCAACCTGGTTAATTCTATTCTATTCTATTCTATTCTATTCTATTCTATTCTATTCTATTCTATTCTATTCTATTCCTATTTCTATTGATGGGGTGCTTGGTGCCATGGGTTAGTTGTTTAGGTGGGTTGGATTGGTTGATAGGTTGGACGCGATGATCTTGAAGGTCTCTTCCAACCTGGTCTGGTCTATTCCTATTCCTATTCCTATTCCTATTCCTATTCCTATTCCTATTCCTATTCCTATTCCTATTCCTATTCCTATTCCTATTCCATTCTTTCTGCCCTCCAACAGCAGTGCTCATCCTGTGGGGCACCTGTGTTAGCAGCAGGCCTTGGCAGCTTGAGTTGCCAGGGGTAGCTGGTGATGGTGGCCAGGTGCTACCCAGTCCTTAGCCAGAGCTGCATTCCAGCACTCCACCAAGAGGCACTCAACCCATCCTCTCCTCTCCATTCTTTGCTGATGCCAACCCAAAGCCCTCTCCCTATTTAATTCATAGCTCTGTCTCTTGTCAGCTTCTGGGCTGAGGAACCAGCAGCAAAGCTCCAGCTAAGACTACATTGAGGCTACAATGTGGTCTCCATAAAAAGGGTGAGCTACACCATGCTACCTCCAGGGCCATCAGGGCTCAAGGCTCTAAACATGACTGACTATGGGAACTGAAAGACAGGAAACCATGCTGTGAAATGATTTGTTTCCCAGGGACCCCAGAAACTGCTGGCTGAAGCTGCCCCAAAGAGAACCAAGACCTTCAGGACACTGTTGCATAATTAATGGAAATGTTTTCTTTCTCAATTAGATGCAACAAATGGAGTTAGCACAGATGCAGCAAAAAGAAGCCAACCTCACAGCTTTGGCAGCCATTGGACCAAGGAAGAAAAGACCATTGGATTCATCAAGTGGTGAATCTGGGCTGGAGGTAAGGAGGTGATTTAGATGTGGCTGGATCTTCACGTTGACTTCTTTTTATCCTTACCTGCCAGAAGTGAGCACTCTGGGTAAGAACATCAGGGCAAGCATTAGGGACTTGAAAGGAGAGTTTCTGGTGCACTTGCTGGGGATGTTTCATGGTGTGCTTTAGGAGGAGCTGTGGATAAGAGCAACATGTGTGAAGGACTGTCTGAAATGAGGGCTCAGAGAAACTGCCATCTGCAGGGGAGAGTAAGCATGGAATCATCATCCAACCCCCTGCCATGGGCAGGGACATCTCCCACCAGCCCAGGTTGCTCAAGGCCTCATCTGACCTGGCCTCGAACACCTCCAGGGATGAGGCTTCCAACAACCTCCCTGGGCAACCTGTGCCAGTCTCCCACCACCCTCATGGGGAACAACTTCTTCCCAACATCCAATCTCAATCTACCCATTTCCAGTTTTGTTCCATTCCCCCCAGTCCTATCACTCCCTGACACCCTCAAAAGTCTCTCCCCAGATTTCTTGGAGCCCCCTGCAGATACTGAAGGCCACAATTAGGTCTCCTTGGAGCCTTCTCCTCTCCAGACTGAACAGCCCCAACTCCCTCAGTCTGTCCTCATAGCAGAGCAGCTCCAGCCCTCTGCTCATTCTTGTGGCCCTTCTCTGGACACCTTCCAGCCCCTCCAGATCCTTCCTGGCACAGAGGCTCCAGAACTGGACCCAGAGCTCCAGCTGTGGTCTCAGCAGAGCTGAGCAGAGGGGGAGAATCCCCTCCCTGGCCCTGCTGGCTCTGCTCCTCCTGCTGCAGCCCAGGCTCTGCTTGGCTCTCTGGGCTGCAAGTGCTCACTGCTGGCTCCTGTTGAGCTTCTCCTCCACCAGCACCCCCAAGGCCTTTTCTTCAGGGCTGCTCCCAAGCCAGTCCCTGCCCAGCCTATATCAGTGCTTGGAATTGCCCTGACCCAGATGGCTTTTGAAATGTCTCTTGCTTTGGCTGTGGACTTTTCTCCATGCACAGTGCATGGTGCCTCCTCAAATATGCTGTGAATTCACCTTGGCAGGGTGCACAACCCCTCCCCAAGAAAGAAGGAACTAAAGCAAGTTAGCCCATGCAAGAAGGCAGATCACCTTTCCTGCCTCGTGCTGCAGTTTGAAAGTGCCTAGAAAGCTCTTTCAGCAAATCCTGGCCTGGACAAATCTCTTCATGCTCTGGAGATTAAGTGTTTCTAGGACTTGGGAAGCTTATGGGGCTGCAGCAGTTCCTTCCAAGGAGACAATCTGCAGACAGGAGAAATGTGTTGGGAGCTGCCATTCAAGTGGTGCTGCCAGCTTTGCCTCTCTCTCTCATGAAGCCTCAAGGTCTCTGAGGTGGACAGCTGGTTGGCTTGGGAGCACAGTGGACAGAAGCCTAGAAAGTAACTCTTCTGTGGAAGAAGTGTTAGGGAAGTTTTCCCAGCTGACAGACCTTAATTCCTTTTCATTCTTGTAGCCCAGGAAGCTGAAATAGCTGCTGGGAGTGCCAATGCCCTGGCACTTCTGCATGCTGCAGTCTGGAAGGACCTTGTGCAGCACTCAGTTATTTGCAGTGCAGCTTTGGGGCAGTAGTGGCATCTGTCCTGTAGGTTTTGGTCAGGGTGGCTGGAGAGCAGCCAGGCAGAAAAGGACCTGGGGGGACTGGTTGACAGCAGCTGAACATGAGCCAGCAGTGTGCCCAGGTGGCCAAGAAGGACAATGGCATCCTGGCCTGCATCAGGAACAGTGTGGCCAGCAGGAGCAGGGAAGTCATTGTGCTCTGTGCTCAGCACTGCTGAGGCCACACCTGGAGTCCTGTGTCCAGTTCTGGGCCCCTCAGTTTAGGAAAGATGTTGAGTTGCTGGAAGGTGTCCAGAGAAGGGCAAGAAAGCTGGGGAGGGGTCTGGAGCACAGCCCTGTGAGGAGAGGCTGAGGGAGCTGGGGTTGCTTAGCCTGGAGGAGACTCAGGGGAGACCTTCTTGCTCTCTCCAACTCCCTGAAGGGAGGTTGTAGCCAGGTGGGGGTTGGTCTCTTCTCCCAGGCAAGCAGCATCAGAACAAGAGGACATAGTCTCAAGCTGTGCCAGGGGTGGGTTAGTCTGGGTGTTAGGAAGAAATTCTTCCCAGAAAGAGGTTGGCCATTGGGATGTGCTGCTCAGGGAGGTGGTGGAGTCACCATCCCTGGAGGTGTTTAGGAAGAGCCTGGATGAGGCACTTGGTGCCATGGTTTAGTTGATCAGATGGTGTTGGGTGATAGGTTGGACTCCATGATCTCTGAGGTATTTTTCAACCTGGTTAATTCTGTATTCTGTATTATTTTCTTCAGCTGGACTGTGAGCAGAGACCTCTGCAGGGAGGTGAGGCAGGCTTGTTTCTCTGGGTTCTTTGTTGTGGGGTTTGGGCTTTTTGCCTTTTGACACAGTTTGCTTCTTGTGTGCTCCCTGTTCACCACAAGCCAAGCAACCTGTCCCTCACCAAGGTGCAGGAAGCAGCATTCCCAGCTTCTTGAGCAGCTGCTTTTCACTTCTTTGAAGCTTTCAGAGGCACTTTCACACGAAGCTGAAGGTGCAGTTGTTTTATTCTTGGGTTTTTTTTTTTACAAGGCCACTGGAAAAACTTGAATGAAACCCCCAATGAGTCTGGCACAAGGAGAGTTCTCTTTCTCCTCTTCTCCTCTTCCCCCCCCAGCTTCTCTCTAGTGACTATTCCTGTTCTTCATGGTGGTTTTCTGGTAATTGTTGCCAGATTTGTTTCTGAAGGTTTAACAAATCTACCTCTTAGGTCCTTTTCAGCTTTCTCATCACAGTATCACAGTATAAGTAAGGTTGGAAGAGACCTCGAGGATCATCAAGTCCAACCTGTCACCAGAGACCTCATGACTAGACCATGGCACCAAGTGCCACATCCAATCCCCTCTTGAACACCTCCAGTGATGGTGATTCCACCACCTCCCTGGGCAGCACATCCCAATGGCCAATCTCTCTTTCTGGGAAGAATTTCTTCCTAACCTCCATCCTAAACCTCCCTTGGCACAGCTTGGGACTGTGTCCTCTTGTTCTGGTGCTGCTTGCCTGGGAGTAGAGACTGTCATTCTCAGTTCTGGGCCCTTCACTCCAAGAAGGACATTAAGTGGATGGAGTGGCTCCAGAGAAGGGCAACAAAGCTAGGGAAGGGTCTGGAGAACAGAGCTGGGGAGGAGCAGCTGAGGGTATTGGGGCTGTTTAGTCTGGAGAAGAGGAGGCTGAGGGGAGACCTCATTGCTCTCTACAGCTCCCTGAAAGGAGGTTGGAGCCAGGTGGGGTTTGGTCTCTTCTCCCTGGTATCAGGTGAAAGAATAAGAGAAAAGGACCTCAAGTTACTCCAGGGGAGGGTTAGGTTGGAGTTCAGGAAAAATGTCTTTGCTGCAAGAATGGTCAGGGACTGGAACAGGCTGCCCAGGGAGTCCCCAATCCTGGAGGTGCTCAAGAAATGTGTGGCCCTGCCACTGTGGGACATGGTTTAATGGTCACAGTGGTGTTGGGTTGATGGAGGCTTTTCCCAAGCAAAACAATTCTATGATTCTTTGGCTTTTTCAATGTGCCTAAAGCTGAGCAGAAGCCTTTGACCATGTTTTGTTGTCACAGGTTTACAGCTGTGCTTTAACATGTTGCTTTCCTTGGTTGCTTTACTCCACTGAGCTCTAAAGGGCAGTAGAATCATAGAATCAATAAGGTTGGAAAAGACCTCAGAGAGTAGGTGACAGCAGTCCTCCCAGTGACACTCCTTTTGTCTCACACTGTCCAACCTGGTTGCCTTCTATGAGCAGGTGACAACATCAATAGCTGAGGGGAGAGCAGCTGATGTTGTTTACCTGGAGCTGAGCAAAGCCTTCAACACTGTCCCACACCACATCCTGGTCTCCAAGCTGGTGACACATGGGTGTGATGAGTGACCACTAGATGGGTAAAGTACTGGCTTGATGGCCAAAGAGTGGCTGTCCATGGCTCCATGTCCCAGGGGAGGCCAGGGACAAGCAGAGTCCCTCAGGGATCAGCCCTGGCACCAGGCTTGTTCAACATCTTTGTGGGTGCCATGGACAGTGGCACTGAGTGCACCCTCAGCAGGGTTGCTGCTGACACCAAGCTGTGTGGTGCAGCAGACAGCTGGAGGGAAAGGGATCCATCCAGAGGGACCTGGACAGGCTGCAGAGCTGGGCACAAGCCAACCTCAGGAGCTTCAACAAGAGCAAGGGCAGGGTCCTGCAGCTGGGTGGAGGCAATCCCAGGCACAAATCCAGGCTGGGCAGGGACTGGCTGGAAAGCAGCCCTGAGGAGAGAGCCTTGGGGGTGCTGGGGGAGGAGAAGCTCACCAGGAGCTCTCAGTGTGCACTTGCAGCCCAGAAAGCCAACCAGATCCTGGGCTGCAGCAGGAGAAGTGTGGCCAGCAGGGCAAGGGAGGTGATTCTCCCCCTCTGCTCAGCCCTGGTGAGACCCCACCTGGAGTCCTGCCTCCAGTTCTGGAGCCCCTATGACAAGAGGGATCTGGAGGTGCTGGAAGGTGTCCAGAGAAGGGCCAGGAGGATGAGCAGAGGGCTGGAGCACCTCTCCTGTGAGGACAGACTGAAGGAGTTGGGGCTGTTCAGGCTGGAGAAGAGAAGGCTCCCAGGTGACCTCATTGTGGCCTTCCAGGATCTGAAGGGGGCTACAAGAAGGCTGGGGAGGGACTGCTCAGGATCTCAGGCAGTGATAGGACTAGGGGGAATGGAATGAAGCTGGAGGTGGGGAGATTGAGGCTGGATGTGAGGAGGAAGTTCTTCCCCATGAGAGTGGTGAAGCCCTGGAATGGGTTGTCCAGGGAGGTGGTTGAGGCCCTGTCCCTGGAGGTGTTTAAGGCCAGGCTGGATGAGGCTCTGGCCAGGCTGATCTAGTGTGGGGTGTCCCTGCCCATGGCAGGGGGGGTGGAACTAGCTGATCCTTGTGGTCCCTTCCAACCCTGACTGATACTATGATACTATGACATGCAATCCTGCATTCCAGTGCCTGGTCCTTAGGCTTCATGCTACCAGAAAGCAGCTCCCTGCAGACCCTGTCTGAAGCTATGCAGGATGGCAAACTCGAGAGGGATGCTCAGACTTGGACTTTTGAGCCTCCCAATCCATCTGAGGCAGGATTTACAAGGCTTAAGCCTTCTCATGGAGAATAAAGAATGGTTTTGACAAACACTCTCTAGTTCAAGGAGCAGAACATTTGTAATGCATTCATGATAACATGGCAAAACATCCTGAGCAGTAAACAACATTCCATTCTTCAGAGATGAAAGGAGGCCTTTGAAACTGAAAGCAAGTACAAGATGGCCTGAGGCTGCTGTGCATTTTGGGCATCTTTAAAATCATCTTTTTGGGCAACCTGTCTGAGAATAATTTAAGCAGGCAGGGTGTGCTTTCTCATTTCAGATGGCAAACACAGACAGCTTTGCTCTCAAGTAGTCTTAAATGTCAGAGCTTCCTGACTATGCCGTGGCGAGGAGGGAGAGCTGTGCAGAATACTCCTGTGGCCATTTATTTCTGTGGGTTTTTGGAAGCTTAATATCTGGGTAGACAGGTGTGATGGAAGGAGTTGCTCCTGAATATGCATCATCCTCTCCCAGCATGAACTGAACTCCCTGGTGCTAGCTGCAGCTGGCTTTTGAACTAAGACTTCAACTTTGCAGGGTGTTTGTGTCTCCTCCGTCCGTCTCAGAGCAAAGCTGGCTCTGTTCAGCTCCTTGTTATCATTGCCTCTTGCAGTAATTAAAGGAGAGGAATTGTCTCAAGCTGTTGTGGAGGTAAACTGAAGCCCCAAAGGTGTTTGGGGAGGCAGGGATGAAATAATCAGTTGCAGCCTGTGTTTAAAAAGCGAAGCTCTGTCAGGAGTTCTGTTGCATATTTGCTTTGCTTTATTTAGTCAGTACCAAAGTGTAATGGGTGCTGGAGGAGTGCAGCTCAGCAGGCTGGCTTGGTATGGATCTGCTGCCTTTTGTTACAGCAATAGCAAGTGTTAAGGGCTAAGAAAACATCCCAGGCTTCCTTTCTCCACAAATGAGTATCTGCTTCACCCTGGGCGTATCCTGGGCTGCATCAAAAGCAGTGTAACCTGCATGACAAGGGAGAGGATTCTGCCCTCTGCTCTCCTCTGCTCTGCTGAGACCCCACCTCCAGCACTGCATCCAGTTCTGCTGCCCCCACCACGAGAAGGACCTGGAGCTGCTGGGGCAGGTCCAGAGGAGGCCACAAAGGTGATCAGAGGGCTGAAGAACCTCCGCTATGGGGATAGGCGATGAGAGAGTTGGGGCTGTTCAGCCTGGAGAAGAGGAGGCTCTGGGGAGAGCTTAGAGCAGCCTTCCAGTACCTGCAGGGGCTCCAGGAGAGCTGGGGAGGGACTTTGGACAAGGGCTTGGAGTGACAGGACAAAGGGCAATAGATTGAAGTTTGAGGAGGGCAGATTTAGACTGGAGATTAGGAAGAAATTCTTTGGAGTGAGGGTGGTGAGAGGCTGCCCAGGGAGGCTGTGGATGTCCCCTCCCTGGAGATGTTCAGGGCCAGGTTGCATGAGGCCTTGAGCAACCAGGGCTGGTGGAAGGTGGGTTAGAACTAGATCTTTTAAGGTCCCTTCCAACCCAACCCATTCCATGAAGGGAGGAGGAGACTTGATGGGGTACTTGGTGCCATGGGTTAGCTGTTTGGGTGGGTTGGATTGGTTGATGGGTTGGACACGATGATCTTGAAGGTCTCTTCCAACCTGGTTTGGTTTATTCTAATAAAGGTTTATTCTATTCTAATGAATCAATGAACTGGGATGGTTCTTTGGCCCTAGGTATCTGCACCCTCTGTACTCTGCCACCTTTGCTCCTCTTCTAGAAAGGCTTTGTCCTGGGACAGTTGGATGCCTGGTTCCTGCACGTTCCTCCTGTCTTGTTCTCTGTCTGCTACTGTCAATCATTTGGAACCTAAAAGCAGTATAAGAGGAGTGAAGTATATCTTGCCATGATTATTGCTTGAAGAGGCTGTAGAGGCAAATCCATGAAGGCCATGGATTGGGGAAAAGTGAAAATGATGTTCTAGGGCTTAATTAAATAACAACAACCACCAACCAAACAAATAGTGAGGAAAAAGCCCATCAGTATCAATCCTTTTCCCCTTCTGACTGGAAACACTGGGATGGGTTTGCACTTTTTCTTCTCTGCAACTTCACATTTGAATGGTATTGTTCAGAAAGAGTAATTGGAGGCAGCCCTGGCAGGGGAATCCCTCTGGTGTGAATATCTGTTAATTGGAGCCACTTTTATTCCAGAGGTGGTAATGTCTTCATCTCTCTCCTTCTGGGCCCTCTGGACACTTGGATATGATGAGTGAGAGGCCTTTGGATTGCATTCCTAAGTGGGTTTTGGTTTGTGTATTTGTTATCCACTTCTTTCTGCCTTTTTGGGGGCCATGCCATGAGCAGTGCTGCAGCAGTGCAGGCTGGGAGGGGATCTGCTGGACAGCAGCCCTGTGGAGAGGGACCTGGGGGTCCTGGTGGATAACAAGTTCTGCATGGGACAGCAATGTGCCCTGCTGGCCAAGAAGGCCAGTGGGGTCCTGGGGTGTATTAAGAAGAGTGTGTCCAGCAGAGCCAGGGAGTTTCTCCTCCCCCTCTGCTCTGCCCTGGGGAGACCTCATCTTGAGTACTGTGTTCAGTTCTGGGCTCCCCAGTTCAGGAGGGACAGGGATCTGCTGGAGAGAGTCCAGCAGAGGGCTGTGAGGAAGATGAGGGGACTGAGCACTGCCTGGTGAGGAGAGGCTGAGGGACCTGGGGCTTTTTAGTCTGGAAAAGAGAAGGCTGAGAGGGGATTTAATAAATGTTTATCAATATCTGAGGGCTGGGGGTCAGGAGGGAGGGGACAGGGACAGGCTCTGCTCACTTGCTCCCTGGGATAGGACAAGGAGCAATGGATGTAAGCTGCAGCACAGGAGGTTCCAGCTCAACATGAGGAGGAACTTCTTGACTGTGAGGGTCACAGAGCACTGGAGCAGGCTGCCCAGAGAGGTTGTGGAGTCTCCTTCTCTGGAGACTTTTAAGCCCCATCTGGATGCATTCCTGTGTGACCTGTGCTGGATTGTATGGTCCTGCTCTGGCAGGGCGCTTGGACTTGATGATCTCTTTGGGTCCCTTCCAACCCCTGACATCCTGTGAGCTGTGAACAGTAATGAGTGAAAGGGTGGGAAGAGTGAAAACTTAACTCATCCTGAAAGGGGAGAACACTGCTAAAGCAAGTGGGGGAAGAGTCAGCTGGAAGCCCCAGGTCTGTCCCCATTCTGTGTTCTGTTTCATAGCTTTTCCTGGTTGGTAACATGCCCCAGAATGCTTCCAATGCTGAGAAACACTCAGGGATTATTTGGGATTAAGTTCTGCTGCTTTTCTGATGACAAAGCTGTTTTGCAAATAGCTCTCTCACTGTTTGACAGCCCTTGCAGGTATTTAAAAGTTTCTTCCTGTGAGGAAGCAGGCTGTGCCTCTGAGTCCTTAAGCTTCCTTTCCTTGTATCCAAAGGTCCTCCAGGTCCCAGGTCATCTTTGGCCTTGGGCTGAAAGCAGTGTTACACATAAGGGAGGAAACAAGTCTAGATGTGGTTTGGAAAACAGCAGTAAGAGACTGGTGGGGCCCAGAGATGGATAAGGAGCATTAGGGATAATCACAGAATCAGCCAGGTTGGAAGAGACCTCCAGGATCATCCAGTCCAACCTATCACCCAGCCCTATCCAATCAACCAGACCATGGCACCAAGTGCCTCATCCAGGCTTTCCTTGAAGATCTCCAGGGACAGTGACTCCACCACCTCCCTGGGCAGCACAACCCAAAGGCCAGTCTCTCTTTCTGGGAAGAACTTTCTCCTCACACCCAGCCTAAACTTCCCCTGGCTTGAGACTGCGTCCTCTAGTTCTGGTGCTGCTTGCCTGGGAGAACAGACTGGCCCCCACCTGGCTACAACCTCCTTTCAGGCAGTTGTAGAGAGCAAGAAGGTCTCCCTCAGACCAGAGGAAGTTGAGGCTGGAGGTGAGGAGAAAGTTCAGTATTCAGTATCACTAAGGTTGGAAGAGACCTCAAAGATCATCGAGTTCTTCCCAGAAAGAGCAATTGGCCATTGGGATGTGCTGCCCAGGGAGGTGGTGGAGTCACCATCCCTGGAGGTGTTCAAGAGGGGATTGGATGTGGCACTTGGAGCCATGGTTTAGTTAGTCCTGAGGTGTTGGGTGACAGGTTGGACTTGATGATCTCTGAGGCCTTTTCCAGCCTGGTTGGTTCTATGATCATCAGGGTCCCTTCCCACCTAGATTCTCTTTTTTCCCCTCACAGAAACAGTCAAAAATCTCCTCAGCCGCCATTCACACGCTTCAGCAGTACACTCCACTGGCCCCTGCCTTGCCTCCTGTGCTCTGGAGATGAACTTAATTCTCCTGGGTGAAAGATATCTGCAATTTAAATGACTGATTGCACCCTGGCTTTAGGCTGAACGTATCGGGAAGGCACCGACGCTGCTGACATGTGAAGGGGTCAAGAGATTTATAATTTACTTGACAATGCAGTGCTTAAAATGATGTGGCAAAGAGCCAGGAAATCTCAGCTTAATAATTGTCTATTAACTAAGATGACATATTTGTCTAGTGCTCATTACCTCCAGGTACAGATGAAGCAGCTGATGTGGCCACACGGAGTGCCATGCGTAGTTGGAGCTGGGGCACAGGAGGGAATGAACTGACATCACATTCCCAGGCATTTGTTTCAGGATGTAAAACATGTTGCCTACAGTTGAAAGGACTTGTAGGAATGTTGCAATGAAATCTGAGGGGGGTTGAGGGGGGGGTGGGGATGGGGAAATGAGTAGTTGAACAGTGTTCTCTGTTAGAGAATCCTGGCGGCTTCCTGAGGCCTCTTTGTATGCTGAAAGCATGAGGGGCACTGGCTTGGAGCTGGAATAGGGGAGATTGAGGCTGGAGGTTAGGAGGAGATTCTTTAGAGTGAAGGTGGTGAGACACTGGAACAGGTTGCCCAGGGGGTTTGTGGATGCCCCCTCCCTAGAGGTGTTCAAGGCCAGGCTGGATGAGGCCTCGAGCATCCGGGGCTGGTGGGAGCTGTCCCTGTCCATGGCAGGGGGGTTGCACCTGGATGATCTTTAAGGTCCTTTCCTTTATTTAGAATAATCTTTATTTAGAATAAACCAAACCAGGTTGGAAGAGACCTTCAAGATCATCGTGTCCAACCCATCAACCAATCCAACCCACCCAAACAGCTAACCCATGGCACCAAGCACCCCATCAAGTCTCCTTCTGAACACCTCCAATGACGGCGACTCCACCACTTCCCTGGGCAGCCCATTCCAATGGGCAATCTCTCTCTGTGTATAGAACTTCTTCCTAACATCCAACCTGAACCTCCCCTGGTGCAGCCTGAGACTGTGTCCTCTTGTTCTGGTGCTGGCTGCCTGGGAGAAGAGACCAACCTCCTCCTGTCTACAACCTCCCTTAAGGTAGTTGTAGAGAGTGATAAGGTCACCCCTGAGTCTCCTCTCCAGGCTGAGCAACCCCAGCTCCCTCAGCCTCTCCTCACAGGGCTGTGCTCCAGACCCCTCCCCAGCTTTGTTGCCCTTCTCTGGACTCATTCCAGCAAGTCAACCTCCTTCCTAAACTGAGAGGCCCAGAACTGGACACAGTACTCGAGGTGTGGCCTAACCAGTGCAGTGCACAGGGGCAGAATGACCTCCCTGCTCCTGCTGGCCACACTGTTCTTGATGCAGGCCAGGATGCCATTGGCCCTCCTGGCTGCCTGGGCACACTGCAGGCTCATGTTCAGCCTGCCATCGACCAGCACCCCCAGGTCCCTCTCTGCCTGGCTGCTCTCAGCCACTCTGACCCCAGCCTGTAGCTCTGCATGGGGTTGTTGTGGCCAATGTGCAGAACCTGGCACTTGGATGTGTTCAATCTCCTGCCCTTGGCCTCTGCCCATCTGTCCAGCCTGTCGAGGTCCCTCTGCAGAGCCTCTCTACCCTCCAGCAGATCAACTCCTGCCCCCAGCTTGGTGTCATCAGCAAATTTACTGATGATGGACTCAATGCCCTCATCCAGATCATAACCCAAACCCAAACCACTCTGTGATGATGAATAGACATGTGTGCTTTCATGTCCACGAGCTGGAAATAGAGATCTTGGCTTGATCTACCCTAATGTTCTATAAGAGTTTAGAGAAATACTCCCCCCAACCCCAACCCCCTAAACACAACCAGTCCCGTTAAAAAATCATCACAGAATAGGTTGGGTTGGAAGGGACCTTCAAGATCATCTAGTTCCAACCTGCTGCCATGGGCAGGGACACCTCCCACCAGCCCAGCTTGCTCAAGGCCTCATCCAGCCTGGCCTTGAACACCTCCAGGGAGGAGCATCCACAGCCTCCCTGGGCAACCTGTGCCAGTGTCTCACCACCCTCACTGGAAAGAATTTCTTCCTCATCTCCAGTCTAAATCTCCCCTCTTCTACCTTCAATCCACTGCATTGCCCCTCATCCTGTCACTATAGACCCCTGTAAACAACCCTTCCCCAGTTCTCCTGTAGTCCCCTTCAGGTACTGGGAGGCTGCTCTAAGCTCTCCCTGGGGCTTTCTCCTCTCCAGGCTGAACAGCCCCCACTCCCTCAGCCTGTCCCCACACATTCATAACCATTGAGTGCTGAGGGCTTTCAGTGCTGTGACTGTGGCAGTGTTTCTGTCAGACTGAGGCTTGTTAGACTCAGCATCAGCATCACCAAAGTGATTCCAACTTCTTTCTCTTTGCTAAAAGTACCTCAGTCAGGTACCTTTCCGTACCAACAAAGCTGTCACAGTTCTGGCAGAGTCTCTTCTTCCCCTCTGCTGCTGTGGGAGTCCAAGGGAAGCATTTGAGCACTGCACAAAGTGCTAATGCCTTTTCACCTCATTTTCCTCCTGTGAGACAAGGATGGATGTGTTCAGTGGGAAGCTGATGTGCTGGATACCACCCACCTCAGGGTGGCTGCAGGTGACAGAGCTGGAGGGGGGTTGAAGAACCTGGATGCTTTTGCCTCTGTTCACTGAGTGCTCTTAGCACCTTTCACAATGTCTCTGCTGCTCACAGTGTCATTTTGCAGGGCAGATGTCTCTGGATACTGTCCTGTGCCTTCCCTTCCTTCTGCTGGTGGGATTTGTATGGTGTGGAGCAGAGCTGCAATGGCAGTTTGATCTCTTGGGATCTTGGTTCTGGGACAGGGACATGTTTGTGCCACACCAAGAATTGAAAGGAGAACTGCTGCTTGACATTTACCATGAGACAGAGCACCTTGCTCCCTCAGAGTCCCTACTTCTCATGAGTTTGAAGCTGTGATTGTGGTTGGTGTGAAGCCATTGAATGTGAGAAGGGAGCTCCACCAGGAACAGCTCACTGAGCCTGACCCAGACTTGGTGGGAAGGAAAGTATCTGCTGACCCCTCTGAGCTTTGTATCAGGGCCTGTGGAATAGCTCTAAGCAGCTTTGATATCCTTATCAGTCCCTATGATCCAGACTTGTGGATCACATGCTCCAGATACCTTGGGGGCTAGGAGTAAAGGGGTGGGGGTGGTAGCTCAGGTAAGGGAAGGGCCTGGTAGTGAGCTGTAGCTCTGGGTCTACTTCACTCCTGTCTTTCCAGCCTGGTATTTAATTCTCAGTGCAGCCACTGGAGAGAGCTCTGGAGATCTTAAAAGAGCTTCCAGGAGGAACCTCTCCACAAAACAAGCTGCACACCAGGTGTGGGACTACAGCAGGAGCACCTCATTGTCTGCTGCTGCTGCCCAGGTCAGTGAGAGCAACTGATCCCCATCAGGTGCTCAAGAAAGGATCCAGCCTGCAAGGATCAGGAAAGGGTGACAGCAGACTGGCAAAGCTGCTGGTTGGATTTGGCTCTGAGGGCTGGCTGAAAGCAGGACTGCAGCTCTTGTGGCCTCCTGGGGCTGGCTTTAAGCCAGCTGGTGGCCTTGGTGCTGTGAAGGGTCATGCAGCACCTTGCTGGCTTACCAACAGGGTCTGTCAGCTCCTGATCCCCAGGCTCACTGCTGGTTACCCCTTCAGGGCTGCATGTCTGTGTGGCATTTGCCTTTGAGAGGGAAAGTGTGGTGCCTGGGGTTCAGTGAAGGGCAGGAACTGCAGGGCATGGCTGACACCAAGAGATGATGAAAAAAGGGAAAAACCCCAAGAAGCTGGTAGCTAAGCACAGAGAAGTAGATGCTGCAGAGAAGGTGCAGGCTGGTCCCAGGACCCTTGGCTAGGATTGGTTCACAGGGGTGCATTTCATGTTCCCTTATCTTTGCACTTCCCTGTGGCCTAGCAGCATTTGTCAGCTCCCCTCAGAGGAGGCTCACACAGCTGCCTTGGGGCTGGCTGAAGGCTTTTGCAGTGAAGAGTCCTCCAAAATAACAAGATGGCAAGTGGTGGCTGCCCAGCTGGGAGGAACAGAGGGCTGGAGCAACTCTCCTGTGGAGAGAGTTGGGGCTGTTCAGTCTGGAGAAGAGAAGGCTCTGAGGAGACCTAATTGTGGCCTTCCAGTATCTGAAGGGGGCTCCAAGAAAGCTGTGGAGGGACTTTTGAGGGTGTCAGGGAGTGATAGGAGTGGGGGGAATGGAACAAAACTAGAAATGGGTAGATTGAGATTGAATGTTAGGAAGAAGTTGTTCCCCATGAGGGTGGTGAGAGCCTGGCACAGGTTGCCCAGGGAGGTGGTGGAAGCCTCCTGCCTGGAGGTGTTTGCAGCCAGGCTGGATGTGGCTGTGAGCAACCTGCTGTAGTGTGAGGTGTCCCTGCCCATGGCAGGGGGGTTGGAACTGGATGATCCTTGAGGTCCCTTCCAACCCTGATAATTCTGTGATTCTATGAATGTAATGGAGATGTCTGGGAGCAAGGAGTGGGCTGGTGTTGTCCTGACCAGGGTATTTAAGCCTCTGTGCAGGAAGGGCTACATGAGATGTAAAGGAGAGTGCTGCTAACTGTTGCCTAGGGCCAGACAAGTCTGACCTGCTGCCCAAGGGGAAATTGCTTAAGAGCAGGCTCTGAGAACTGAGCAGCAGTGTCCTTGTGTCAGCTGGAGAGCTCATTGCTGGGTGTTTCTTAAATAAGGCCTTGGATGTTAACAGAGGCCTGTGGTGGTTCATTTTGATGTGCAGATGGCATCTTAACTTCAAGTGTTTGCTCTTGTACATGTTTCACTGCAAAAAGACAGGCAGGACATCACCCTCCACTGCTTGGGCCAAAGTACAAGCATGAGGGACCAGTGTGGAGGACAATAGCCAAATGTAGTGCTCACCCCCATACAAACTTAGCTCAGAGAGAGCTCTGCAGCACAGTCCCAGTCTGGACTGGAATGACCTAAGCTGTCTGCTGACTTGTTTAATTTCAGACCATCATAGAATTGTCAGGGTTGGAAGGGACCTCAAGGATCAGCCAGCTCCAACCCCCCTGCCATGGGCAGGGACACCTCACACTACAGCAGGTTGCTCACAGCCACATCCAGCCTGGCTGCAAAAACCTCCAGGCATGAGGCTTCCACCACCTCCCTGGGCAACCTGTGCCAGGCTCTCACCACCCTCATGGGGAACAACTTCTTCCTAACATCCAATCTGAATTTACCCACTTCTACTTTTGCTCCATTTCCCCCAGTCCTATCACTCCCTGACACCCTCAAAAGTCCCTCCCCAGCTTTCTTGTAGCCCCTTCCAGATACTGGAAGGCCACACTGGGAGCCTTCTCCAGACTGCACAACCCCAACTCTCTCAGTCTGTTGCCATAGGATAGGTGAGAAGGACCTTCTCTTTTAGCTTGGATGTGGCAGCAGCTCTTGGTTTAGATGTGTTCAGTAACTAGCCAGTGAGCCCCTGGCCCCTGCAGTGCTGCACTTGGTACCTCTGCTAAGCTGGTGTGATGCCACCTGCAACGTCCTGCTGGGAGCTGGCTGTCGGCACACAGGAGCCCAGGGCAGGCTTTGGGTTTGGAAGTGGTGTTGCAGCATACCGTGGCTTCATGCCCCTGTAGTGGGCATGCTGGGTAAGAATGCAAGAATAAACAAATCCATAAGCCTGCCTCAGATGCAGGCAGCTTGGACCTTCTCACAGCATCTTGCAGCTCCAACAGCTTCCAGAGCAGGCTGGGGGTGGGGGGGGTCTGTGCTGGCTGCATCCTCCTGCTAAGGGAGCGAGCAGGACTGAGGTGGCCTTGCCTGGCCTCTTTTTCAAGGTAAGATTTCTGGTCTAATGACTGTTTAGAGAGAAAATACTTTCACCCCAGTAAAGTTCTTTGAATTATAAAGGGCATTGCTGATGGGTTGCAGGAACCCCTTGGGCTTTGTTTCATTTATAACACCGCCTCAAGGCCTTCTGCTGCATCCTGTTGGACTGACCTCCTTTTCAACCCGCGCTGGCAGCTGCATTGCAGAGCTCTCTCTCTCTCGTTGGGTGGGTTGGGGGTTGTTTGTGTGGGTTGCTTTGGGGTTTTTTCCCCCCTTTTCCCTGGATCCTTCAGGGCTGTCATATGACAAACTTGAGCTGTGACCCTTCAGTGTCTTTACCAGGCCAGCAGTGCCCCGTCGGAGCGCGGGGGCCGGCAGTCCCGCTGCCCCACGCACGCCTTTGTTCCAGGCCATTTAACAAACTGAAAGTTCCAAACGCTGGCAGTTCAGAGTGTTTAACAGCATCGACTGCAAAGCAAATGAAATGCTGCTGAGTGCCCTGCCTGCTGCTGCTGCTGCTGCTAGCAAGAAACACAGCTTCCATTTCTGCAGCGTGCCCTGCCTTCTCTGGCCTTGCTCTCTGCTGAATCTCTTTCTGTGCTCTTCTTTGGCTTTGCTTTGTTTTTCTTTGCACTTCAGCCAGCTCAATGCTTCCTCCCCCTCTAACAGCAGCAGCAGTCACTGCTATAGCCAGCCCTGCACTGGTAGGATCACAGTATCACAGTATCACAAAGGTTGGAAGAGACCTCGAGGATCATCAAGTCCAACCTATCAACACAGACCTCATGACTAAACCATGGCACCAAGTGCCACGTCCAATCCCCTCTTGAACACCTCCAGGGATGGGGACTCCACCACCTCCCTGGGCAGCACATCCCAATGATGAACAACTCTCTCAGTGAAGAACTTTCTTCTCACCTCCAGTCTAAACCTCCCCTGGCACAGCTTGAGACTGTGTCCTCTTGTTCTGGTGCTGCTTGCCTGGGAGAAGAGACCAACCCCCTCCTGGCTACAACCTCCCTTCAGTGGTTTCTAATAGATGGGAGCAGGGTTTTGTTTTGGTTTGTGGGGGTTTTGCAGGGTGTTTGGTGGGTTTTCTTGTTGTTCTTATTGGTGGGTTTTTGGTTTGTTTGGGGTTTTTTGTGGGGTTTGGTTTTTTTCCTTTCCCTTTATCCATTTCAATGCTTCCCTCCCCTAACAACAGCAGCAGACACTGCTACATCCAGCCCTGCACTGGTAGTTTCTGATAGATGGGAGCAGGTTTTTTTGGTGTTGTTTTTTTTTTTGTGGGAGTTTTTTGGTTGGTTGGTTTGGTTTGTGGGGGGTTTGTGGGGTTTGGTTTTGTTTTGTTTTGCTTTGTTTTTTGCAACAAGGCTGGGGAGGGGTCTGGAGCACAGCCCTGTGAGGAGAGGCTGAGGGAGCTGGGGTTGCTTAGCCTGGAGGAGAGGAGGCTCAGGGGAGACCTCATTGCTCTCTACAACTCCCTGAAGGGAGGTTGCAGCCAGGAGGGGGTTGGTCTCTTCTCCCAGGCAAGCGGCACCAGAACAAGAGGACACAGTCTCAAGCTGTGCCAGGGGAGGTTTAGGCTGGAGGTGAGGAAGAAGTTCTTCCCAGAAAGAGGAATTGCCCATTGGCATGTGCTGCCCATGGAGGTGGTGGAGTCACCATCCCTGGAGGTGTTTAGGAAGAGCCTGGATGAGGTGCTTGGTGCCGTGGTTTAGCTGATCAGATGGTGTTGGATGATAGGTTGGACTGGATGATCTCAAAGGTCTTTTCCAACCTGGTTTCTTCCCTTCCCTTCCCTTCCCTTCCCTTCCCTTCCCTTCCCTTCCCTTCCCTTCCCTTCCCTTCCCTTCCCTTCCCTTCCCTTCCCTTCCCTTCCCTTCCCTTCCCTTCCCTTCCCTTCCCTTCCCTTCCCTTCCCTTCCCTTCCCTTCCCTTCCCTTCCCTTCCCTTCCCTTCCCTTCCCTTCCCTTCCCTTCCCTTCCCTTCCCTTCCCTTCCCTTCCCTTCCCTTCCCTTCCCCTCTACTCTACTCTACTCTACTCTACTCTACTCTACTCTACTCTACTCTACTCTACTCTACTCTACTCTACTCTACTCTACTCTACTCTACTCTACTCTACTCTACTCTATTTCAATGCTTCCCTCCCTTACAGCAGCAGCAGTCACTGCTCCATCCAGCCCTGCCCTGGCAGCTGTTTCTAATAGATGGGAGGAGGCTTTTATGTTCTGTGTTGGTTTGGGTTTTTTTTTTTTGGGGGGGGGGGGGTTTGTTTGGTTGGCTTTTTGGGGTGTTATTTTGTGGGTTCTTTTTTGTGTGTGTGTATGTGTAGGGTTTAGTTGTTGGTGGTTGGTTGTTTCTTTTCCCTTTATCCATTTCAATGCTTCCCTCCCTCACAGCAGCAGCAGTCACAGCTCCATCCAGCCCTGCCCTGGCAGCTGTTTCTAATAGATGGGAGGAGGCTTTTTTTTGGGGGGGGGGTGGGGGGGGTGGTTGAGTTTGGTGGGTTTTTGTTAACCAGATTTCTCTAAGCAAAGTGGGCAAAGCCATTTTTGCTGAAGTCTTGCAGAGAGTGTTAGGGTAAGAACTGATACAGTTAACACAGCAGCCAAGCAACACCATCATCATCTCCAAGTGGTGTTGATGCTGGCAGGCATTGCCTGGCTGAAGTTACAGAGACTGAGCACTCGTATTTGTACAAATTGCATTCATTACCAGCAACCCTCCAGTAGTGATAAGAGACTGGCTGTGCAGCAGAGATTGGCTCCAAGATAAGTAGCCAGTCTATTGTGCAGCTCATGGTAATCTTCCTCCTCCCCACCCCTAATAATAAATCTTGGGGCATTTTGGAATGCGTGGGGGTTGCTTGTTCCAGTAGCCTGAATGCAGAAGTGCTAAGCAGCAGCAGCTCCTTCCACTTGTGCTTCTGTAACCAGCAGAGGCAGCCAGCTGGGATGGAGAGGCTCAGGCACAATGCTCTCAACATGCAGGTGCTTTGACTCCCTGCATTTGTTGTCCCCCTGAAGGACAATGCACAGGTGATGGCCAGGGTAAGAGTGTCTCCTGGACATATTTAGACTAGACTAGACAGGAATACACTAGACCAGACCAGGAATAGAATAGACTAGAATAGACTAGACTAGACTAGACTAGACTAGAATAGACTAGACTAGACTAGACTAGACTAGAATAGAATAGAATAGAATAGAATAGAATAGAATAGAATAGAATAGAATAGAATAGGCCAGGTTGGAAAAGACCTTCAAGGTCATCGTGCCCAACCTATCATCCAACACCACCTAACCAACTAATCCATGGCACCAAGCACCCCACCAAGTCTCCTCCTGAACACCTCCAGTGATGGTGACTCCACCACCTCCCCAGGCAGCACATTCCAATGGGCAATCACTCTCTCTGTGTAAAACTTCCTCCTAACCTCCAGCCTAAACCTCCCCTGGCGCAGGCTGAGACTGTGTCCTCTTGCTCTGGTGCTGGTTGCCTGGGAGAAGAGACTAACCTCTGCCTGGCTACAACCTCCCTTCAGGTAGTTGTAGAGAGCAATAAGGTCACCCCTGAGTCTCCTCTTCTCCAAGAGAGCAATAAGGTCACCCCTGAGTCTCCTCTTCTCCAAGAGAGCAATAAGGTCTCCCCTGAGTCTCCTCTTCTCCAGGCTAAGCAACCCCAGCTCCCTCAGCCTCTCCTCACAGTGATGGTTTTCTTCAAGAAGAGATGGGAACAGCTGGAGCTTGGGTGTTTGCAAGTGGGAGTAAGCCATGCACAACCTGGAGCTCTGCATAGGAGCTTCAGCCTGGAGAAGTCCCCAGAGGATTGGCTGAGTGAACTGGGATTGTGCAGCCTGGAGAAGAAGAGGCTGAGGGGAGACCTCATTGCTCTCTACAGCTCCCTGAGAGGAAGCTGCAGTGAGGTGTGAGTTGGGCTCTTCTCCCTAGTCTCAGGTGACAGAAGGAAAGGAAATGGCCTGAAATTGTGCCAGGGGAGGGTTGTTTTGGAGATTGGGAAAAATGTCTTTGCTGCATGAGTGGTCAGGGATTGGCACAGGCCACTCAGGGAGGTGGTGGAGTCCCCATCCCTAGAGGTGTTCAAGAAACCTGTGGCCATGGTAGTGTTGGGTTGATGGTTGGGCTCAATGACCTTGGAAGGCTTCTCCAAGCAAAACAATTCCATGGTTCCATGTAGCTGGTTGTCCTTCTCAGTGGAAGTGGCTGCAGTGGCACAGGAGTTCTTTGTCTGGCTGTGATAACAGGCTTTTAAAGAAAGAATTTTCTGGTTGCCTTGACTGGAATGAACCACCAGCTGGCAAGTGCTTGCTTGCTCTTGTGGAGCATCTGGTGTGGGTCTGTTACCTGTGGAGCATCTGATGTGTGTCTGTCACCTGTGGAGCATCTGATGTGTGTCTGTTACCTATGGATTATCTGATGTGTGTCTTTTACCTGTGGATGTGTGTCTGTGGAGTACCTGGTGTGTATCTGTAAAGTATCTGGTGTGTACCTGTGAGGTATCTGGTGTGTATCTGTAAAGTATCTGGTGTGTACCTGTGAGGTATCTGGTGTGTATCTGATGTGTATCTAGTGTGTACCTCTGAGGTATCTTATGTGTATCTGATGTGTCCCTGTAAAGTATCTTGTGTGCTTGTGAAGTGTCTGATGTGTATCTGGTGTGTACCTGTGAGGTATCTGATGTGTATCTGATGTGTATCTGATGTGTACGTGTGAGGTATCTGATGTGTACCTGTAAAGTATGTGGTGTGTGCTTGTGAAGTGTCTGATGTGTATCTGGTGTGTTCCTGTGAGGTATCTGGTGTGTATCTGATGTGTATCTAGTGTGTACCTGTGAGGTATCTGATGTGTATCTGGTGTGTATCTGATGTGTACCTGTAAAGTATCTGGTGTGTGCTTGTGAGGTATCTGGTGTCTGATGTGTATCTGGTGTGTACCTGTGAGGTATTGTATGTGTATCTGATGTGTACCTGTAAAGTATCTGGTGTGTACCTGTGAGGTATCTGGTGTGTGCCTATGGAGTATCTGATGTGTACCTGTGAAGTATCTGATGTGTATCTGTGAGGTATCTGGTGTGTGCTTGTGAGGTATCTGATGTGTATCTGGTGTGTACCTGTGAAGTATCTGATGTGTATCTGTGAAGTATCAGGTGTGTGCTTGTGAGGTATCTGATGTGTATCTGGTGTGTACCTGTGAAGTCCAAGGACTTCTGGCTTGCTGGGGTTTGGTGTGTAAAGCTGAACATCAGGACACAGTACCACAGTACCACAGAGGTTGGAAGGGACCTGCAGAGATCATGGAGTCCAACCCCCCTGCCAGAGCAGGGTAGTCCACACAGGAATGCATCCAGACAGGTTTGTAATGTTCACAGGGTCACAGGTTGCACTGAGTTGGAAGGGTCCCCCCCAGAGGTCACCTTGGCCACCCCCCCTGCAGTCAGCAGGGACACCTCCAGCGAGCTGTGTGTGAGCAGGCAGCATGATCCAACTGGTATGGTGCAAACCCTGCATTTCCATGGAGTTCTGATTGATTGATTGATTGATTGATTGATTTCTCTCTCTCCCTCCCCCATGTAGGGCTTGAATGGCAATGGAAGTGCTCCTGGATCAGCAGGTTTCAGCCTCTCCAAGCAGCTGCTCTGCCCGAGAATCACCCGCGTCTGTCTCAGGGACTTGATCTTCTGCATGGAGCAAGGGCGGGAGATGAGACACTCCCTGACCTTGTACCGTGCCCTGCTGAAGTGAGCTGGGGCTGGAGTTCCACCTGGCTCCCTACTGCCAAAGAAAACACTGAAGCATTGTTGCACTCTCCTGCAATTCCCGTCTCTGGGAGCTGGTCTGCTGTAAGGGCAGCTCTTTGTTTACAGATCACTGTTTTTATTAAGGACCTGGAGGGGGTTTGATGATCCTTGGCTGAAACCAGCCTGGAAAGCAGTCAAAAACCACTGAGCTGCACACACTGGCACCTGACTACCTGCTTGCATTTCACTGTCGTGATACATGTCCCTGGTTTGTGTGTCATGTTGCTTGTTGTACTCCAGAGTCTGCAACAGCTGTTCTCCATGTAGTGCCTTCTGATCCAGCCTTGTTTAGGGGAGGGGAAAAAAACAACACAAAACCAAAACACTTTCAAGGCACTTCCCAGCGTGGCAACTGTGTTTAATCATGAGCCAGCAGTCAGCATGCTAATGGATAGCCTGACTCAGCAGCTCCTCACATCCTGAGTTTGGAATTACTCCTGGGATGCTCGTTTGTGGAGAGCAAAGCAGCAGGCTAAAGGAATGAGGGGAGCTTTCTCCTCCCCACCTGGCCTGAGCTGCCCTCCTCCTTTCCTCTGGGAAAGTGACTGAGGGAAGGTGAACACGTTGGCTGTGGCTGTGATTGAGGTACCTGGGGCAGTGTGGCTCAGGCACACTTCACTGTTCAGGGAAAGTCTGCAGTTGCTAAAGTGGAATACAAGGGGAGAAAGAGCCTAGAAACGAAGGGTAAGCAGAAGGAACAGTTCAGCCTTCTGTAGATACTAAGCCCAGCACTGAGCTCAAGCAGAGATGTAGAAAGTAATGAACAAAGTCAATTTGCTGAGTGCAAAAGGGGAAAACTTTTGAGATGCACTGGAACCTTGCAGCTGGAGCCCGAAGGGGGAAAGCAGTGTTTGCAAAGCCTGGGGCTCCCTGCTTGGTTCCCAATACTGATTTCATACCTTACTGTGACATAACAAGGATCCTTCCCAAAGAGTGTTTAGCCAGCTGCCTGGTTCCCATGCAGTGGTGAGGAGGACTCCAGGGGATTAGCACTGCTAGAGTAAGGCAAAGCTTTTTCCTCCTTGCTGGTCAAGACCAGCGTGTGGTGGAAGGAGAAGCCTCCAGATCACTTCCCCCCGCAAGCCTCCAACCACTTCTTTTCCCACCCATGACACTGCATGGCTGTTTCCCAGGTCTGGGGGGAAAAGGAAAACACACTGGACTGTTTGGAGAGGCTTTGTCCTTTGGGAGGGGCAAGCTCCCTGTGCTTATTTGCCACGCTGCTTCCAAACCTCCCAGCGCCCTCCTCCGTCAGGGACCGCTGCGGATCGTTACCCAGTTGACTGAGGTTTGGGTTGGTTAGGGTTTGGTTGGGTTTGTTTTCTGGGTGGGTTTTTTTGTTGTTGTTTCTGTTGAAGCAGTTGTAAACCAATCCAGTCATTGAATGCTGTAAATTAATATATATGTATATATAGCACACACACACACACATATATATATATATATAAGAGAAGCAGTACTTTGAGCTCTCGTTTGCAAGCTGTTGACGGCGTCGGGCGAAGTTGTTTGGTACCCACAAAATGCTTGGCTTTACTTTTTCTGTAAAGTGCAGCATTTTCCATCTTCCTGTACTGTACCTTCTTGACCAGAGGTTGAAAATTATTTTAAATACTGCATTAAAGCAATTATTTTATTAAAACAAACTAAAGCAGGGGGCTTTTGTTTCCTCCAGGGGAGAAAGGCGGCGGCCGAAGCTGTCGCCAACCCGACTGGGAGGCAGCCCCAGCTCGCTGCCCCTCACAGGCATTGGCACCCTTTGGCCCCCACCTCATGTATTCACCAGCAGCATCTCTGTTGGAAGGGTTTTCAACAGAATGAGGTGCCAGAGCAAAGGAGGTGTTTGAATCCCCATCCCTGGAGGTGTTCAGAAGACATGGAGGTGTGGTGTTGGGGGATGTGGGTCACAGAATGATAGAGGTGGGTGAGCTTGAAGGTCTTTTCCAACCTGGTTAGGTCTGTGATTCTGTACTGGATGAGGCACTCAAGGCCATGGTTTAATTGATTAGATGGTGTTGGGTGATAGGTTCATAGTATCAGTCAGGGTTGGAAGGGACCACAAGGATCATCTAGTTCCAACCCCCCTGCCATGGGCAGGGACACCCCACACTAGATCAGGCTGGCCAGAGCCTCATCCAGCCTGGGCCTAAACACCTCCTTTACAAGGTCTCCCCTCAGTCCTCAGGCTAAAAAGCCCCAAGTCCCTGACTCTTTCTTCATAAAGGAGATGCTGTACCTCCCTCATCATCTTTGTAGCCCTTTGCTGTACCCCCACAACCAGTTCCCTGTCCTTGAACCACCGAGTCCAGAACTGGACCCAACGCTGCAGATGAGGCCTCAGCAGGGCACGGCAGAGGGGGAAGAGAACCTCCCTCAGCCTGCTGGCCACACTCTTCTTGAGCACCAGCCTTGGCAGAGTGAGAGAATGGCTGGAGTTGATGACCTTAAAGGTCTTTCCCAAGCAAAACAATTCTGTGGCTTGGGGATGTGCAGGGAGAAAAAGTGTCTTAGTTGTCTGATTTCCCCCAGTCAGTCAACACAGAGGCTGGGTTGGGTTTAGCTGGGTGTGGGTTGGGTCTGTTAACAGCTGGGCAGAGGTGAGGCCTCTGTACATGTCCTGGGAAGTACAGACAGAGGAACCATCTCAGGCTTCAGCAATGTGCAGTGGAAGCATTGTCCTAAATTAATGCCACTCATGCTTAACTAAGTGCAGGTTGGAGAACAAAGAGGAGCATCTGCACGTTGGCCTGCCTCTGTCTTCTTTAAAGCAGCGTGGTGCTGGAATGAAAGGTCCTGAGCTGATAAACACAGAGTGTGACAACGGTGCTCTTGTGGCCTGCCAGCAGCACAGGCTTCATGCTTCCACTGCTGCCATAGCAAACTGTCTCCTGTGCCAGCAGCTCCTCGCCGTGTGCCACTTCTCCTCCCACACACAACACACAGCCCAGCCCCCAAACTTGTGTCCTCCAAGGAGGGGCAGACGTTTTCAGAAGGGTTTTCAGGAGGTCTTTGGGCCTAATTTTAGACAGGGATAGATGAGGCTTTGGTGCAAAGGATAAAAATACTTTTCCTCCTCCCAAGGGCTCAGCCTGGCCCTCCTTCAAGTTCAGCTTTGCTTCTGAGAAGAGTAAGTGCCTTCACAGAATCAAAGAAGTGCCATGGAAGGGACTTTAAAGATCATCCAGCTCCAAACCCCTGCCATGGGCAGGGACACCTCCTCCCAGCCCAGCTTGCTCAAGGTCCCAGCCAGCCTGGCTTTTAACAATTCCACCCTTGGAGCCTTCATGACCTCTCTGGGCAACCTTTTCCAGTGCCTCACCACCCTCATGGAAAAGAATTTCTTCTAATGTCTAATCTTAATGCAGCTTCTTCCAGTCTGCAGCCATCACCCCTGTCCTGTCACTCCATGCCTTTCTTAAAAGTCCTTTTCCAGCACTCCAGGAGGCCTCCTACAGGTACTGTGGAAGGTTTTGTAAAACATTCCTTGGAGACACTTAGTCTTTGCTCAGCCACAGCAGGAGTTAAAGGAGGTGACCAGGGGTTCACTTCCCTCCTTTTCCCCAATGTTGCTGCCCTTGTGAGAGTCCTTAACCCCAGTCATAAGGTGATGAGGACCACCCCTGCCATTTTGCTCCCTTTCTTGCAGTTCTTGGCACATTCATGTGTTGGGAACCCCACAGCACTGATCCTGCAAGGGGTCTGAAGCTTGCTCTGGGCCCTCATTGCTGTCCAGATGGCCTCCTAGCCCAGGGGCTGTATCTGATGCACTGAGCTGCCTGGGCAGCCATCCCTGCCACTCAAGTAGTCAGTCTCTAGACAAGGCAGTGCTTGGGTTGTTGTTGCTGGTTCTTGACTGCTGCTGTCTCAGCAGCCTGGCATGCCAAGCTGTGTGTGGTGACAAAAGGGACCCTGCTCTCTTTCTCCTCCAGCTGCTGCTTTTCCCCAGTCTCACTCCTGACCCCAGCACTTCGTGCTGCCTCTGACTCCAGCCTTCTGCCCCTGGGACAGATGATAGCTGTGGTGCACTAAGCCCTGCAGCTCTCTTCAAGGTTTAATGAGGAAGGCAGCAGGAGCCTGTGAGACCTTGCTGGATGGTTCCTCAAAGCAATTGCACTCTCTTGGCCACCGACAGGAGCACCTTAAGGCTACTGTTTGCATCAGGTTGTTCAAGGCCCACCTGTGTCCTGCCATGGGAGTGCACTCTGTGCAGCCAAAGGGCTCTCAGCTCTTCCCAAGGCTCATCCCTTTGCTCTGCTCTTTGCTTTCCTCTTCGTTTGTAATCACTGGGCTGAGGAAGGAAAGACTAAAGCAAATGAGGATGTCCTGGAGGGGCAGACAGTCCAAGTGCAGGCCTTGGTGAAATGGGCTTGCTCCCAGCAACTTTTCAAATGAGCTCTGCTGTGTTTCTGAGGCCATGATGCACACAGCGCCTGCACACAGCCCTTTTATCCCAAGTGCTCTGGCTGGAGCCTGCAGCTCTGCAGGTAGCTGTAGTTTCTAGGGAAGCCTTTACTCCTTTGATCAGTGCAGAACTGAGTGCCAAGGCTGAGGAATGTTGCACACTGGACCTCTCTCTTTAGCTGCTTGGCTCATTACCACCTGTCAGTGGCTTGTCCAACCCTGCTGGCCAGGGTCAGGGTTGCACTTGCCAGACAAGGACCCCCTTGGGCTTTGTAGCACTTTGAAGGAATGATCAAGAAACTTTGTCTTTTCCTTCCAGATACATCAGCCCTTGTTCCTACCACCTCTCCTTTCCTCCTCTGCTTACAGGCATGAGCTGGCCACTCCTGGCCTGCTCTCTAGCTGCTCTGATGTGTTTGTTGGCTGCTAACTTTGCTACTCAGTCTGCCTTCAGGCTGCCCCGCTTCAGAGTTCACAGGCTGCCTCCAGACAGCCTGCCTTGGAAAGGGGTTTTGCTGTGAAGAACAGAGGAAGAGGGGGAGCTCCATCCTGGATTTGAAAGTTGAAAGGCTGCTCTGGAGTGGAAGGAGGTGGTGGTGCAGGTCAGCTGATGTCAGCCCCAAGGTTGCCACTTTCTGTGCAGGGAGCAGATCCTCGCAGGACGGTTGTGTTTTGTGGTGGTCAAGCATCCTACCATTAGGTGCTACTTAGAGCAAGAGTTTTCCATAAGGCCCTTGCAGCAGCAGTTGCTTCCCACCTTCCAAGGGATGTTTCCCTGGCAGAGCCACCTCAAGTTCCTGCTGGAGCCCCCATCAGAGCCCATCATCCATCCTCTCCCCCAAGCTCCATCCTGCAGTGCCACAGCTCTTCCAGATACCTACTCTTCAGTCTCTCTTGGACTTGATGATCTTTGAGGTCTCTTCTAACCTTGGTGATTCTGTGTGGTGACCTCATTGCCCTCTACAACTACCTGAAGGGAGGTTGTTGCCAGGAGGGGGTTGGTCTCTTCTCCCAGGCAACCAGCACCAGAACAAGAGGACACAGTCTCAAGCTGTGCCAGGGGAGGTTTAGACTCAAGGTGAGGAGAAAGTTCTTCCCTGAGAGAGTTCTTAGCCATTGGGATGTGCTGCCCAGGGAGGCGGTGGAGTCCCCATCCCTGGAGGTGTTCAAGAGGGGATTGGATGTGGCACTTGGTGCCATGGTCTAGTCATGAGGTCTGTGGTGACAGGTTGGACTTGATGATCCTTGAGGTCTCTTCCAACCTTGGCGATACTCTGATACTGTGATACTGTGTGTATGGAAAGTAGGAAAGGGGATAGAGCCATGGCTTGTGTGATTCAGGTGGGCATTGGGTGATACCTAGACCTGCACTGAGCCCCCAGGGGGGTGCCCAGTATAGCTGTTTCTCCAGAGCTCTGCCCACCAATAGTGTCACTGAAGGACTGCCACCCCTGGGGCTGTGCCCCAGTAGGAGGGAGAAAAGGGGGGGTCCTGGCTACTGCTAAGGTGAAAAAGTCATCTTGATCTCAGCAGCTAGGCCTCCTCCTGCTCCCCAGGCTTTCCCTGAAGAACGGTGGTTATCAGTTTCTCTCTCTACCAAACCACAGGGAATATTGTTTGAAACCTATGTGGAATGACAAATGATCTGGCAGGTGATCTCTGCCTGTTTTGGAGAGGTAATTCCTGCTTGCATGAGATATTTGCACTTCCACTTTGAAGTGCTCAGCGTGACAGGGTTGGTTTATTTACAGTTATTTGAAGGTGTTTCTTCTTTGCTGTCCTTGGAAACTGGGGAGGAGGAGGAGGAGGAGAGGAATTTCCCTCCAGCTAATTATTTGGGACTGTCCCTGCACTCAGTGTGCAGACAGGTGGCTAAGGAACTGGAGCAGGGGAGATTGAGGTTGGTCACTAGGAAGAAGTTTTTTACAATGAGGGTGGTGGAACACTGGAACAGGTTGTCCAGGGAGGTGGTGGAGGCCCCAGCCCTGGAGAGATTCAAGGTCAAACTTTATGGGGCTCAGGGCAACCTGATCTAGTTGGGGATGTCATAGAATCACAGAATCAGGAAGGTTGGAAAAGACCTCAGAGATCATCCAGTCCAACCTGTCACCCAACACCTCATGACAACTAAACCAAGTGCCACATCCAATCCCCTCTTGAACACCTCCAGGGACAGTGACTCCACCAGCTCCCTGGGCAGCACATTCCAATGACTAATGACTCTCTCTGGGAAGAACTTTCTCCTGACCTCCAGCCTAAACCTCCCCTGGCACAGCTTGAGACTGTGTCCTCTTGTTCTGGTGCTGCTTGCCTGGGAGAAGAGACCAACCCCCACCTGGCTACAACCTCCCTGCAGGGAGTTGGAGAGAGCAAGAAGGTCTCCCCTGATCCTCCTCTTCTCCAGGCTAAGCAACCCCAGCTCCCTCAGCCTCTCCTCACAGGGCTGGGCCCCAGACCCCTCCCCAGCCTTGTTGCCCTTCTCTGGACACCTTCAAGTCTCTCAATGTCCTTCTTAAACTGAGGAGCCCAGAACTGGACACAGGACTCAAGGTGTTGCCTAACCAGTGCTGACTGCAGGGTGTTGGGCAAAATGACCTTTGAGAGTCCCTTCTAGCCTGATGCTATCTGTGATTCTAACCAGCAGCTGAAGCCCAGCGCAGCAGTCCAGCCACTGCAGGATCTGGGACAGAAGGGCATGTGCTGTCCAAGGGAGTTGGTGGCCTGACTGATACGGAAAGAAGAGGCTAGAATGAGCAGAAGATTCACAGGTTCACAGATTGCACCAGGTTAGAAGGCAACCTCTAAGTCATCTTGTCCAGCCCACTGCAGTCAGCAGGGACACCTCCAACCAGATCAGGCTGCCCAGGGCCATGTCAAGTCTGATCTTGAATGTCTCCAGGGCTGGGGCCTTAATCACATCCCTGGGCAACCTGTTCCAGTATTTCACCACTCTCATTGTGCAGAACTTCCTCCTGATGTCCAACCTAACTCTGCCCTGCTCCAGTTTCAAACCATTGCCTCTTGTCCTATCATTCCAAGCCCTTCTAAACAGGCTTGTTTAGGGGACCTGTAAGTCCCCTTTTGATGCTGAAATACAGCTCTCAGGTCTCCCCAGAGACCTTCTCCAGGCTGAACAGCCCCATCTCTCTCAGCCTGTCTTCACAGAGGAGCTGGCCCAGCCCTCTGATCATCTTGGTGGCTGCTCTGGGCTCTGTGCTGACACCAGATGTGCAGACACAGCACAGGCTACTGAACACCCTGGAGCTGAAGCGCTTCTCCTCTGCTGCTGTGGATGAACCACGGATGGAGGCTTACAGCCCAGGTGATGATCTGCCTGGCTTGGAGCTGACATGGGAATCAGGGCTGTGCTGCCTCTTGCTGGGGCCAGGGCTGTAATTTTCTGCAGCCTGCCTTTCCCCAGCTGATTCATTAGCCCTTTGCAGCAGGGCTGGCGGGCGGTGTGAACCCAGGCAGGCTTCATCTCACACGGCTCTCAGAGGCTGTGCTGGGTCTAATTTGAAAGCTTTCACCTTCTTTATTACAGGGGGGGGGGAAGGGAAAAAAATAATTAATTGAAAGTGACCCAAACTTCAAGTACAGAGGGCAAATAGTAAAAGTAAGGTTGGTTTCTGCCTTTGAAATTCCTCACTCCTTAGAGACTGGTGGTGAGTGATGATGCCCCAGAGCTGGGGAGGATGGCTCCAGAAAGAGATCCCCTCAAGAGCAGTCTGCTGGGGATGCTCAACCAGAACTCAGGGTTTCAAGTTTGGTTGTGGGGTGTTGTCTTTTTTTCCTTTCCCATGCTGCAAAGGAGAACCTGTGGGAAGGTTCTGCCTCTGTCCTCACACAAAACCAGGATATCCAGTAATTAGTGCGAGATGCCTCTAGGGCAAGCTCAAATTTTGCAACACTTCCCAAGGCAGGGAAGATGCCTTGGGCTAGGGCAGTCTTGGGAAGAGAGTGAGTCAGGAGGGGTTTGGTTGGTTGTCTTGTCTTTTTTTTCCCCTCTCTCTCTCCAGTCTTGATCAAGGCAAAACTCAAGAAAACTTTACAGAGGCACAACTCTTCCAGACCTCCCTCTACCTGGGGGAGGCTCCTCCACACCTGAGCTATCCAGCTGCCCTTGCAGGCTTTTTCTCTGTAAGAGGTTAAACCTTTCGCAGCTCTGTGCCACAGCTCTTGAGGATGGCTGGGCGTGAGGAATCCCCCAGGGGAGAAAGCTGGAAGGTGCAGCCCAGCCCCTGCAGGGCGGCCAGGGTAGGCTGCTGCTTCTTTAGGGGACCTTTTCCTCCCCGAGACAGGTTTCTGCGCAGGATTAAAAACCCCAAACAGATGCCGCTTGCCTCGGGTGGTGCTTTGGCACATGGAAGCCGAAGCAGGATTGGGTTGGGGCAGGGTGGGGGGCAGGGGGCCGATGGGTGGTGGGAGTGACTCGCCCGTCAGCGCCTGCTGCGCGGGGACCTGGTGCTGGGAAGGGCGCTGGGGCTGTGCCGCCGGAGACAGCCTTGAGCAAGAGCCTGCTTGGCCGAGCGCCCGGAGGAGCAGGCACCGCCCCGGGGCCCCCGGGCATGCCCAGCCCAGCCCAGCCTGCCGGGGCCGCGGAGCCGCCGCGGGACTGCCCTGCCCTAGCCGCGGCTCTCGGCCGGGCTGGGTGGGACGCCTGGCTCTGGGGGGCTTGGGGCACTCCTTGGGTTGGGCAATCCCCCTGGGTGCGCCTTGTTCGCAGCACCCTCCGCTCGGCCCCCTTGGACGCGCCCCGCTCCTTGGCCAGGCAGGCTCCGTGCGGGCAGTGGAGCACATGCGAGGGGCTCCAGCCCCTGACACCGGGCTGTGGCACAGCTGCTCCCTGGAGCTTTGAACGAGGATCCCCAGACACACCTGGCTGAGACGTGGCTGCAGTGGCTCAGCTCATCCTTCCCACCCTCGCCTTTCACCCCTTCCCCTGGCTTTCTGTGCTGTTGGATCTCCTCCTCACCTCCCCGCTCCCACCCCGGCTGCCCTGGCTTTGCATTTTGTCCTCATCCTCATGCCTTGCAGCACGAACACACCACAGCACTGCCTTCCCTTGCTGCTGTCCCTGGCCACTGCCCAGGGTTTTAAGCCCTGGGAATGATTTGTAATCATGGAGTGAGCTGTCTGCTTTGGCCAGGCACCCTGCAGCCTGGCTTTAGCTTCCGTGCTGAGGTGAAGCCCCAGGGATGGCCGAGCAACATCCAGCCCAGGTGCTACCACCCTCAGCTTGCACAGCTTGTTGGGCACTTCTGCTCTTCCCTTCTGCTTGCCTTCCTCTTCAGATGCTCCAGTTCTCCTCCCCATCCCTCAGATAATCTGTTTCCCTTGGATGGCTACCATCCCTTCCCAGCCTTCTTCAGGCCTTGCACAGGAGACATCTCCTGCAGGAACAGCTCCTGAGTTGCCCCTTGTCTGGGCTAATGGCTCACAGATCTTGATGGCAAACCTGTTGGCCTCTGCAGAGGCAGAAGTGGTGAGCCCCTGGAGGCCCTCTGGGCACGCTGAGACATTAAATCAGGTTCAAGAGGGCTACAATGGGGCTCGGTGACTTTCTCTTCTCCTGACCTTTGTTAGTGGCTCAGCAGTGTCAATTCTCTTACGAGCTCCCAAATTTTGGCTGTAGCTTCTGGAGAGCCTTGGGAAGCTCTGGCTGCAAAGCTCATCTCCAGCTTCCTCAGGTGTTGGAGACATGGATTCCCCACCAGGACAGGACAGGACAGCCTTCCCTGTCCCCCCGTGTGCTCCTGCAGCAGGAAGGAGGCAGGCTGGCCCAGGCTGTGAAGCCATTCCATTTTGGATGTCTCCTTCAGACTGGGCTTTGCTGCCATGCCAATGAAATCTTGCCCTTGGTAGGTTTCTGCAGAGCACTCTCCTCTCAGCAGCTAAAGCCCTGTGTTGGGGATTTCCCTCCATCTACCTCTGGTGGTGCCCCATCCCAATGTGCCATCCTCTGGGCATCTCCTGGGCACGCCGCAGCTGGAGGCGGCGAAGTCGCGGGGCGGCAGGGGCTGTTCACACCTCCCTGATACTCACCACAACAAAGCCCTTTGCTGAAATGAGCCTCAAGTCCCAAACACACCAGCAAGGTCACAGCCTGTAGCACATCCCCTGCCTGGCCCTGCACACCCAGAGCATGTTGCCAGCCCGTTTGGGGCTGGCACCCTGCAGACCCTTGCAGCAGGGCTCCCTTTTGCTCCCTGGCTGCTGCTCTGCCTTCCAACGGGCAGGGATCCCTCACAGGGAATGGAAAACAGACTCCACTCCCATGGGTGTGGGGTTTTGCCTTCTGCCATGCCAGCAGCAGGTTGGCTCTGGGAACACAGATGGTGCCCAGCACAAGCTCCAGGTAATTAATGCTGTTTCTTTGAGCTAAGGTAGCACTTATGTCCCTGATTGATATCACCAGCGATAAAGGCACAGTCCCTGCCACAAGTGGATGAGAGGGAAAACCAGGAGATTTTGCTCCTTGACTGAATATGGCTCCAAACTGCTCACACTTGCTCTCCCCATCCTCATTCCATGACCCCAGGAAAGGCCCAGGTAAGGGCTCTCCTCTGGGCTTATGTGCCTGGGTGCACCCCAGACCTCCCTCCCCAGAACAGAGCTCTTGGAAACAGGACCTCAGCGTTCCCATAGAGAAGTCCACCACAACGGTCCAAAGCTTGTCCACAACGGTCCAAAGCTTGTCCACAATGGTCCAAAGCTTGTCCACCGGCCCCAGGGTGGCTGCAGTGGGGATCACATCATTTTCCTGCTGCTCCTTGGGGAGAGGAGTCCTCTCCCAGTCTATCCTGCCCCAAGGCAAAGCAAGAGGAGGAGAGGAGCTGCTCCAACCTGCCATGGTTATTTTAGACTCTAAAGTTAGGGGGGGAATTTTTTCCCCCCTTGCTGTTATTTAGTGAGCAGCTCCCTGTGAGTTTAGCAGATGGGGTTTGCTGTCGGGAGCAGCTCCCCTCACCCCCTTCATCCCCCCCAGCAGTTTATTTCATGTGCACAAGAGTGAAAAGGGGGAAAAGCAAGAACACCTCTGGGGGAAAACACAGGGTTGGGAAATGGCTGTGAGTGCAAGCAGAGGATTGCCAAACCCACACGTTCAAAAAGCATGAATCAGATCTCCAGGAATCACAAGACTGGTGGTCTGAATTTCAACTAGGGAATCTGGGCAGTGTCTGAAGGGTATTTCCCTCCCTGTTTGCAGTGCTCTGGGGGCAGCTGCATGCCTCCTGGGGGAGAAAGCGCTGACAGGCTGCAGTCCAGGCTTACATCTGCTCCTAGGAGCTCTTCCTCACAGCATCACAGAGTGGTAGGGGTTGGAAGGAACCTCTGGAGATCATCAGGTCCAGCCCCCTAACCAAAGCAGACTCACCTAGGGAAGGTCACACAGAATAGGTGAGTTCTGAATTAACTCCAGAGATGAAGGCTCCACCACCTTTCTGGGCAGCCTCTTCCAGCGCTCTGTCACCATTAAATTAAAGCAGTTTAGATGGAGCTTCCTGTGTTCAAGTTTGTGCCTGTTACCTCTTGTCCTGTCACTGGGCACCACTAAAAAAAAGCCTGGCCCCCTCCTCCTGACAGCCTTGAAGTGTTTTATAAACAGTCTCCTCTTTTCCAGACTAAAAACCCCAATTCCCTCAGTCTTTCCTCTTCAGAGAGGTGTTCAGTCCCCTCAGCATCTTTGTAGCCCTTTGCTGTAACCTCTCTAACAGTTCCCTGTCCCTCTTGAACCAAGGAGCCTAGAACTGGACACAGTACTCCAGATGTGGCCTCAGCAGGGCAGAGGAGAGGGGGAGGAGAGCCTCCCTCAACCCGCTGGCCACACTCTTCTTGAAGCATCCCAGGCCAGGATGCCATTGGCCTTCGTGGCCACAAGGACACATTGCTGGCTCATGGTCATCCTCCCCATGCTGGAGGTGGGCATCTCTCCCTGCCAGTCCCCTAGGCTTGCCTCCTGGAAGTGCTGTTCCCAGCATCACTGCTGCTCCCTCGCATCCCAGCTGCACTGCCTGGAAGGACAGCCAAGCCCCAGTGCCCACCTCAGCGCCATGGGGAACAGCAGCCACTTGCACCAGGGGCTGTCTTCTCCCCATGGATAGGTGGGGAGGAAGCAGCAGCTGAGTTTTGTCCTGCAGGGTTTGCCAAGAGGGAACCACCACTCTGAACAGCTCAAAGATATGCACAGCCTGGGCCAGCAAACCAAAGCAGCACTGCCCAGGGCAGGGAGAGTTGCCCACAAGGCCTCTTTCAGAGCAACACAAATGGCTCTCCATGCTATGCAGGAGCTCTCTATAGCACAGAGCTTGAGGTATTTGGTCTGGGCCACCCCCAAAAGCTGGGAGGGAGAGTGCCAGGGGCAATTTCCTCAGTGCTAGACTAAGTTGCCCAGTCTGAGTGCCTGAGCCCCCAGGCAGAGCAGCCTTCACCCACACCTCCAAATATGGATGTGCTGGCAGGAGAAGGAAGCTTCCTCTGTCTCCTGCCTCACTTGAGGGCCTCTAGATCTATAGGTGATCTAAACTGCTGTTGCCCAACCAAGCCTTGCAGAGTCAGCTTTGCTGCAAGTCCTTTCTTGTCTCTCCCTCTGGAGTCCCTCAGCCACTGCCAGCACCACAGTGTTGGTCCTTGCAAGCTCTTTGGTCATGGTGCAGCTGCTCAGCTCTAGCTGTCCCAGCTGGAGGACCAGCAGGGTGACCTCCATGAGAGAGCTCCCTGGCTCCCTCTCCCAAGGCTGATTGCCTGTGTGGACCACGAGATGCTCTTCCCAAGCCCAGGTGCATTAGTGTTGCCTCCCTGCACTGGACCAACACTTCTGCTTCAGCAAAGCCACCCAGGGGTGGCCCTGGGTGCTGCAGGAGCACATCCATCAGGGCTCCATGGTGTGCAACAGGTCCCAGGCTGCCTGGGTCTTCCTGAGCTCCTGTCAGGCAGGCAGGGAGAGGATCCAGGAGACAGAGGGAATTGCAGGCAAATGGGAAGAGCGAGCAAAGAGGCCCAGTTGTGGCAGAGCTGCTGAGGCTGGGCTGTGCAGCTGGCAGTGCACCTGCTGCTCCCAGGGCTGGAGCAGCCAGGAAAGCCTCACTGCCTTTCTCCTCCCAAGCTTGGCCTGGTGTTTTGCTCCAAAGCATTGGTGCCACCCAGCCATGGCAGAGGAATGCAGGTGAGCTGCAAGCTGCCAGGCAGGGACAGCACCCAGCGGGCAGCGGAACCACTGCAGTCTGACAGCAGCAGGAGCTCTGCAATGGGAGCTCACCGGCAGGAGCTGGTTGCCTTCCAGGGCAGCAATGACTCACCACTGCTTGATGGCTACCTGTGAGCCATCAAGCCCAGCTCCAGGCTCCCTGGGGCCTGCTGCAGCAATGTCTGCTTCCTGAGCTGGGAGAAAGGGAGAAGAGGTCTGGCTCCCTATTGATGAGCATCGATGAATCCACTCTTGCCTTAGCTTGGAGGTAATTCCAATGGCACCACATGATTCTTCCTGCTGCATAAGAAGCCAGTGTGGGAGTATCCTGGCCTGAAGGAGCAGGTATAGAATTACCTGACCTGCAAGGGATCTGTTAGACCTGTTAGAAAGTAGGAGGGCTCTGCAGAGGGACCTTGCCAGGCTGGACAGATGGGCAGAGGCCAACAGGATGGCATTCAACAAGTCCAAGTGCCAGGTGGTGCACTTTGGCCACAACAACCTCAGGCAGTGTTGGGCTGGGGGCAGAGTGGCTGGAGAGCAGCCAGGCAGAAAGGGACCTGGGGGTGCTGGTTGACAGCATCTGAACATGAGCCTGCAGTGTGCCCAGGGGGCCAAGAAGGCCAATGGCATCCTGGCCTGCATCAGGGACAGTGTGGCCAGCAGGAGCAGGAAAGTCATTGTGTCCTGTGCTCAGCACTGGTTAGGCCACACCTTGAGTACTGTGTCCAGTCCTGTGTTCCTCAAATTAGGAAGGACATTGAGAGACTTGAAGGTATCCAGAGAAGGGCAGCAAGGCTGGGGAGGGGTCTGGAGCACAGCCCTGTGAGGAGAGGCTGAGGGAGCTGGGGTTGCTTAGCCTGGAGAAGAGGAGGCTCAGGGGAGACCTTCTTGCTCTCTCCAGCTCCCTGCAGGGAGGTTGTAGCCAGGAAGGGGTTGGTCTCTTTTGCCAGGCAAGCAACACCAGAACAAGAGGACACAGTCTCAAGGTGTGCCAGGGGAAGTTTAGGCTGGAGGTGAGGAGAAAGTTCTTCCCAGAGAGAGTTGTTAGCCATTGGAATGTGCTGCCCAGGGAGGTGGTGGAGTCCCCATCCCTGGAGGTGTTCAAGGGAGGATTGGATGTGGCACTTGTAGCCATGGTTTAGCTGTCAGGAAGTGTTAGGTATTAGGTCATAGGTTGGCCTTGATGATCTCTGAGGTCTTTTCCAACCTGGTTGATTCTGTGATTCTGTGAAGCATCTACATCAGAGAAGAGCTGAGAACAAGGCATATGCACAAGGCTGGTGTCAGTAGCACTCCTCAGGGTGCCTGCTTGCCTCCTTAGAGGCTGTCTATCTACTAGATGGTCTCATTTGTCAATATAAATACACCCTGGCTAGTGGCAGGCTAGTGATGTGTGCAGCTCAGGAGCAGCTGGAAGAGCAAAATGAGCCCAGCACATGTGAAGGTCCTAGGAAAGGAGCATCATGAGAGCCCAGGAGGACAGACCCAGCCATACCCCAGTGGAGTTGTCACTTTGTTCCTCTTCCCCGAATCTCTCTTGAACCACAAATACCTGATGGGGAGAGAGAATCACAGAACTGTCAGGGTTGGAAGGGACCTCAAGCATCATCCAGTTCCAACCCCCTGCCATGGGCAGGGACACCTCACACTACAGCAGGTTGCTCACAGCCACATCCAGCCTGGCTGCAAACACCTCCAGGCAGGAGGCTTCCACCACCTCCCTGGGCAACCTGTGCCAGGCTCTCGCCACCCTCATGGGGAACAACTTCCTCCTAACATCCAATCTGAATCTACCCATTTCCAGTTTTGTTCCATTCCCCCCAGTCCTATCACTCCATGACACCCTCAAAAGTCCCTCCCCAGCTTTCTTGTAGCCTACTTCAGATACTGTAAGGCCACAATTAGGTCTCCTGGGAGCCTTCTCTTCCCCAGACTGAACAGCCCTCAGCTCCCTCAGTCTGTCCTCATAGCAGAGCAGCTCCAGCCCTCTGCTCATCCTCGTGGCCCTTCTCTGGACACCTTCCAGCACCTCCAGATCCTTCCTGTAATAGAGGCTCCAGAACTGAACACAGAGCTCCAGGTGGGGTCTCAGCAGAGCTGAGTAGAGGGGGAGAATCACTTCCCTCGACCTGCTGGCTCTGCTTCTCTTGATGCAGCCAGAAAACCAGAAGTCTTTTTCAATGCTCCCTGGGTCACTTATGGTACAGTAGCCAATACATTTGATTGGAGCCAGGTGATCAGACCTTGGACTGATCCCAGAGTGACTCTCTGTGCTGTGGTTTCTCCAAATGAGGACTCTTAGCTCCTTCTTCACCCTCAGTGCACAACTAGCTCTCACAACCCTTTTGCTACAAGAGTGCAGCCCCTGTGGGCCACACTTCCTAGGAGATGTCCCAGCACAGCATGTGGGCATCCTGGTCCCTCATAATGCTGCCTCTAGGGATAGAGAATGTGGAGCTCCATGGCAAAGCCATCTCTGGCTGTTCCTGGGCAGCAGGAGCTGTGCTACACCTGTGTCTCCCTCCAAATGCTGCTGTAGGTAACACAGTGAGGACCTTCCTGATCTGCAGGGAGTTTCCACTCTTCCTTGGGACCAGGAGTGCACGGTGCAGGGTGCAGGGCTTAGCCTTCCAGTCCTCTTGTCCACATGGCAAATCCTACTGGCTCAGCTTCCTGCTGTGACTTCCCACATCCAGTTGCTGCCTGCACCCTGGCTGGTGAGGTGTTCCCCACAGCCCCTTATGCACCAGTCCCGGCTGCCTCTCCCCTGGGAGCAGCACTCAGTGCTTCTCCTGGCACTTGGAACATCAGCACACCAGTGGTGACTGAGTGGTTTTTTCTCATCCCAAGTTCCCCCATCACATTCTTCAAGGTGTGCAGGCTCTGCAAGAGCTCTCAAGGTTGTTTGGGTTTTAGCTCCATGTGCTTCCAACCCACTGAACTCTCCCCTTTGGAAGGGGAGGGATTTTCTCCTCCTTCACTGTGAACTTCCACTGCTCCCAAGGGTAGCCTGGCCTGGGCAAGGTGGCCTGGGAGGAGCTGGCTCCATCCCTGCTTCCTGCATAGGGCTGACTCTGGCAGACTGGATGTGCTGCTGGGTCCTGCTGCTGCAGCAGCCCTTACCCAGCTAAATTCAGCTGGGGGAATTCCACCTGTAAGACGTGCAAGTAAGGGCAAAGACATCCTCTGCTTTGTCCCTGTCAAGTTTCTGCTCCCCAAGGCCTTGCTTTCTCTGTTGGTAGCTCCTGCATGCAGCAGCAAGCCTGCTCCCCATGTGTTTCACTGAGGCTGAGGTGCCCACACATTTTTTCCATTGTGAACCTGGCTAGGTCCCTGCCAGCTCAGGCAGCTCAGCTATTGTTAAGCCATTGAGTCATCCTCTGAGCCCACGCCCAAGCAGCCTCTTCAGCCTGAACCCACGGCAGAAGCACCACTGCTGCTGTGGCTTTGGGGGACACAGCCTCTGTCCAGGAGGGTGGCAGCAGTGGAGGCACTCCAGATGGGATAAACGTGCCTCTTTGGATGCCTGTCCTTGGCTTCCCACCTCCCAGCCATCAGTAAGAGGAGCTTCAAGTGATGCACCAGAGCCAGCAGCTCACCCCTGTGCTGCAGCTGGCTGCCTCCTGATGCTGCTGGAAAGGAGAATCCCAGGAACAGCCAGGTTGACAAAGACCCTTGGGATCATCAAGTTCAAGCTAACTGTACAAAGCTCACCCTCAACCATCTTCCCCTAGGGATTCTTCCTTCCTGTCTTTATCCACCTTGTCATTAGCAGGGCAAATCCCAGCGCAGCTTCCCCACCGCCGGTGCTGCTGGTGCCTCCTCCTGCTCTCTGCTTGACAGGAGGGATTTGCACTTCACTTTCGCTTTGGCAGGGCTGCTGGCTCCCCAGCTTCAGCACTCAGGGCATTTGAGAAGTGCAGTGAGGGTCCCTGGGGCTTCATGTGGTCATGTTTAGGCTGACACGTCCCTTGGAGTATTATTTTCTCTCTTTTTAGTTTATTTTTGCTTTCTCTTTTTCTCTTTTTTTTTTTTTTTCTTTTTCTTTATTTTTATTTTTCTTTTTTCTTTTTCTTTTTCTTTTTCTTTCTTCTCCTTTTCCTTTTCCTTTTCCTTTTCCTTTTCCTTTTCCTTTTCCTTTTCCTTTTATTTTTCCTTTTCCTTTTTCTTTCCCTTCTCCTTTCTCTTTCCCTTCTCCTTCTCCTTTCTCTTTCCCTTCTCCTTCTTCTTTTTCTTTCCCTTCTCCTTCATCTTTTTCTTTCCCTTCTCCTTCTTCTTTTTCTTTCCCTTCTTCTTTTTCTTTCCCTTCTTCTTTTTCTTTCCCTTCTCCTTCTCCTTCTCCTTCTCCTTCTCCTTCTCCTTCTCCTTCTCCTTCTCCTTCTCCTTCTCCTTCTCCTTCTCCTTCTCCTTCTCCTTCTCCTTCTCCTTCTCCTTCTCCTTCTCCTTCTCCTTCTCCTTCTCCTTCTCCTTCTCCTTCTCCTTCTCCTTCTCCTTCTCCTTCTCCTTCTCCTTCTCCTTCTCCTTCTCCTTCTCCTCCTCCTCCTCCTCCTCCTCCTCCTCCTCCTCCCCCTCCCCCTCCCCCTCCCCCTCCCCCTTCCCCTTCCCTTTCCCCTTCCCCTTCCCCTTCCCCTTCCCCTTCCCCTTCCCCTTCCCCTTCCCCTTCCCCTTCCCCTTCCCCTTCCCCTTCCCCTTCCCCTTCCCCTTCCCCTTCCCCTTCCCCTTCCCCTTCCCCTTCCCCTTCCCCTTCCCCTTCCCCTTCCCCTTCTCCTTCCCCTTCTCCTTCCCCTTCTCCTTCTCCTTCTCCTTCTCCTTCTCCTTCTCCTTCTCCTTCTCCTTCTCCTTTCACCACCTTTTTTCCATAGGCAGCCCAATCTCTGGGCACATTTTCAGAGGAGGGAAGCTTAAAACCCCAACCAAAAAGGAAAAAGAAAGAATGAAGAAGGGAAAAATCCCCCAAGTGAATGACTAAAGTTTCTGAGGCTAATACTTTCTGGGGCTAGTATGCACAGGCCTGGGGCCTTCAAGATAATATAATCTAATACTTGGGAGATCCCCTGATGAAAGGCACTATATATGCAAAGTGTTTTATAAACATTAATTAGTTAATGTTGAAAAGTTTGCCCAAGGCAAAAAACAAACAAAGAAAAAGAAACAAAAAGGGGAAAAAATCCTCCCCCAAAATCCCCCTTCCTTCCCTCCCTCCCTCCCTGCCTCCCTTCCCCCTTCCAGTCCTTAACTATCCAAAGTTAATGATTCTCTGTGTGCAGACTTGGAGCATGTCTGAACTTCTGTTTACTTCTGGGGAGGTGGAAGCACTGGAAGTGTTTTCATAGACCTTTGTGCTCCTGCAAGGATTGGTAACGTGGCTACTCCTCCTCCTGAGTGCTCTGGGCTTCAGGAATGAGGGCATCTCAACATCTACAGCATAGCCTTGGCCACTGTGTTGGCAATAAAACTGCTCAGGCTCTGCTAGCTCATCCCTACGTACTCTGTAATCATCACACAACTATCCAACCAGCCACCCAACCATCCAGCCAACCAACTATTCCACCATTCAGCCAACCAAGCAACCAACCAGCCACCCAACCATCCAGCCAACCAACTATTCAACCATTCAGCCAACCAACCAGCCACCCAACCATCCAGCCAACCAACTATTCAACCATTCAGCCAACCAACCAGCCACCCAACCATCCAGCCAACCAACTATTCAACCATTCAGCCAACCAACCAGCCAGCCACCCAACCATCCAGCCAACCAACTATTCAACCATTCAGCCAACCAACCAGCCACCCAACCATCCAGCCAACCAACTATTCAACCATTCAGCCAACCAAGCAACCATCCAGCCAACCATCCAGCCAACCATCCAGCCAACCAGCCACCCAACCATCCAGCCAACCAACTATTCAACCATTCAGCCAACCAAGCAACCAGCCACCCAACCATCCAGCCAACCAACTATTCAACCATTCAGCCAACCAACCAGCCAGCCACCCAACCATCCAGCCAACCAGCCACCCAACCATCCAGCCAACCAACTATTCAACCATTCAGCCACCCAACCATCCAGCCACCCAACCATCCAACCAACTGACCAACCATCTAAGCAACTAACCAACCACCCAACCAACTAACCAGCCAGCCAACCAACCAACCAACTATTCAACCATCCAACCAAATAACCAGCCAATCACCTAACTAACCATCCAACCATCCAACCAACTATCCAACCATCCAAACAACCAACCAACTATTCATCCAACCAACTACCCAACCATTGACCCACCCACCCAAGCATCCAACCAACCAATTATCCAACCAATCAACCACCCACTCAAACATCCACCCACCCACCCATCCAACCAACCAATTATCCAACCAACCAACCATTCAAACATCCACCCACCCAACCATCCATCCAGCCAACCAACCAACCAACCAACCAACCAACCAACCAACCAACCAACCATTCATCCAACTAAACAACCACTCAACTACCCAACAACCCACCCAATGAACCATAAAATCATAGAATCATAGAAGGAACTTAAAGATCATCCAGTTCCAACCCCCCTGCCATAGCCAGGGACACCTCCCACCAGCCCAGGTTGCTCAAGGCCTCATCCAGCCTGGCCTTGAACACCTCCAGAGAGGGGACATCCACAATGTCCCTGGGCAACCTGTTCCAGTGAACCATCCAATCAACCAACCATCCAACCAAGCAAGCATCTATCCAAATGTCCAATCAGTCAACCAACCAATCAACCAACCCATGTGTGAAGGTCTCTGCAATGATAGCTTTCATTCCAAGCTACCTTTCCAAACCCTGGGGAATCCCTGAGTGCAGGACAGCTGCTTTGAATGTTGTCACCACCCCCTGTGTCATCATGTAACATAGGCACAGACAGCAAGGGACCAGGAAAGACCCTTGTTAGTCACTGCAGCAGGAGGGGAGCTGGGCAGTCTGAAGGAGAAAGGCAGCCTTGGCTTTTGCTGCATGCAGCATCAGGTGGTGTGTAAAAAGCAACAAGTTCTGCACTGATGTTTCCTACCAGGAGTGTGTTCCATCTTCCCTTCATGAGCCTTGCTGGGGAGAGTTCAGCTTCCAGAGAAAGCTGCAGGGGGTAGTTTGCCTGACCATAGAATCACAGAATTGTCAGGGTTGGAAGGCACCTCAAGGCTCAGCCAGTTCCAACCCCTCTGCCATGGGCAGGGACACCTCACACTACAGCAGGTTGCTCACAGCCACATCCAGCCTGGCTGCAAACACCTCCAGCAATGAGGCTTCCACCACCTCCCTGGGCAACCTGTGCCAGGCTCTCACCACCCTCATGGGGAACAACTTCTTCTTAACATCCAATCTGAATCTGCCCACTTCTAGTTTTGCTCCATCCTCCCCAGTCCTATCACTCCCTGACACCCTCAGAAGTCCCTCCCCAGCTTTCTTGGAGCCCCCTTCAGATACTGGAAGGCCACAATTAGGTCTCTTGGGAGCCTTCTCTTGTTCACACTGAACAGCCCCAGCTCCCTCAGTCTGTCCTCATAGCAGAGCAGCTCCAGCCCTCTGCTCATCCTTGTGGCCCTTCTGTGGACACCTTCCAGCACCTCCAGATCCTTCCTGTAATAAATCAGTGGCAATTGTTGATGGGGTCTTGGGGAAACCAAAGGCTGCAAAGGTTTGTACTGGACTAGTCCAGCTGCTGCCCCCTATGTGCACAGTCAGATGCAAGTCAGGTGAGCTGTGCTGGGGTAGTTTTGCCTGCACAGGAATCCAAGAGCAAGCTGGTGGAGAGCAGTAGCTGACACAAGCACCTAACACAGATGTGCCTGAATGAGCTAAGCTCTGCTTTCATCTCCTGCAGGTAAGGATGTTTCATTTTAATCCTGTGTCAGTGGGGAGAAAATAAAAAACAAAGTGCTGTGAAGTCCTAGTAAATAAACCATGGCACTGAGCAGTGTGATCAGCACATCCTGGCCGGCAGCAGGGCAGGCAAAGCTGCTTTCCAGCGCTGCAGGCTGCTTTACAACATCCCTGCAAAGCGATGCTCCTGCAAAGCCAGCCGTGCAGCAGTGCTGCTGTGGTGACTCCAGGTCACCAAGCATGTGCCATGCTGGGGGTGTGCAGCACCAAGGCAGCATCAAAACATGAAATATTCAGCTGACTTGAGAACTCCTGCAGAGCTCTGATCTTCCAAAACCAGCTCTCAGATGGCCTGGCTGCTTTCAGGTGCATCGTGCTGGGCAGCTGCCAAGGCTGGAGTCACAAAGCTGCTTGGAAAACCTAGATGGGAGATGGAGATGGAGGAACCTGCCTCCACTGCTGCTGCTGAAGTTACTGATCTTTACCTCCTCTGCTTTCAAACTACTTCACAGAGTTATTTGCTTCTCCAGGAGACAGCTCAAGGGTCTGGAGAACAGGGCTTATGGGGGGCAGCTGAGGGACCTGGAGTCGTTCAGTCTGGAGAAGAGGAGGCTGAGGGGAGACCTCATTGCTCCATGAAAGGTGGTTGGAGCCAGGTGGTAGCTGGTCACTTCAGGTGATAGAATGAGAAGAAATGGCCTGAAATTGTGCCAGGGGAGGTGTTAAGTTGGAGATGTTTGCTGCAAGAGTGGTCAGGGACTGGAACAGGCTGCCCAGGGAGGTGGTGGAGTCCCCATCCCTGGAGGTGTTCAAGAAACCTGTGGCCACGGCACTTAGGGGCATGGTTTAATGGGCATGGTGGGGTTGGGTTGAAGGTTGGCCTTGAGGATCTCAGAGGCCTTTTCCAACCACAATGGTTCTGTGAACTGGAAATGTAAACCATGAGAGACCTCTTTTGTAGTGCAACAGGCAAAGACTTGATTTTCCTGGGATTTCTGGAGTGCTTCAACCCTGGTTGGGCTCCCACGGCAGCACCCAGCACAGGGATCTGTTGTGTCTCAGCCAGATGCTCCCAATTCCACCCCAGCAGCCAGTCTGTGCCACAGCAGGCATTTGCAATGGGTATTAGGACAAAGGTTCCCTGATGAGCTTTTATGTGTAAAACCTCCCTTTCCCTCTGTGCTGAAGCAGACACTTGCTTTGATATAGTTATATGAAAAAACCCCAAAATACCTTAACTTTGCTTGGGGATATTTATACCCAAAACATGCAGAATTATTGCAACAGAAAGTCTGCTTCCCTGGGCTTTAGCTGTTTTGAGAGGGGAAAGAAAAGAAGGGAAGTAGGGGGGGGGGGGGAAGAGGGAAAGAAAAAATGGTGAGAAGAAGAAAGGGGAAAGAGAAGAAGGAATGAGAAGACAAAAAAGGGAAAAGAAAAAGAGAGGAAAGAGAAGGAAAAAAAGGAAAGAGAATAAAAGGGAAAAGAAAAAAGATAAAAAGAAAAAGGAAAAGAAAGGAATAGAAGAAAAATGAACAAAAAATAAAGAGAAGTAAAAGGATTTGATCTGCTGGAGGGTAGAGAGGCTCTGCAGAGGGACCTCGACAGGCTGGACAGATGGGCAGAGGCCAAGGGCAGGAGTTTGAACACATCCAAGTGCCAGGTTCTGCACATTGGTCACAACAACCCCATGCAGTGCTACAGGCTGGGGTCAGAGTGGCTGAGAGCAGCCAGGCAGAAAAGGACCTGGGGGTACTGGTTGATGGTAGGCTGAACATGAGCCTGCAGTGTGCCCAGGCAGCCAAGAAGGCCAAAGGCATCCTGGCCTGCATCAGGAAGAGTGTGGCCAGCAGGAGCAGGGAGGTCATTCTGCCCCTGTACACTGCACTGGTTAGGCCACACCTCGAGTCCTGTGTCCAGTTCTGGGCCCCTCAGTTTAGGAAGGAGGTTGACTTGCTGGAATGAGTCCAGAGAAGGGCAACAAAGTTGGTGAGGGGCTTGGAGCACAGCCCTGTGAGGAGAGGCTGAGGGAGCTGGGGTTGCTTAGCCTGGGAAGGAGGAGACTCAGGGGTGACCTTATCACTCTCCAACTCCCTGAAGGGAGGTTGTAGCCAGGTGGGGGTTGGTCTCTTCTCCCAGGCAGCCAGCACCAGAACAAGAAGACACAGTCTCAGGCTGTGCCAGGGGAGGTTTAGGTTGGATGTTAGGAAGAAGTTCTATACAGAGAGAGTGATTACCCATTGGAATGTGCTGCCTGGAGAGGTGGTGGAGTCACCATCACTGGAGGTGTTCAGGAGGAGACTTGATGGAGTGCTTGGTGCCATGGGTTAGTTGTTTAGGTGGGTTGGATTGGTTGATGGGTTGGATGTGATGATCTTGAAGGTCTCTTCCAACCTGGTTTATTCTATGTATTCTATGTATTCTAAAAGGGGAAAAAAAGAAAAAGAACAAAAAAAAAAAAGGTAAAGAAGAAAGGAAAGGAGAAAAAAGCAAAGAGAATAAAAGGAAAAAGAAAAAAAGAATGAAAAAAGAATGAAAAGGAAAATGAACAAAATTGAAAGAGATGTAAAAGGGGGAAAAAAGACAAAGAACAGGAAAAAAAAAGGGAAAAAAAGGTAAAGAAAAAAGGAAATGAGGGAAAAAAAAGGAAATAATAAAAGGAAAAACAAAAAAGAAAAAGGGTAAAGAAAAGAGATAAAAGGAAAAAGGAAAAAGAAAAAAAGAAAGAAAAGGAAAATGAACAAAAATTAAAGAGAAGTAAAAGGGGAAAAAAGACAACAGAAAAGAGGGGAAAGAAGGTAAAGAAAAGAGGAAATGAGAGAAAAGGAAAGAGAAAAAAAGGAAAAAGGAAAAACAGAAAGAAAAGGAAAATGAACAAAAATGAAAGTGGGGAAAGGAAAAAAAAAGACAAAGAAAAAAGAAAGGAAAAAAGGAGAAAGAAAAGAAGAAATGAGGAAAAAAAAGAAATTAGAAAAAAAGGAAAGAGAATTAAAGGAGAAAGAAAAAATAGTAAAGAAAAAAGATTAATGGGAAAAGGAAAAAGGAAAAAAAAAAGAGGAAAGGAAAATGAACAAAAATGAAAGAATTAAAAGGGGGAAAAAACAAAGAACAAAAAAAAGGGGAACAAGGTAAAGGAAAAAGGAAAAGAGAAAAAAGGAAAGAGAATAAAAGGAAAAAAAAGAAAAAGGCAAAAGGAAGAAGAAAAAAGCAAAATTAAGAGGAAAATTAATAAAAAAGAGAAAAGGGAAAAGAAAGGAAAAAAAATAACTGGAAAAAAGGGTAAAGAAAAAAAGGGGAAAAAAGTAAAAGAAAATATAAGAAAAAAGAAACCTCTGAGGCCCTGTCCCTGGAGGTGTTTAAGCCCAGGCTGGATGAGGCTCTGGGCAGCCTGATCTAGTGTGGGGTGTCCCTGCCCATGGCAGGGGGGTTGGAACTGGATGATCCTTGTGGTCCAGTCCAACCCTGACTGATACTATGACACTATGAAGTAACAACTACCTGAGTACACAGAGCACCTTTCAGGTCTACAGCACTGTGTCGTCCCAGCAATGCCACCAGTTTGATTGAAAAGAGGCTGCAGTGAGGTGGGGGTCAGCATCCTCTCCCCAGTCTCAGGTGATAGAAGGAGAAATGGCCTCAGGTTGCCCCAAGGAAGGGTTGGGTTGGGGATTAGGGAAAATATCTCTGCTGCAAGAGCGGTCAGGGATTGGCAGAGGCTCCCCAGAGAGGTGGTGGAGTCCTCATCCCTGGAGGTGTCCAAGAAACCTGTGGCCATGGCACGTGGGGCCAGGGTTCAGTGGCCATGGTGGTGTTGGGTTGCTGGTTGGACTCAATGACCTTGGAGGACTTCTCCAAGTGAAACAATTCCATAGTTCTATGAAATCCAAAGGCAAAAGCTAATGCCATTGATGTGCTGCCAATTAACCTCAGCCTTGGCCTTGTAGATCACGGGATCACAGTAGACTAGAGGTTGGAAGGGACCTCGAGAGATCATCGAGTCCAACCCCCCTGCCAAAGCAGCATCACTTAGGGGAGTCCACACAGGAATGCATCCAGGAGGGTTTTGAATGAGTCCAGAGAAGATCACCCCTCCACCACATCCAACCCCTCCACCACTGCATGTGGGGACAGGCCAGAGGAGCAGCAGAGTGACAGTGCCCTGGTTCCTCAGCCCTGCCCCGCCAGGGGCAGCTGCCAGCTCTGGCTGCGGCGCACTGGGAGGGAGGGCGAAGCGCTGGGGGAGGCAAAGGCACAGGGAGCTGGCGGGCAGGCAGAGCGAGACAGGAGAGCTTTAATTGCTGCCAGACGAAGGGGAATGGCTGGAGCTGGTGTGCAGCAGCACAGCCCTTCTCCCTCTGCCAGCTCCCCATTTACCCAGGCTCAGCACCAAAGGCCAGGATGACATCAGAAGCCCTGTGGTGTTTCGCCGTCGGGCAGCAGCCGGTAGAACTGGTTTCAGCTGGCAGCTGAGCGTGTGAGCTGAGGTAATTGGTGTGTTCTTTGCTGCCTCAGATTCCTTATCTCATCCTCACTATTCCCAGAACCTCCCTTTTTGCCTTTTTCCTTTTTTTTTCTCTCTTTTTTTCCAGCCCTTTTGTTTCTCAACAAAAACAATATTTACATTGCAATGCAGCAGTGGGAGCCTGGGGAGCACATCACAGCCAGAGAGAGGCACAGGTGCCCCTGGCTCGGAGCAGCCTGCCAGCTGCAGCACAGAGAAGCTGCAAATGGGAGGACCTTGTCCTAGTGAGACATTTCCTACTGAACAGGAGGGCTCTGAACAGGCACCACTTGAGTCATAGAATCATAGAATCAACCAGGTTGGAAAAGACCTCAGAGATCATCTAGTCCAACCTGTCATAGTATCACAGTGTCACAGTATTACCAAGGTTGGAAGAGACCTCAAAGGTCATTGAGTCCAACCTGTCACCCAACACCTCATGATGAAACCATGGCACCAAGTGCCACATCCAATCCCCTCTTGAACACCTCCAGGGATGGTGACTCCACCACCTCCCTGGGCAGCAAATCCCAATGGCTAACAACTCTCTCTGGGAAGAACTTTCTCCTCACCTCCAGCCTAAACTTCCCCTGGTGCAGCTTGAGACTGTGTCCTCTTGTACTGGTGCTGGTTCCTAGAGAGAAGAGACCAACTTCTTCCTGGCCACAACCACCTTTCAGGTAGTTGTAGACAGCAAATAGGTCTCCCCTGAGCCTCCTCTTCTCCAGGCTAAACAATCCCAGCTCCCTCAGCCTCTCCTCATAGGGCTTGTGCTCACCCAACACCTCATGACAACTAAACCATGGCACCAAGTGCCACACCCAGTCTCCTCTTGAACACCTCCAGGGGTGGTGACTCCACCACCTCCCTGGGCAGCACATTCCAATGGCCAATCTCTTTTCCTGGGAAGAACTTTCTCCTCACCTCGAGCCTAAACCTCCCCTGGCACAGCTTGAGACTGTGTCCTCTTGTTCTGGTGTTGCTTGCCTGGCAGAAGAGACCAATCCCCACCTGGCTACAACCTCCCTTCAGGGAGTTGGAGAGAGCAAGAAGGTCTCCCCTGAGCCTCCTCTTCTCCAGGCTAAGCAACCCCAGCTCCCTCAGCCTCTCCTCACAGGGCTGTGCTCCAGACCCTCCCCAGCTTTGTTGCCCTTCTCTGGACACCTTCAAGTCTCTCAATGTCCTTCTCAAACTGAGGAGCCCAGAACTGGACACAAGACTCAAGGTGTGGCCTAACCAGTGCTGAGCACAGGGCACAAGGACTTCCCTGCTCCTGCTGGCCACAATCCTCCTGATGCAGGCCAGGATGCCATTGGCCTACTTGGCCCCCTGGGCACACTGCTGGCTCATGTTCAGCCAGCTGTTAACTGTCCTTGATAAAGAATCCTCATCAAAACCAGCTGCTGCTCCATCTTTTCCCACTCCTGAGATGGAATTGGGGTTATTTTTCTGTGCTCTGTTGCAACTGAAGGGTCAAAACCCAGCTGAGTGTGTCAAGGGTACAGTGTGGGAGTCTTTCTTTCTACAGGATTAACAAGGATGGAAAAGACCTTCAAGATCATCAAGTCCAACCTATCACCCAACACCTTCTGATCAGCTAAACCATGGTACCAAGTGCCTCATCCAGGCTCTTCTTAAACACTTCCAGTGATGGCTGCATACAACCAGGGCTTTTTCCAGGGCTGCTTTGCCAGCATGGCCATCCCAGGCTATGCAGAGGTTGAGTGGGCTTGCCATGGGCACCCACCCCTTGCACCAGACATAGAAGCACAGAATCACAGAATGGTTTGGGTTGGAAGGGACCTTAAAGATCATCAAGTTCAAAAACTCAGTGCCTCATTCAGCCTTCCCTTGAACACCTCCAGGGAGGGGACATCCACAGCCTCCCTGGGCAACCTGTTCCAGTGTCACACCACTCTCACTGCAAAGAATTTCTCCCTAATCTCCAGTCTCAATCTCCCCTCTTCCAGCTTCAATTCATTGTCTCTTGTCCTGTCACTCCAAGCCCTTGTCAAAAGTCCCTCCCCAGCAATCTTGTAGCCCCATGAGGTACTGAAGGCATCTCTGAGGTCTCCCCAGGGCCTTCTCCAAGCTGAACAGCCCCAACTCTCCCAGTCTGTCCCCATAGGGGAGGTTCTCCAGCCCTCTGATCATCTTGGTGGCCTCCTCTGGACCCTGTCCAACAGTTCCATGTCCTTTTTGTGTTAGGTTGACCACCTAGGTGAGGTCTCATGAGAGCAGAGCAGAATCCCTGCTTTGCTGGCTGAGGAGAGCTGGGTCATAGAATAAACCCTGCCAGCAAAAGCTGATTTTCTAGCATACCACTGACTGCACATCTTGGAGCTGTTGGTCATTAGCTGTGTGGCTGAGTGGCTTCATCCATCACAGCTGTTGGTCTACAGGACACAGGTGCTCAGAAACCTACCAGCAAGCAGCACCACAGCCAGGTAAGGAGTCTGTAAGCTGGGTGATGGGGCAGACACTTCTGGCTTGCCTGGAACATTAGGACCTTTATGAGCTGCCCCTGAAAAGACATTGGAAGGCACAAAAAGATTTTCTCTTTCCTTCCAAGTGTACAACTGATAAATCAAAACCCAGCAGAAGGCCTGGATATGGTGGCTAGCAGGGACTCACTGGAGATCATAGTATCACAGTATCATAGTATCAGTCAGGGTTGGAAGGGACCACAAGGATCATCTAGTTCCAACCCCCCTGCCATGGGCAGGGACACCCCACACTAGATCAGGCTGCCCAGAGCCTCATCCAGCCTGGGCTTAAACACCTCCAGGGATGGGGCCTCAACCACCTCCCTGGAAGGTCCCTGCTCTGACACAGACCAGGGAGGATGTTGCCTGTGTCTCTGTAGCCTGAGGGAAGGTGGCCTGCTTCTCAGAAACTGTGCTCTTCCTGCTTCCAGGTCCCTTTGGAGATGGAAAGAGCTGGAAGTACTTGGGAATATGGTTTAATGGCCATGGTGGTCTTAGGCTGATGGTTGGACTCAAAGATCTTCGAGGTCTGTTCCAAGCAGAGCAGTTCCATCACTCTCTGATGCTGTGAGCAGCTTGGGAAACATGGCCAGAGACAATCCCAGACACTGAGTTTCAGTCTCTGACTTGGGAACATTTTGAATGGATTTCTCCCTGCTCCTATGGAAATCACTGGGGAAGCTTCCCACTGAGGTCGAGCTGGATCCCCAGTCTGTAAATCCTGAACATATTAAGAGGGAGAAGAAAATGCAGAACAGAAGACAGAAAAGGGGAGCCCTTAACCTGCTGAACAAGGCCAGAACACAAATCTGGTGGTTATGTTAAACAGCCCAAATGAGCATTATCCAAATGCACAGGATTAGAGGAGAAGAAAGAAAAGAGATGATGAAAAATGGGCTAAGGGAGGAGAAAGATATAAAAAGGTGGGAAAATTAATGGGAAAATCCACTCTGGGATGAGAGAGAGGCCAGAGAAGCGAAAGGAGGACAGCAGTTTGGTTGGAAGCACCAGTGGGGATGGACACAAGGTCTTTGACACCAGGGTCTGGGCCCCACTGACTGCAACAAGAGAAATCCCCTGACACATCCAGGGAGGCTGGAAAAGGTCTGAGCTGTTTGTGGTCTCTGGAGAAGGGGTAATGGGGCAGGGAAGGAAGGCAGAAGGGTCACCTTGTCTTTCCCACCTTGCTGGCTGTGCCCCAGGGACCAAGCCTGGGCAGGTGCTGCAGGAGCCTCTGCTTTTTCATGAGGAGCTTTAGGGTTTCCTGCAGGACTGAGGAGCACAGAGCCATCCAGAGACTCGTGTGAGCAGCACAGTGGAGAGGGCAAACCCAGGTAGATCCTCCACCTGTATGTCCCTGGCACACATAACCCTCTTTGCACCATCCTGTTGCTCCCAGCACTTGGGGGGATGCTGAGGGCCCGTGCAGGTGGGCGAGGGGCTGCAGCACTCTGCTCTCTCTACACAGATAGCCACGATTACAGATGGATTCTTAAGAAGGCTTAGGCTTGTGCTGGTGCTTTTGCTGCCTGCCAAAGCAGCTAAATCCCTTTTGCAGTAAATCCTCCATCCTGAGCTGAGAAGCTGCTGTGGGGATAGCTCATAGCTTTAGAGAGGGGAAAGCAACGTGGCCACGGAGTGGGATTTTCTTTGGAAGCATATTGAGACCATGGCAGGAGAAGATGTGGTGCCTTCAGTTGTTCAGAGCTGAAAAAGAAGATCAATAGTTAGCCCTCCCAGCACTAAAACAAACTAAACAAATCAGGAAGAATGAACCTTGGGCAAGCTGTCTCTGGTGTCTTCTCACCTCTCTTCCTTTAGGGATCTAAGGAGTTATTTTAGGGATCTAAGAAGTGTAAGCAGCAGAACGAGGGAGGGGATTCTGCTCTCATCAGACTCTACCTGCAGCACTGTGTCCAGCTCTGGTGCTCCCAGCACAAGAAGGACATGGAACAGGTGGAGCAGGTCCAGAGGAGGCCAGGAAGATGAAGGCTGGAACATCTTCTCTGTGGGGACAGGCTAAGAGAGTTGAGGCTGTTCAGTCTGAAGAAGAGAAGCCTCCAGGGAGATCTTACAGCAGCTTTCCAGTACCTGAAGGGGGCTACAGGAGAGCTGTGGAGGAACTTTTGACAAGGGCTTGGAGTGATAGGACAACAGGCAATGGATTGAAGCTGGAAGAGGGGAGGTTGAGACTGGAGATCAGGAAGAAATTCTTTACAGTGAGGGTGGGAAGACACTAGAACAAGTTGCCCAGGAAGGTTGGGGATGCTCCTCCCTGGAGGTGTTCAAGGCCAGGCTGGATGAGACCTTGAGCAAGCTGGGCTGGTGGGAGGTGTCCCTGCCCATGGCAGGGGGTTGGAACTGGATGATCTTTAAGGTCCCTTCCAACCCAAACCACTCTGTGATTCTACCACAGCAACGGCTAAGGACAGCCTGAAATGCCTTCCTAAATCCAGGGGCCCATGGCAGAGCTTTGATGGGCCCCCAGGTCTGCCTTTCTTAAAGCTCAGTTTGTTTGCTCTCCAGCAGCACTGCCATGTAATTATGAGCTGCAGCTTCACTCTTGAGGAGTTCCTATGAGTAATACATTAAATATAGTTCACTACATCCAGCTCAGCACTGGTACCCAGTGGCTTCCAGCCCCCACCAGGGCTCAATCCCCATTTCATTCCCTGCTGACAAACAATGCTGTAAGATTTCTCTCTTGATTGATTAAAGCAAGAGGCCAGAATTGAAACCCCAGATAACTGAGCAGGGGGAGGAAAGCAGAACAAAGTGATGTCTTACTTCTGAGGAGCTGCAGGACAATTGTGGTGCTCCAGTGTAAACAGTGGAACTTCAGAGTGACACTTGGAGGAAGAAATGCATTTGTGGTCTCTCTGGATCTCTGAGCAGTGCAAGGAAGCATGAAAGCCCTCTCCCTGCTGTTTTATATTCTTCAGGCAATGCATGCAGTCTGTTCTCTTTCTGAAGCTGCTTGGAAGGCTCTGGTTTTATTTATGCTTGTGCTTCATGAGAGTTCCTGCATGTCACTTGGGAGAAGAGCTCTTCCTGCAAGCCAGTATCAACCTGCCATGTGAGGGAAGGCTTGAGAGAGCTGGGTTTGTTCAGCCTGGAGAAGAGAAGCCTCCAGGGAGACCTTACAGCAGCCTTCCAGTACCTGAAGGAGGCTACAGGAGAGCTGTGGAGGGACTTTTGACAAGGGCTGAGAGAGAGGGAAGGGATTGAAGCTGAAAGTGAGGAAGACTGGAAATTAGGAAGAAATTCTTTCCAGTGAGAGGGAGTTGGGGTTGTTCAGTCTGGAGAAGAGAAGGCTCCCAGAAGACCTAATTGTGGCCTTCCAGGATCTGCAGGGGGCTCCAAGAAAGCTGGGGAGGGACTTTTGAGAGTGTCAGGGAGTGATAGGACTGGGGGGAATGGAACAAAACTAGAAATGGGTAGATTCAGATTGGATGTTAGGAAGAAGTTGTTCCCCATGAGGCTGGTGAGAGCCTGGCACAGGTTGCCCAGGGAGGTGGTGGAAGCCTCCTGCCTGGAGGTGTTTGCAGCCAGGCTGGATGTGGCTGTGAGCAACCTGCTGTAGTGTGAGATGTCCCTGCCCATGGCAGGGGGTTGGAACTGGGTGATGCTTGAGGTCCCTTCCAACCCTAACAATTCTATGATTGTGTAATTCTAAGTCCAACCTACCACCCAATACCTTCTGATCAACCAAACCATGAAGTGCCTCATCCTGTTCCTTTTTGAAACCTCCAGGGATGGTGACTCCACCACCTTCCTGGGCAGCACATTCCAGTGGCCAATCTCTCTGCGAAGAATTTCTTCCTACCATCCAGCCTGAACTTTCCCTGGTGCAGCTTGAGGAGCCTTCCCTGTTCACGCTGTGCTCTGTTCTTCCTTCTGTGTGCTGCTTCCACCTTCTTGCACTGCACAGCAGGGACTGGGACCCTGTGCTGAGCCTTCCACCCAGCTGACTTCTCCCAAGGACAGAGGTGGCCTGGTCCCAGCAATGCCCTGCTCACATCCCTACCTGCTTCACCAGCACTCTCAGTCCTCAGGAGGGCAAGGTGGTAGAACAAGAGAAAATGGCCTGAAATTGTGCCAGGGGAGAATAGGATAGGATAGGATAGGATAGGATAGGATAGGATAGGATAGGATAGGATAGGATAGGATAGGATAGGATAGGATAGGATAGGATAGAATAGAATAGGATAGGATAGGATAGGATAGGATAGGATAGGATAGGATAGGATAGAATAGAATAGAATAGAATAGAATAGAATAGAATAGAATAGACCAGTTTGGAAGAGACCTTCAAGGTCATCGAGTCCAACCTATCATCCAACACCATCTAATCAACTAACCTATGCAACCAAGCACCCCATCAAGTCTCCTCCTGAACACCTCCAATGATGGTGACTCCACCACCTCCCCAGGCAGCCCATTCCACTGGGCAATCTCTCTCTCTGTGTAAAACTTCCTCCTAACCTCCAGCTTAAACCTCCCCTGGCACAGCCTGAGACTGTGTCTCAGGAGGGTTAGGTTGGAGATTAGGAAACATGTCTTTGCTGCAAGAGTGGTCAGAGATTGGAACAGGCTGCCAAGGGAGGTGGTGGAGTCCCCATCCCTGGAGGCATCCAGGGAATGTGTGACCATGGCACTTGGGGACATGGTTTAGTGGCCATGGTGGTGTTAGGTTGAAAGTTGGACTTGATGCTCTTGGAGGTGGTTTCAAACCAAAACAATTCTGTGATCCTATAAATCTCTAAGTCAGAACAGTGCAGTGTAGTTTAAGTGAGGGCACAGTAGGTAAAAGCAAGAAAAAAGACAAAGGAAAGGAGTAGCATTCATAGAATCATAGAATCAATAAGGTTGGAAAAGACCTCAAGGATTCAGTACCAGTGCGTGCAGGAACGTCTTGCTCACCAGCTTCTCATCACCATAGGGTCCCACATCTTGTCTTTGAAGAGCTACACCATGCACAACAGGCACCAGGAAAGAAGCATTTCCTATGCACTCTGGGAAATGCACCTTTTCTCCCGTAGCAAAATCAATTCCATGCTGCTCTAATTGATTTATATCTCAACAGGGCTGTAGTTCCTCGCTAGCCTTCAAAGCGCCCCAAGTCCCCTGCCCATGCAATGTCTGGTTGGAGGCAAACCAGGGTGGCACTTTGCCTGAGCTCTCAGAATACAGAATACAGAATTAACCAGGTTGGAAAAGACCTTCAAAATCATCAAGTCCAACCTATCACCCAACACCATCTGATCAACTCAACCATGGCACTGCCTCAGCCAGTCTCGTTTTGAACACCTCCAGGGATGGGGACTCCACCACCTCCCTGGGTCAGCCCATGCTCTCTTTCTACGAAGAACTTCTTCCTACCATCCAGCCTAAACCTCCCCTGGCACAGCTTGAGACTGTGTCCTCTTGTTCTGCTGCTGCTTGCCTGGAAGAAGAGACCAACCCCCTCCTGGCTACAACCTCCCTTCAGGCAGTTGTAGATAGCAATAAGTTCTCCTCTGAGCCTCCTCTTCTCTAGGCTACATTCAGCCTTTCCTCATCACAGAGCTGTTACAGCCCCTTCAGTATCCTCATAGTCTTTGTTGGACTCTCTCCAGTATTTCCCTGTCTCTCTTGAATTGGGGAGGTCCAAACTTGCCAGAAAAATACCTGAATCTCCACCAGGGCAGATGGGAGAAGAGACCAACCCCCACCTGGCTACAACCTCCCTTCAGGGAGTTGTAGACAGCAACGAGGTCTCCCCTGAGCCTCCTCTTCCCCAGGCTAAGCAACCCCAGCTCCCTCAGCCTCTCCTCACAGGACTGGGAAAATATGCTTGAAGTCTGCAATTCACAGGCAGCTGCAACATCCTCAGGAAAATGCTTTGTGGTGGTTTGTTGGGGCTCTCATTTGTTGTGTTTTTTTTTTGCTGTAGCCTGAAAGGATGTCACAAACCCCACCAGAATTATGTGCTGGCTCCCCCTCCGCCCTCAGTCCTCTTCACCTCGGGAAGAAACCCCCAAATTGTACTCTTCCAATTACAGGGCCAGTTAAAAATCAATACAAAGGTGGGAGAAAACAGATCATTTTTCTCATGGAAGTAAGTGTTTTCATTAATTTTTCATTAGGCCTGCTTTTGTTGTGCTATCCATCACCGAAGGAGCTGCTCGGCAGTAGATTACATTTAGGTTATCTTCCATGCTTCCAGGATTTAGCAGATATTGCCTGATAAAGCTGCGAGCTCTGTGGCTTTAACTTACAGCTATCAATAATGCATCAGAGGAGAATTTTTCTCTCTCCCTTCCTGCAGAACAGCTGTTCCTCAGCCAAGCAGCTTTCTGCTGGAGTAGCTGCGCTGCTCGTGGCAGGGGTGAGAGCCCGGCGTCGAAGCCGCTCGTCTGAAGGCTGCCACCGTGAGAGGGAGGAGCAGGTGCTTTGGGAGGGAGATAATCCACGAGGGCTCCAGCCCCAGATTCATGCTCCTGGCATTTTTCTTTTGGAGCCTTGGAATCAGAGATTCTTTGAATGGTTTGGTTTGGAAGAGACCTTAAAAGATCATCCTGTTGCAGCCCCCTGCCATGGGCAGGGACACTTCCCACCAGCCCAGCTTGCTCAAGGCCTCATCTGACCTGGGCTTGAGCACCACCAGGGAGGAGACATCCACAGCTTCTTGGGAAAACCTGTGCCAGTGTCTCACCACCCTCACTGGAAAGAATACATTCCTCATCTCCAGTCTAAATCTTTCCTTTTCCAGCTTCAATCCATCCCCTCTCATCCTATCACTCCCAGCCCTTGTCAGAAGTCCCTCCCCAGCTCTATTGTAGCCCCCTTCAGGTACTGGAAGGCTGCTCTAAGGTCTCCCTGGAGCCTTCTCTTCTCCAGGCTGACCAGCCCAAATTCTTTCAGCCTGTCTTTAAAGCAGAGGTGCTTCAGCCCTATGACCATCTTTGTACCCTCCTCTGGACCCACTCCAGGAGGTCCATGTCCCTCTTCTGTTTGAAGTGCCACGGCTGGACACTGCAAGAAAGAGGAGCAGATGCTTAAGGAGGAAGATTTGAGGGTTTGAGCCCTAGTTCCATGCTGTTTTCATTTTTCCTTTTGGAGCCTTTGAAGCCAAGAGCCAGCTGTGCCTTATCCCATCTCACAGCCACACCTGACAAATGCCCCTGCCATGGACCCTGAAATATGTCCCTGCCATGGACCATCCTGGTGTGCATCAGGATTCTGTTGTGACTATTACCTGAACAAGCAAAGCTTGCTCACAAATGACACATGAGCTAGTGATTGCTATATTTTTTGTCTCCCCACCTTGTAGTGCCTGATTTCTGTGGTAAGCAGCTGAAATATCATAAACAGAACATTGCAGTCACTGATGAAGAGCTGAGCTAGAGCAGGGAAGTCATTCAGCCCCTGTACTTAGCACTGGTTAGGCCACACCTTGAGTCCTGTGTTCTGGGCCCCTCAGTTTAGGAAAGATGTTGAGTTGCTGGAAGGTGTCCAGAGAAGGGCAAGAAAGCTGGGGAGGGGTCTGGAGCACAGCCCTGGGAGGAGAGGCTGAGGGAGCTGGGGTTGCTTAGCCTGGAGAAGAGGAGGCTCAGGGGAGACCTCATTGCTCTCTCCAACTCCCTGAAGGGAGGTTGTAGCCAGGTGGGGCTTGGTCTCTTCTCCCAGGCAAGCAGCAGCAGAACAAGAGGACACAGTCTCAAGCTGTGCCAGGGGAGGTTTAGGCTGGATGTTGGGAAGAAATTCTTCATAGAGGGAGTGGTTGCCCATTGGAATGTGCTGCCCAGGGAGGTGATGGAGTCACCATCCCTGGAGGTGTTCAAAACGAGACTGGCTGAGGCAGTGCCATGGTTGAGTCGATTAGATAGTGCTTGGTGATAGGTTGGACTCAATGATCTCTGAGGTCTTTCCCAAGCTGCTTAATTCCATTCTATGATTTTTAGCAAGGAGCTGAAGCCATCAGGAGATGTAGGCTTAAACCAGGAAAATTAAATGAATTTTATTTAGTTTCTTTTTTTTTTCCCCCTCCCACTTGAGAAGGAATTGGGGAGGGAGAAAACCTTCCCAAAGATCCCTCAAGCCTCACATGCTTGTGGTGTTACTTTTCAAGCCTATTGAGCCATCTCAGGGGTGCCTTGGATGTGCTTGAGTAGCTTGCAGCTCTCAGCTTGAATGCCCCACCTGTCACTACCTCCTCACCAAGGCCAAGCTCCTCCTGCACTGCAGGAGGGGTTGTGAAAGAGGGTGGTGGTTAGTGTGGCTCTGGAAGCACCACTTCCCACCCTGGTGGGTGGAAATTGAGCCTCTTCAGCCTCCCCAGCTGCAAGATGAGCTTATTGCTACCTTCTTCCCTTACAGGTAGGGAGATGCTTAATTGAGGGTTTGTACAATGCTTTGAAGAGGCCAAGAGCTGCATTAGGGCCAAAATTATTATGCCTGAGCTGCCCAGGCACAGCCCCACTTCAAGCAGAAGCAAAACAAACCTCCTGAACGGGAGAAAGGGAGGGGGAAATGCCCTCCTCGTATTTTCTGGTTGTGTGCTTTGACTGTGAGCCACCCAGAGCTGAAGTGCTTGCTCAGAAGCAGCAGGGCTGAGTGCAGTCCTGGCCCCACATCTCCAGCACTCATGGCCATGCTCAGCTTCTTTTGTCTTTTGTTGTGGCAGTTACAGTATCACAGTATCACAGTATAGCTTAGCTTGGAAAGGACCTCGAGGATCATCGAGTCCAGCCTATCAACACAGACCCCATGACTAAACCCTGGCACCAAGTGCCACGTCCAATCCCCTCTTGAACACCTCCAGGGATGGTGACTCCACCACCTCCCTGGGCAGCACATCCCAATGACGAATGACTCACTCGGTGAAGAACTTTCTCCTCACCTCGAGTCTAAACCTCCCCTGGCGCAGCTTGAGACTGTGTCCTCTTGTTCTGGTGCTGGTTGCCTGGAGTTGCTTGGAGGTTAATCAGATGAAACATCAAACATCCAGCAGGGAGCCTCAGTCAGCCCTCTGGTCTGAGCTGGTGCCAGAATGAGTGCAGCTACACAAGTTTAGGGGACTTCAGCACATGCAATTCCCATTCTCAGTCATTGCCCACCTGGCAGGCTGCTGCCTTGCCCTTCAGACCACATCCTACCACCAGCAGGCAGGAACACTGCACATGTTCCTCAGGACAATTCATGACAACACTGACAGGCTACAGAACAGAAGCTAGGAAACCATTTGGGACTATAGATAAGGTCATTTATCAGTCCAGACTTCAGAGTACCAAGACACATCTCCCCCCTTCCATCTCTCCCCAGAGCAGCAAGCCAGGAATGCCCTCTGAGGGCCCAGGGATGGGGTTTGCTGGGCTGGGGAAGGGTACCAGCACCTCATATGCCTCAAGGAGCACAAACTCAACTTGTTCACAACAGTGACAGCCTCTCTGGAAAGAAAAGCTCATGGACATACATGTTCAGTGGGGCTGAGGGAGGACTCTAATCACGCTTCCTAGATGATTCTCCTAGATGATCTTTAAGGCCCATTCCAACCCAAACCACTCTATGACTCTTTCTAGATGATCTTTGAGGCCCATTCCAACCCAAACCACTCTTTGTCTCTTGCTAGATGATCTTTAAGGCCCATTCCAACTCGAATCACTCTTTGTATCTTTCTAGATGATCTTTAAGGTCCATTCCAACCCAAATCACTCCATGACTCTTTCTAGATGATCTTTAAGTCCATTGCAACCCAAATCACTCTATGACTCTTTCTAGATGATCTTTGAGGCCCATTCCAACCCAAATCACTCCATGACTCTTTCTAGATGATCTTTGAGGCCCATTCCAACCCAAATCACTCTATGACTCTTTCTAGATGATCTTTGAGGCCCATTCCAACCCAAATCACTCCATGACTCTTTCTAGATGATCTTTAAGGCCCATTCCAACCCAAGTCACTCCATGACTCTTTCTAGATGATCTTTAAGTCCATTGCAACCCAAATCACTCTATGACTCTTTCTAGATGATCTTTAAGGCCCATTCCAACCCAAATCACTCTTTGTCTCTTTCTAGATGATCTTTAAGCCCATTGCAACCCCAAACACTCTATGACTCTTTCTAGATGATCTTTAAGGTCCATTCCAACCCAAAGCATTCTATGACTCTTCCTAGATGATCTTTAAGGCTCCTTCCAACCCAAACTATTCCCTGGCTCTACAATTCCTCAGATCTGCAGTAGAAGTATTGTGGTGTTTAGAAAGAACAAGCAACAGGGACAACATATTACAGCTGTCAGCTCAGTGACACTGACAACTGATCACCACACCGTGCCTCTTCTGATATTCCCTAACGTACATCCATCTAAACTTCAGCTCATACCTTGGCTCTGAATGTGGAGAGCAAAAGATGGGATCTGGCCCAGAATATCTGACATCAGATGGAAAGCAATAAAATAATACTCTCCAATATTTCAGGGGCACAGGACTCAGTAACATATAAACCCAGAAATGTGTGTGTGTGAGGGTGATGGAAAATCAGAGATCCAAGGGAAATTGGACTTTTCCCCATCTGTCAGGAGCTCCCTCCAATTCTGGAGCTCATGCTTGCACAAACAGAAGACTCTTCAGCAGGCTGGCAATAGGGTTTACCTCCAGCATTGATGTTACCAGCTAGCAAAGAGGATGACCTCCTGTACTATGTGCTTGCATCTTGTTCAGGGAAGAGGAGCAGGGATAGGCTTTTAGCACTTTGAGTCTCAAATAAAGGATCCCAAATGCTAAGCCAGCTTTTAGGGGTCTTCTATAACCAGATCAATGAGGCAGCAGCCAAAGCCAACACAGGGACCTGAAGAAATGTATTGATTTTTGGTGGTGGTGATCCCTCCAGACCCTCCAGAAATAATAAAGCACTCAAACTGAAGCCTGAGTAAAAGCAACTGGTCTACAGGCCCTCAGGATGTCTTGGTTTCATTTCCACTGTAAATAAACCTCAGGCAGCATGAGTGCCGACATACAAATACCAGTTGTCCCTAGAAATAATTCATAATACAGAATCCTGCAGTCAAGACATGACAGATGGAAATAAAGGCCTTTATTTCTCTGAAAAGCTGACCACTGGGTCCAGAAAAATCCTCTTCTCAGCACCCAAATATCAAACCCTTCCTCTGCCAAGTCCCCCCAGACCATAGAATCACCAAGGTTGGAAGAGACCTCAAAGATCATCAAGTCCAACCTGGCACCACAGACCTCATGATGAAGTCATGGCACCAAGTGCCACATTCAATCCCCTCTTGAACACCTCCAGGGATGGGGACTCCACCACCTCCCTGGGCAGCACATTCCAATGGCTAACAACTCTCTCTGGGAAGAACTTTCTCCTCACCTCCAGCCTAAACCTCCCCTGGCACAGCTTCAGACTGTGTCCTCTTGTTCTGGTGCTGCTTGCCTGGGAGAAGAGACCAACCCCCACCTGGCTACAACCTCCCTTCAGGTAGTTGTAGAGAGCAAGAAGGTCTCCCCTGCGCCTCCTCTTCTCCAGGCTAAGCAACCCCAGCTCCCTCAGCCTCTCCTCACAGGGCTGTGCTCCAGACCCCTCCCCAGCCTCCTTGCCCTTCTCTGGACACCTTCAAGTGTCTCAATGTCCTTCTTAAACTGAGGAGCTGTAGCCATTAAAGACCAATGCACTTGAGCAGTCATTTGGGTGATGCTGAAAAGCCCTTTAGTTAGTTTAGCAATCAATTTTGAAAGGTTGGTAGGTGCAAAAATGTTTTTGCTCAGGAACAAAATGTTCCTCTTCAAATGGAAACATTTTTCAGGGGAAAAAAGAGCATTAACCAGATCACTCAGCTTGAACTTTATCACAGCACAAAAGGTTGTCCCAGCTGGATTTTTAGATTCGTAGAGTCACAGCTTGGCTTAGGTTGGAAGGGACCTCAAGGCTCAGCCAGTTCCAACCCCCCTGCCATGGGCAGGGACACCTCACACTACAGCAGGTTGCTCACAGCCACATTCAGCCTGGCTGCAAAAACCTCCAGGGATGAGGCTTCCACCACCTCCCTGGGCAACCTGTGTCAGGCTCTCACCATCTTTATGGGGAACAACTTCTTCCTAACATACAATCTCAATCTACCCATTTCTAGTTTTGTTCCATTCCTCCCAGACCTATCCCTCCCTGACACCCTCAAAAGTCCCTCCCCAGCTTTCTTGGAGCCCACTTCAGATACTGGAAGGCCACAATTAGGTCTCCTGGGAGCCCTCTCTTCTCAGACTGAACAACCCCAACTCCCTCAGTCTGTCCTCACAGCAGAGCAGCTCCAGCCCTCTGCTCATCCTCATGGCCCTCCTCTGGACACCTTCCAGCACCTCCAGATCCTTCTTGTAACAGAGGCTCCAGAACTGGACACAGTGCTTGGAGTGACTTCTGACTCAATCAACAGTCAATGTAGGCTTGGTGGGAGGGTGTACAGCTAGATGGGGATCTGGAAGAAGCACAAAGGTATCTTTGGTCTCATTGAGTGGGACAGGAATGTGCTGAAGAGGCAAAGCCACCAGCTGAGCACAACCTGCCAGCTTGGGGAGCAATGTAACAAAAAGCATCAGTGGCAAAACTGAGGAAGCCCTCCAAACCTAGCCTGTGCAAAGGCTGCAGGTAGGGTGGGTGCTGTGGGGTCAATTTTGGGGCCAGCCAGGCCTGGGATATCCTCTGGCCAAGCAGCAGAGAGGGGAGCTGTAGCCCCACCAGCTCCAGCCTGCACCAGAGCATACATGCACATGCCACCACAGTGGCTAGCAGGGCAGGGCTGGATGCCAGAGTACCTTTGGGCTACAGACAGTGTAAACACATCCCTGGGGTACAGTGTGGAGGTCCCAGAGGTGAGGCTCCTCCTGAAAGCACAGGGAGGGTGTCTGCAGCAGTGTCTGAATCATCAGGGAAGTGGCTGAATCCCCATCCCTGGAGGTGCTGAAAAGAGGCAGAGATGTGGTGCCGAGAGCCATGGTTTAGCCCCAGCCTTGGTAGACAGAGAATGGTTGGAGTGGATGAGCTTAAAGGGCTTTGCCAACTCAAACAACTCATTACCCTTGGGAGGTGGTGGAGTCACTGTCCCAGGGGGTGTTCAAAAAAGGATTGGATGTGGCACTTGGTGCCATGGTTTAGTAGTCAGGAGGTGTTGGGTGACAGGTTGGACTGGATGATCTTTGAGGTCTTTTCCAACCTTATTGATTCCATGATGCCATGAACTCTATGATTCTATCCCATCACCTTGCACTGGTGCCCAGGTGCTCTCAGCTCATGGGGACAGGCATCTCTTTTGACATTCCAAACTTCATTCCACTTCCAACCCTTCCAAGCTCTGCTGCAATTATTTATGTCCCAGGGTTTTAGATTCCCAACTTCTATGGAAACTCCCAACCAAACTGTGGGCTGCAGGGGCAAGCATTTGTTTATTTGATAAGAGGACTACTTGCTGCTAATTGAAAACAGGCACTTGAAACAGGGCAGCTGCTTCAGCACTGTGAATAGACAAATCAGCATCACATTGAAGAGCTAACCTCCCACTAATAAACCTTCAATTTTTTGGAGCCCACTCCCTCACCCATTTCCACAGCTCAGGCATTTCAAAACCACTGATATGTTGCTGCCTTTAGAGTTAATTTAAGGATCCTCCCTTAATTTAAGGATCTCCCCCTCTGCTCAGTTCTGGTGAGACCCCACCTGGAGTACTGCCTCCAGTTCTGGAGCCCCTGTGACAAGAGGGATCTGGAGGTACTGGAAGGTCCAGAAAAGGGTCATGAGGATGATCAGAGGGCTGGAGCACCTCTCCTGTGAGGACAGACTGAAGGAGTTGGGGCTGTTCAGGCTGGAGAAGAGAAGACTCCCAGGTGACCTCATTGTGGCCTTCCAGGATCTGAAGGGGGCCTACAGGAAGGCTGGGGAGGGACTGCTCAGGATCTCAGGCAGTGATAGGACTAGGGGGAATGGAATGAAGCTGGAGATGGGGAGATTCAGGCTGGAGGGGAGGAGGAAGTTCTTCCCCATGAGAGTGGTGAAGCCCTGGAATGGGTTGTCCAGGGAGGTGGTTGAGGCCCTGTCCCTGGAGGTGTTTAAGCCCAGGCTGGATGAGGCTCTGGGCAGGCTGATCTAGTGTGGGGTGTCCCTGCCCATGGCAGGGGGGTTGGAACTGGATGATCCTTGTGGTCCCTTCCAACCCTGACTGATTCTATGATTCTGATTCTCTCTGACACCTTTTAATAAAAAACAGGGGGAGAATTGGGCAGCTGTTTGTGGTTTGGTTTTCTTAGTTATCAGATTCTATTAAAAACCTTCTTACATGTCATCAACAGGGGTTTTCTTTTTGCTTTTTGCCTTTTTTCTCTTTTCTTTCCCTTTTTTCTTTTTTTCCCCTCTTTTTCTCCTTTTTTCTTTCTCCTCTTTTTTCCTTTTAACTTTTTCTCACCCCCTTCCCCCCCCCCCCCCCCCCCCCCCTTTTAAAATAAGTACCAATGTGTCACCCAAATGAGTGGAACGTTGGCACCATTGTGCCCAGAGAAACTTCCATACTGGGAGGAACAGGCAGTCATAGTCTGGAATATTGCATAAAAGGAGACTTTGGAGGAAAGGTGGTGGTTGCAGGTGCATCTGAGGTGGTGAAAGCATCAGCCTGTGAAGGGTACCACGCAGCAGCCTCGTGACGTGGTGCCCGCAGGCTAAGAGCTCAGCAGCCCGAAGCAGGTGGCTGCAAAGGTGGCCTCAGTGAGACCCTGCAAGAGAACAACTGGCAGGACATCTAAGACAGGACATTTCAAGATCAGACTGGATGCAGCCCTGGGCAGCCTGCTTTAGCTGGAGGTGTCACTGCTGACTGCAGGGGGGTTGGACAAGTTGACCTTTGAGGGTCCCTTCACCACCCAGTGTGATCTGTGACTGTGCCACTGACTTAACGCCGGCTGTCAAGAGCAATGCCGCTGATGGCACAAGCCAACAAACGGCTGCCCACCTCACACCTACTTCTTCTGCCCCAGAGTGAGGTTGGCAGCCCTTTGTTGTTTGTTTTAAATGAGGGAAATGAACAGCATTGAAAACAACAGGGCTGACACCCAGCAGGGTGAGGGCTTGGGAAGGTGAAGCTGCCAACTCCTGGGTCAAGAGAGGAGGAGGCACCTATTGGCTGTTAGGTAGAAGGTAACACAACCAGCTGCTGTTCTTTGCTGGATATACTCAGGCTGAGCTGGTGATAGGTTAAAGTCTGACCAACAGCCTCTCTCCAAAGCAGGGCAAAGTTTAACAAGGACAGTGCTGAAGGAAGACCAGCAACGTGCAGCACACCAGAGAGGTCCCGGCCTGGTGTCTGCTGCCTTTAACTGGCTCCACCACGCTCCGCCTGCCAGAGTGGCCACCACTCCACGAGCTAACCCCAACCTCTCTGCTTGGCTTAAACCAGACCCTCAGTATTTTAAACAGAGTTTATTGTATTTAATACATTATAAAATTTGAAAAAAAAACCTTGTAGGAAAGCAGCAGATTCAAACCAGAGCATCTCTACCAAATGTTAATGGTTCTGGCCCCCTTGGAAAACAAACCACAACAAACCAAAAACCCAAACACAAAACAACAACTCCAATAAAACCAAAGCAAAACAAACAAACAAACAAACAAAAAACCACCCCCAGAATGAAGAAAATGAAAGGCAAGAAGACAAAAGGCAAGAAGACAAAGAAAACAAAAGGCAAGAAAACAAAAGGCAAGAAGACATAGAAAGCAAAAGGCAAGAAAACAAAAGGCAAGAAAACAAAAGTCAAGAAAACAAAAGCCCAAGAAATCAAACCCCAAAGAAAACAAAAAAGACCCCAAGAAAAGAAAACCCCAAGAAAATAAAAACCCCAAGAAAATAAGAAGGAAAACAAAACCCCAAGACAACAACAAAAAAATATGAAGGAAACAAAGAAACCAAACCCAAGAAAACCCCAAGAAAGCAACAAGCCATGAAAACAAAACACCCAATACAACAAAAAACCCTATGAAAACCAAACCTCAAGAAACCAAAAGCCAAGGAAACCAAAAGCCAAGGAAACAAAAAGCCAAGGAAACAAAAAGCCAAGGAAACAAAAAACCCAAGACAACAAAAAAATGAAGACAACAAAAAAAACCAAGACAACAAAAAGCCAAGAAAACAAAACCCCAAGAAAGTAAAAAACCCCAAGAAAACAAAAACCCAGGAAAACAAAAAGCCATGTAAACAAAACGCCAAGCAAACAAGAAGCTAAGAAAACAAAAAGCCAAGAAAACAAAAGGGCAAGATAACAAAACCCCCAAGAAAAGTAGAAACCAAAAAAGCCAAGAAAACAAACAAACAAAACCTCAGAAAACAAAACCCAAGAAAACAAAAGCCTCAAGAAAACAAAAAGGGGGAAAAAGAAACAAAATCAAGGAAACAAAACCCAAGGGAAAAAGGAAAGGAAAAGGAAAGGAAAAGGAAAAGGAAACGGAAACGGAAAGGAAAGGAAAGGAAAGGGAAGAGAAGAGAAGAGAAGAGAAGAGAAGAGAAGAGAAGAGAAGAGAAGAGAAGAGAAGAGAAGAGAAGAGAAGAGAAGAGAAGAGAAGAGAAGAGAAGAGAAGAGAAGAGAAGAGAAGAGAAGAGAAGAGAGAAGAGAAGAAGAAAAGAAAAGAAAAGAAAAGAAAAAAGAAAAGAAAAGAAAAGAAAAGAAAAGAAAAGAAAAGAAAAGAAAAGAAAAGAAAAGAAAAGAAAAGAAAAGAAAAGAAAAGAAAAGAAAAGAAAAGAAAAGAAAAGAAAAGAAGAAAAAAGAAAAGAAAAGAAAAGAAAAGAAAAGAAAAGAAAAGAAAAGAAAAGAAAAGAAAAGAAAAGAAAAGAAAAGAAAAGAAAAGAAAAGAAAAGAAAAGAAAAGAAAAGAAAGAAAAGAAAGAAAAGAAAAGAAAAGAAAAGAAAAGAAAAGAAAAGAAAAGAAAAGAAAAGAAAAGAAAAGAAAAGAAAAGAAAAAAGAAAAGAAAAGAAAAGAAAAGAGAAAAGAAAAGAGCATCATAGAATTGTTAGGGTTGGAAGGTAGGAAGAAATTCTTCAGAGAGATTGGCCATTGGAATGTGCTGCCCAGGGAGGTGGTGGAGTCACCATCACTGGAGGTGTTTAGGAGGAGACTGGATGAGGCACTTGGTGCCATGGCTTGGTTGATTAGAAGGTATTGGGTGATAGGTTGGATTTAGAACTATAGAATGATAGAATTGTTTAGGTTGGAAGAGAACTCAAGGATCAGCCAGTTCCAACCCCCCTGCCATGGGCAGGGACACCTCACACTACAGCAGGCTGCTCACAGCCACATCCAGCCTGGCCTTCAAACCCTCCAGGGATGAGGCTTCCACCACCTCCCTGGGCAACCTGTGCCAGAAAACAAGATAGCAAAAATTAAACCCCAAGAAAACAAAAACCCCCAAGGTAATAGAAAATGGGAGAAAAAGAAAAACCCAAGACAAGAAAAAACCCAAGGGACAAAAAGAACTAAGGAAACTAAAAAAGCCCAAGAAAACAAAAGCCCAAGAAAACAAAACCCTTCGGAAAACAGAAAGTGATGAAAACCAAAACCCAAGACAACAAAAAAACCAAGACAAAAGAAAACCTAAGAAAACAAACCCCCATGAAAACAAACCCCCAAGGAAACAAAACCCCCAAGCTGCCAGAAAAGGAAGGAAACAAAACCGCAAGACAACAAAAAAAATCCAAGGAAAAAAAACCGCCAAGAAAACAACAAAAAAACCTAAGGAAATGAAACTAAAACCAAACCCTTCAGAAAACAGAAAATGAAGAAAACCAAAACCCAAGACAACAAAAAAACCAAGACAAAAGAACACCTGAGGAAACAAAACACCCAAGGAAACAAAACCCCCAAGGAAACAAAACCCCCAGAAAACAAACCCCCAAGGCAACGAACCCCCAAGGAAACAAAACCCCCCAAGATAACAGAAAAGGAAGAAAACAACCCCCCAAGACAACAACAACAAAGAAACCCCCCAAGCAAACCAACCCCCCAAGCAAACCAACCCCCCAAGCAAACCAACCCAAAGCTCATCCAACAGAGAAGTTAACCTTTCACATCTGTGAGGGCAGACAAAAAGTGTGCGACTTGTGTACAGGCTACAGCTCAGATTCGGTGGCCTTCGCGTTCCGACGCGGTGGATGGTGGTGGCCTCCTGGGCATCCACCTCTAGAGCAAGACAGGACACAAACCTCCCTAGGCAGAGTGAGGTGAGGTGAGTGCACACAGCAAAAAAGTGGATAGCTGCTCTGGCAACGGGTTGACCTCTGCTCTTGGGCATCTCCCCCTCACCCCACACATTGAATGGTAGTGGTTTTGTACACCCTTAAGTGTGCCCCAGGAAGGGCTTAGGACACTTCATGGCCATCTCAGCACCAACCTCACCTCCCACTTTGTTGTTGCTGCATCCCCTACCCTTTGCCATGCACATACATATATATATATATGTACAGACATACATACACATACCTAGCTTTTAGATCTGGCTCTCTTGCGTTTGCTTTGACAACCTTGAGGTCATTATTATTATTCTTTTATTATCATTATTATCATCATCATCATCATCACTATCACTGCTCCAAATGTCCCCACAGGAATTGAGGTGTGGTCTCTAGATTTGATAGAAATGTGTCTTTTATTCAATGGGTTTGTTTTTTTCATTCCAGGACTTGTTGGGAGTCCAAACTGTAACACGAAAGGTGTTTCCCCCACCCCACCCTTTTGTTTTGCCTTTGTTTGTTGGTTATTTTTCTTTCCATTTTTTTCCCCCTCCCCTCCCCCCCCCCCCCATCCTCTCTTTTCCATTTTTGTTTGTTTGTTTTGTTTTGTGTGGCATTTTCTCTCTTTTTGCATAAAGAAAAGTGTCCATTTCAGTCCAGAGGCTCTTGCTTTATCCGAATGACGGAGGGTGCGCGAGATGTCCTTCTGAGTTCTCGCCTCAGTACATATTCACTGAATTGGGAAGAGTCCACCCCACCTCCACAGGAGCCAACAATCTCAAACCCTCTTTGCTGTAACCTCTCAAGTACCTGCAAGGAAAAAAAAAGAAAGAGGAAACAAGCACTCAAGAATCAGTAACCAAACAACTTCCCCTCCTGAGGGTGTTGGCTGCTGCGCCAGGGGAGGTTTAGGCTGGAGGTGAGGAAGAAGTTCTTCCCAGCAAGAGAGATTGGCCATTGGGATGTGCTGCCCAGGGAGGTGGTGGAGTCACCCATCACTGGAGGTGTTTAGGAAGAGACTGGATGGGGTGCTTGGTGCCATGGTTTAGTTGATCAGATGGTGTTGGGTGATAGGTTGGACTTGATGATCTCAAAGGTCTTTTCCAAAGGTATTCTGTTCTGTTCTGTTCTATTCTATTCTATTCTATTCTATTCTATTCTATTCTATTCTGTCCTGTCCTATCCTATCCCATCCCATCCCATCCCATCCCATCCCATCCCATCCTATCCTATCCTATCCTATCCTATCCTATCCTATCCTATCCTATCCTATCCTATCCTATCCTATCCTATCCTATCCTATCCTATCCTCACAGAATCACCAAATTACCAAGGTTGGAAGAGACCTCGAGGATCATCAAGTCCAACCTGTCACCACAGACCTCATGACTAAACCATGGCACCAAGTGCCACATCCAATCCCCTCTTGAACACCTCCAGGGATGGGGACTCCACCACCTCCCTGGGCAGCACATTCCAATGGCTAACAACTCTCTCTGGGAAGAACTTTCTCCTCACCTCGAGTCTAAACTTCCCCTGGCACAGCTTGAGACTGTGTCCTCTTGACAAGAAGAGACCGACCCCTTCCTGGCTACAACCGCCCCTCAGGTAGTTGTAGAGAGCAAGAAGGTCTCCCCTGAGCTTCCTCTTCTCCAGGCTAAACAATCCCAGCTCCCTCAGCCTCTCCTCATAGGGCTAGTGCTCAAGGTGTTCAAGAAAGGCTTGGATGTGGCACTTGGAGCCATGGTTTAGTTGTCAGGAGGTGTCAGGTGTTAGGTCATAGGTTGGACTTGATCTCTGAGGTCTTTTCCAACCTGGTTGGCCCTGTGACTCTGTGAAGAAGGCCAGCTGAGGGGTGCCTGGCCAGCAGGCCCCCTTGCCCAGAGCTGCCGGGTGCCGCCCTACCTGCACGGAGTTGAGGTGGCAGTAGCCATTGAGTGGGAAGCGGATGACGTGCGTGGAGTCGTGGTTCCAGCCGGCGTTGACCGAGTTGCACATCACGTCCCCGATCTCCGGGAACACCTCCTCGATCAAGGACTTGTCACCGCTCAGGGTGATCCTCTCGCCCAGGTCCGGGGCGACCCGCACCACCAGGCACTCGCACGACTTGGAGAAGCGGCCACTCTCCCGGTCCTGTTTCCACCGCTCCATCTCTCCTAGCATGGGCTGAAGCTGGAAGTACTTCGCTTCTTCATATAGCAAACTGTAGTCCTGAAAGACACATCCATTACTGTGCACAGTGCAGAAAGAATCACACAGTGGGCAGGGTTGGAAGGGACCTCAAGCATCAGCCAGTTCCAACCCCCCTGCCATGGGCAGGGACACCTCACACTACAGCAGGTTGCTCACAGCCACATCCAGCCTGGCTGCAAACACCTCCAGGCATGAGGCTTCCACCACCTCCCTGGGCAACCTGTGCCAGGCTCTCACCACCCTCATGGGGAACAACTTCTTCCTAATATTCAATCTGAATCTACCCACTTCCAGTTTTGCTCCACTGCCCCCAGTCCTATCACTCCCTGACACCCTCAAAAGTCCCTCCCCAGGTTTCTTGTAGCCCCCTGCAGATCCTGGAAGGCCACAATAAGATCTCCTGGGAGCCTTCTCTTTTGCAAACTGAACAGCCCCAACTCTCTCAGCCTGTCCTCATAGCAGAGCAGCTCCAGCCCTCTGCTCATCCTCATGGCCCTTCTCCGGACACATTCCAGCACCTCCAGATCTTTCCTGTAACAGAGGCTCCAGAACTGGACACAGTGCTCCAGGTGGGGTCTCACCAGAGGCACTGCTCAAGCACAGCCTAATGCAGCTGGGTACTCAGGCTCACATCCCTCCATCTCTGCAACCCTTCAGCCACAGTTCCCAATTGCTGTGGAGGAAGGTGTCATAAACTAGCAGTGCAAGCAGCAACCAACCATCAGCCACATCAAGCAGGTTCATGAGGGGAGGGGGAGGCTGTGCTTGCTCCACACCTTCCTGCTTTGGAGGTTAAAATCCCACTTACCCCCATATTTCCTCCCCATAGTGATGTCACCTAAATAATGACCTCACTGAACAGATGGAGCAGAATTCAATCAGGGTTCAGAAAATTCATCACTAGGATCCCTCACCTCACAGCAAGGCCAGCAGGCATTGTAACAGGTAGAAGCATGCAAATGAGGGAGCCTGAGACGGTTCTAAGTGTGAAATGATTCTGATATTTGCATAATGAATTGCAGATTTGGCTGCATGTTGAAAATGAAGGATTTTCTAATACCTCCCCACTTGCCAACACTGCTGTTTACAACATTGTCTCCCATGCCAGAGCAGGGAGAGCTCAGGTTAAGCACAGCCAGCACTGAGGTGACTTAAAAGTGATCACAGAATCACAGAATCACCAAGGTTGGAAGAGACCTCAAAGATCCTTAAGTCCAACCTGTCACCACAGACCTCATGACTAAACCATGCCACCAAGTGCCACACCCAGGCTCTTCCTAAACACCTCCAGGGATGGGGACTCCACCACCTCCCTGGGCAGCACATTCCAATGGCTAACAACTCCCTCTGGGAAGAACTTTCTCCTCACCTCTAGCCTAAACTTCCCCTGGCACAGCTTGAGACTGTGTCCTCTTGTTCTGGTGCTGCTTGCCTGGGAGAAGAGACCAACCCCCACCTGGCTACAACCTCCCTTCAGGGAGTTGTAGAGTGCAAGAAGGTCTCCCCTGAGCCTCCTCTTCTCCAGGCTAAGCAACCCCAGCTCCCTCAGCCTCTCCTCACAGGGCTGTGCTCCAGACCCCTCTCCAGCTTTGTTGCCCTTCTCTGGACACCTTCAAGTCTCTCAATGTCCTTCTTAAACTGAGGGGCCCAGAACTGGACACAGGACTCAAGGTGTGGCCTAACCAGTGTTGAGCACAGGGCACAATGACCTCCCTGCTCCTGCTGGCCACACTGTTCCTGATGCAGGCCAGGATGCCATTGGCCTTCTTGGCCACCTGGGCACACTGCTGGGCAGCTGTCAGTCAGCAACCCCAGGTCCCTTTCTGTTTGGCAGATGATCTGGACTCTCTCTATTGCCATTCTTTAAATAAGAGAAAAATAACTTTAATACCATCCAGAAGCAGGCTCTTTAATAAAATGTAAGTAATAAATGTGGAACTGTTCATAGACTCATAGAATGGTTTGAGTTGGAAGGCACTTTAGAGATCACCCAGTTCCAACCCCCTGCCATGGGCAGGGACACCTCCCACTAGACCTGATTGCTCATGGCCTTGTCCAGCTCGGCCTTGAACACCTCCATGACCTCCCTGGGCAACCTGTTCCAGTGTCTCACCACTCTGAGTGTACAGAATTTCTGCATGGGTGGTGAGACATCCCTGACTTCCCCAGCACTCCCCAAGCAAGCTTGCAATGTGCACTCAGGAGTCAAGGGCACAAAATACTCTACGGCTTAGTGCCCAAACATCACCACCTGTGCAGTTTGTTTTCTCAGCACTGTGACTGCCACCACCATCCTCTCAATTTCAGCAGGGGAGTGGAAGCTGGAGTTGCTGTGATCAGAGGGGAAGCATAAAAGTGGCTGAGAGGAGAAGCAATCATCAGGAGTCAGTTCCAGCTTGTAGCATCCTTTCTGCCTCCAGCAGTGTCCTACAGGATTTAACTTCCCCAGGTCAAACGTGGCAAGGCAGCTCCATTATGTTCTAACCAGGAGGGGAAAGTTCAATATTGATGCCACTCTAGGAAAGGTTGACAGATGCCACCTTAGCAATCCCATGCTTCCTTTTGTCATGCACTAAAACCAAGCACCATCCTCTACAAGTCCATCCCCACCCTCCGCATCTGCTCTGCTCCGCCTGGGTGCCAGGCGCTTATGGGAGCCAGGCACACTCACAGCACCCAAGCCCATAGAAATCTCACCTTGAAATCATCAGGAATGAGGAGTTTGGACGTCCTTAAGAAATTCAAGATGTATCTGAACATCTGCCCATCTCTGTCGATGAAATAATGCTGCTTGAGGCTGTCGAGGACGATGGGCTCCGTGCCGTCGAAGAGCCGGCCGATCCTGGGGAGGAAACGAGAGGTGAGCGCCAGGGTCACACCAAGCCCGGCTCAGCAGCTGCTCTGACAGCCCCGTGCTGCACAATCCCCTCGAGCCCACCTCACCAAAGCAGCCCTGTGACTCCACCTGAGCAGCTTCTCCCCCTCTACTCCGCTCTGGTGAGACCCCACCTGCAGCACTGCGTCCAGTTCTGGAGCCTCTATTACAGGAAGGATCTGGAGGTGCTGGAAGGTGTCCAGAGAAGGGCCAAGAGGATGAGCAGAGAATCACAGAATCATAAAATCAGTAAGGTTGGAAAAGTCCTCAGAGATCATCAAGTCCAACCTGTCACCCAACACCTCATGACTACTAAACCATGGCACCAAGTGCCACATCCAATCCCCTCTTGAACACCTCCAGGGATGGTGACTACACCATCAGAGGGCTGGAACTCCTCTGTTATGAGGACAGACTGAGAGAGTTGGGGCTGTTCAGTCTGGAGAAGAGAAGGCTCTGAGGAGACCTTATTCCAGTATTCTGAAAGGGGCTACAAGAATGCTGGGGAGGGACTTTTGAGGGTGTCAGGGAGTGATAGGACTCGGGGGAGTGAAGCAAAACTGGAAGTGGGTAGATTCAAGTTGAATATTAAGGAGAAGTTCTTCCCCATGAGGGTGGTGAGAGACAGAACAGGTTGCTCAGGGAGGTGGTGGAAGCCTCATCCCTGGAGGTTTTCAAGTTCTTCACCATGAGAGTGGCTCTCAGCCTGTTCCAATGCCTGAGAATCCTTTCTGTGAAGAAATTCTTTCTAACATCCCACCTGAACTTAGAGCAGCCTTCCCACTGTTTGAAGTGGGCTACAGGAGAGCTAGAGAGGGACTTCTGACAAAGGCATGGAGTGACAGGACCAGGGGTAATGGCTTTAGACTGGGAGAAGTTGGACATTGGGAAGCAATCCTTCCCCATGAGGGGGGTGAGGCACTGGAACAGGTTGCTCAAAAAGTTGTGGAGTCTCCAAGCCTGGAAATGTTGAAAGCCAAGTTGGAGGGACCCTTGAACAAGCTAATGTAGTAGGTGTCCCTCATCATGGACAAAGGGTTGAAATTGGATGATCTTTAGAGGTCCCTTCCAACCATGTCCAGTTCTGGGCCCCTCAATTTAAGAAGGACATGAGAGACTTGAAGATGTCCAGAGAAGGGCAAGGAGGCTGGGGAGAGGTCTGGAGCACAGCTCTGTGAGGAGAGGCTGAGGGAGCTGGGGTTGCTTAGCCTGGAGAAGAGGAGGCTCAGGGGAGACCTTCTTGCTCTCTACAACTACCTGAAGGGAGGTTATAGCCAGGAGGGGGGTAGTCTCTTCTTCCAGGCAACTTGTGGCACCAGAACAAGAGGACACAGTCTCAAGCTGTGCCAGGGGAAGCTTAGGCTGGATGTGAGGAGAAAGTTCTTCCCAGAGAGAGTTGTTAGCCATTGGGAATGTGCTGCCTGGGGAGGTGGTGGAGTCACTGACCCTGAAGGTGTTCAAGAGGGGATTGGATGTGGCACTTGGTGCCATGGTTTAGTAGTCAGGAGGTGTTGGGTGACAGGTTGGACTTGATGATCTCTGAGGTCTTTTTCCAACCTTACTGATTCTATGAGTCTATGATTCTAACTCAGACCATTCTGTGATTCAAGGGAAATGCATTTTCCAAGGCCACCCCTTGGCACCAACTCAGGTTTTCCTCCTCAGGTACTTGTTGCTGCCTGCCCTGTCACAGGCCACGTAACACAGGTTCCTGCTCACTAGGTGGAATGAGCAACACTTATGTCTAGTAGGGATGCACTCAGCAATTTAGAATTCATTCCCCCCCCCCCCCCCCCTTCTCTTCTTAAGCATGCCATCTAAGAATCTGCCATGGAATTCACACACAAAACAGGGGAGATTTGGCTGAGTCAGTCATTACTGCACTGGAGAGTGGTAATTGGTTTCTGCAGCGTTTTCTTAGCTCTAAATTACTGCCATAATTACATATTTTAAACCTCTAGGGCTTTTTGTCTTCATTTTATTAATTGTTTAGGAGAAGAACAAGATAATATCAGAGGATGGAGCCTCCTGACAAAACCATAATGCTGACATGAGTGCAGAAGCATCAGGAGAGCTACCTGGGACCTGGAAGGCTGTGGGTTTGGGCTGGAAGAGTTAACAGAATGTGCTGCCTTGGCATTAAAACCCAAGGAACTGCAGAGCCCCAGTTGCTCTGCCTCCCCTCCCCAGGATCACCTTGCACTACACAGCAGCACTTCACAGTATCACAGTATCATAGTATCAGTCAGGGTTGGAAGGGACCACAAGGATCATCTAGTTCCAACCCCCCTGCCATGGGCAGGGACACCCCACACTAGATCAGCCTGGCCTGAGCCTCATCCAGCCTGGGCTTAAACACCTCCAGGGACAGGGCCCCCAACCACCTCCCTGGACAACCCCATCCCAGGGCTTCACCACTCTCATGGGGAAGAACTTCCTCCTCCCCTCCAGCCTGAATCTCCCCACCTCCCAGTTTCATTCCATTCCCCCTAGTCCTATCACTGCCTGAGATCCTGAGCAGTCCCCTCCCCAGCCTTCTTGGAGCCCCCTTCAGATCCTGGAAGGCCACAATGAGGTCACCTGGGAGCCTTCTCTTCTCCAGACTGAACAGCCCCAACTCCTTCAGTCTGTCCTCACAGGAGAGGTGCTCCAGCCCTCTGATCATCCTCCTGGCCCTTCTCTGGACACCTTCCAGCACCTCCAGATCCCTCTTGCAATAGGGGCTCCAGAACTGGAGGCAGGACTCCAGGTGGGGTCTCCCCAGAGCTGAGCAGAGGGGGAGGATCACCTCCCTTGCCCTGCTGGCCACACTTCTCCTGCTGCAGGCCCAGGCTCTGATTGGCTCTGCGGGCTGCAAGTGCACACTGAGAGCTCCTGGTGAGCTTTTTTGTCCACCAGGCTCTCTCTCCTCCGGGGCTACTTTCCAGCCAGTCACTGCCCAGCCTGGATTTGACTTCCACACGTTTAAAGAGCTTTGGAAGAGCAGACCCCCAGCAGAGAGGCTTCTGTAAACAAAATTAAAACCTTTCTCATGTTTAGAAGGGGGTAAAAATACCATACAAAGAAAAAGATTCCACCTTCCTCCACATGGCCTCCAGAGGAAGGCTTGAGAAAATATGGGACTCAAATCTGGGGGGCATTGCTCTTCTCCTAGGCTGCATTTGCTACACCCTGCAAGAAATGGGTTCTGGAGAACAGGGCTGGTGAGGAGCAGCTGAGGGAGCTGGGGGTGTTTAGGGGACAAAGGGAGAAGGGGAGGCTGAGAGGGGAGACCTCATGCTCTCTACAGCTCCCTGAAAGGAGGTTGGAGCCTTGTGGATGCTGGCCTCTTCTTCCTAGTGTCAAGGGATAGGGTGAGAGGAAGCAGCATGAAGTTGTGGCAGGGGAGGCTTAGGTTGGACATTAGAAGAAAATCCTTCACTGAAAGGGTTTTCAAACACTGGCACAGGCTGCCCAGGGAGGTGGTTCAATCTCCATCCCCTGGAGGTGTTCAAAGAGGCAGAGATGTGGTGCTGAGGGACATGGCTTAGTCCCAGCTTTAAGAGTGGTTGGACTGGGTGATCTGGAAGGGCTTTTCCAGCAGGAATAAATCTGTGATTCTGAGAGGAGACCTGGGCTAGGCCAGTATCTGGGGAAGGAAGGACCAACGTCACAGGGTCACAGGATGTCAGGGTTGGAAGGGACCCAAAGAGATCATCCAGTCCAACCCCCCTGCCAGAGCAGGACCATACAATATAGCTCAGGTCACAGAGAAACACATCCAGACAGGCCTTAAAAGTCTCCAGAGAAGGAGACTCCACAGTCTCTCTGGGCAGCCTGCTCCAGTGCTCTGTGACCCTTACAGTAAAGTTCCTCCTTGTGTTGAGGTGGAACCTCCTGTGCTGCAGCTTACATCCATTGCTCCTTGTCCTATCCCACAGGAGCAAGTGAGCAGAGCCTGTCCCCTCCCTCCTGACACCCAGCCCTCAGATAATTCTTCTCCCTCTAGCCTCCCCCTGCACTCTTCTCCCTCCAGCCTGCCCCTGCACTCTTTGGATGCACAGTGCCAAGCTTGGCAACTTTCCTATACAACATGGACTGAGTAAGCAGCCTCCCTGTCACCCCCAGCTCTGCTAGTTACTCCTCTCAAGCTGCGCCAGGTGGTTATAGCTGGAGGTTAGGAAGAAGTTCTACACACAGAGTGTGGATTGCCCATTGAATGCTGCCTGGAGGTGGTGAGTCAGCACCATGTTTAGGAGGAGACTTGATAGGGTGCTTGGTTGCATGGTTTAGTTGATTAAGTGGTGTTGGGTGATAGGTTGGACTTGATCTTGAAGGTCTCTTCCAACCTGTTCTGGTCTATTCTATTCTATCCCATTCCATTCCATTCCATTCCATTCCATTCCATTCCATTCCATTCCATTCCATTCTTCCCTCTCCTCTCCTCTCCTCTCCTCTCCTCTCCTCTCCTCTCTCTCCTCTCCTCTCCTCTCCTCTCCTCTCCTCTCCTCTCCTCTCCTCTCCTCTCCTCTCCTCTCCTCTCCTCTCCTCTCCTCTCCTCTCCTCTCCTCTCCTCTCCTCTCCTCTCCTCTTCCCTCTCCTCTCCTCTCCTCTCCTCCTCCTCTCCTCTCCTCTCCTCTCCTCCCCTCCCCTCCCCTCCCCTCCCCTCCCCCTCCCCTCCCCTCCCCTCCCCTCCCCTCCCCCTCCCCTCCCCTCCCTTCCCTTCCCTTCCCTTCCCTTCCCTTCCCTTCCTTCCCTTCCCTTCCCTTCTCCCTTCCTTCCCTTCCCTTCCCTTCCCTTCCCTTCCCTTCCCTTCCCTTCCCTTCCCTTCCCTTCCCTTCCCTTCCCTTCCCTTCCCTTCCCTTCCCTTCCCTTCCCTTCCCTTCCCTGCTCTTTCTCTTCTCTTCTCTTCTCTTCCTCTTCTCTTCTCAGCTCTTCTCTTCTCTTCTCTTCCATTCTATCCCATCCCATCCCATCCCATCCCATCCCATCCCATCCCATCCCATCCCATCCCATCCCATTCCATTCCATCCCATCCCAATTCCTGCTAGGTCTCCCACTGCAAACACAAATGCCTAAGAGACATCAGACCACTGGCACAGGAAGGTACTCTTAAGGCATGTTGATTATCATTCCACTTGCCAAGAAAGCCTGAAACATGTTTCTCCCCACCTCCTTCTTGACCATGTTGCTCAATCATTGGCAAAAATAGCTTTCATATTTCATATTAAGCAAAAAAATCATAATAACAGCTGAATGGATTTCCAAACAGAAAATGCTTTGAAGGAGGCTTGCAAAAGGAGCTGGTAATTAGATGTAAAATTAAGCCAAATATCAAGGGTAAAGGATAAGAAACTGCAGTTCATTTGCCAGAACATGAAGGAAAGAGACTTCTGAAGTATTTAATTAAAATGAGCAGGATGGAATTTTTCTGTATATAGGAAAATTAATGTCCCCTGGGTTGAATGTGTGACCTCCAATGGGTAATAATTGATGACTGTGGCTTTAAGTATCATATGCCACTGTCAGGAACTGAATGCTCCAAGGGTTGATAGAATCATAGAATTCTTTCAGTTGGAAAGGGCCTCTAAGATCATCCAGTCCAACCTCCAACCCAGCCCCACCACAGCCATTAAACCATGTCCCCAAATGCAATGGCCACAGGTTTCCTGAAGACCTCTCCAGGGATGGGGACTCCACCACCTCCCTGGGCAGTCTGTTTCCAATCCCTGACCACTCTTTCAGTCAATAACTTTCCCCTTTGTGCCTGTATCAAGAAATTCAGAGAATTTACACAACAGATACTGTCAAGAGAAATCTTTTGTAACATGCAGCTGTCAATGAAGAGCTCAGAGGGCTATTTTCAATCCCTGACCGCTCCTGCAGCAAAGAGATTCTTCCTGAACTCCAATCTAAACCTTCCCTGGTGCAATTTCAGGCCATTTCCTCTCATTCTGTCACCTCAGACTAGAGAGAAGAGATCAACTCCCACCTCACTGCAGCCTCCTTTGAGGGAGTCCCAAGCTGCACCAGGGGAGGTTTAGGCTCGAGGTGAGGAGGAAGTTCTTCACCGAGCGAGTCATTCGTCATTGGGATGTGCTGCCCAGGGAGGTGGTGGAGTCACCGTCCCTGGAGGTGTTCAAGAGGGGACTGGATGTGGCACTTGGTGCCATGGTCTAGTCATGGGGTCTGTGTTGATAGGTTGGACTCGATGACCCTTGAGGTAATTTCCAACCTAAGTCATACTGTGATACTGTAATACCGTGAGTTGTAGAGGGTGAGAGACTCTCCCCTCATCCTCCTTTCCTTCTCTCCAATCAGCCCCCTCCAAGCTACACAACCCCAGTTCCCTCAGCCACTCCTCACCAACCCAGTTCTCCAGACTCTTCCCCACCTTTATAGCCCTTCTCTGGACCTGCTCCAGCAGCATCTCAATGTCTTTTTGAAGACTAAACTGAGCCCATTCTTTGAGATGAGGCCTCACCAGTGCTGAGCACAGAGGGACAATCATAGAATCAGTAAGGTTGGAAAAGACACAGAACCACAGAATCACCAAGGTTGGAAGAGACCTCAAAGATCATCAAGTCCAAGCTGTCACCCAACACCTCATGACTATTAAACCATGGCACCAAGTGCCACATCCAATCCCCTCTTGAACACCTCCAGGGATGGGGACTCCACCACCTCCCTGGGCAGCATATCCCAATGGCCAATCTCTCTTTCTGGGAAGAACTTCTTCCCCACCTCCAGTCTAAACCTCCCCTGGCACAACTTGAGACTGTGTCCTCTTGTTCTGGTGCTGCTTGCCTGGGAGAAGAGACCAACCTCCATCTGGCCACAACTTCCCTTCAGGGAGCTGGAGAGAGCAAGAAGGTCTCCCCTGAGCCTCCTCTTCTCCAGGCTAAGCAACCCCAGCTCCATCAGCCTCTCCTCACAGGGCTGTGCTCCAGACTCCTCCCCAGCTTTGTTGCCCTTCTCTGGACACCTTCAAGAGTCTCAATGTCCTTCTTAAACTGAGGGGCCCAGAACTGGACACAGGACTCAAGGTGTGGCCAAACCAGTGCTGAGCACAGGGCAGGATGACTCCCCTGCTCCTGCTGGCCACACTCTTCCTGATAGAACTAGTGGAAAAGTCAGCTGCCATCTGAGGGCTGGGTTTTGGTTGAAGGACACAAACCAGGTACAGCCACAAGCCTGCTTTTAGTGGGGAGAAAACAGCTGTCGTGGGGATGCTTCTCCCCTCCAGAGCAGCACTCCCAGGGCAGCCTTTCTGCACTGAAATCCAGCATGGGAAGATGCCCTTGCTGAAAGGATTTTTCAGATTCTTCAGAAAGAAATCCTGCTTCCCAAGGATAAAAATACCCTGAGTCTGCAGCCAAACCTGCACACACTGTCAGTGTTTACCATTCTGCTCTTTCAGGGTATAAATATTTACTCTGGGTTAGTAGAGACATAAAGAGCAAGGCTTCCCCTCAGCAGATTCTGCCTCAGCTGAGAATGTGGGAAAGCAGCAACAATTGGGAACAAGATGGCCAATATTAATGGAACAAATCAACTGTTGCACAACTTTCTCAAGACTAAGAAACGACCCTGACCTGCTTCTGCAGATGGTTTGAGTGGCGCCAATGGGCAGAGCGAAAATCCTGCCCCTTTGTAATCCAAGGGATGCAAGGAGCATGGAGACAGGCTGGGAGAGTTGGGGCTGTTCAGCCTGGAGAAGAGAAGGCTCCAGGGAGACCTTAGAGCAGCGTTACAGTACCCAAAGGGGCTACAAGAAAGCTGGGAAGGGACTTTTCCTAAGGGCTTGCTGTGATAGGATGAGGGGGAATGGACTGGAACTGGAAGAGGGCAGATTGAGACTGGAGATTGGGAAAGAAATTCTTTCCAGTGAGGGTGGTGAGACACTGGAACAGGTTGCCCAGGGAGGCTGTGAATGCCCCCTCCCAGGAGGTGCTCAAGGCCAGGTTGGATGATGCCTTCATCAAATTGGGCTAGTGGAAGCCCATGGCAGGGTGTTGAAACTAGATGATCTTCAAGGTCCCTCCTCACCTAAATCGTTCTGTGAGTCTATGAAACATGGAAAAGATCTTGAGTCCTGTGTCCAGTTCTGGGATTCTCAGTTTAAGAAGGACATTGAGACACTTGAAGGTGTCCAGAGAAGGGCAACAAAGCTGGGGAGGGGTCTGGAGCACAGCCCTGTGAGGAGAGGCTGAGGGAGCTGGGGTTGCTTAGCCTGGAGAAGAGGAGGCTCAGGGGTGACCTCATTGCTCTCTACAACTACCTGAAGGGAGGTTGTAGGCAGGAGGGGGTTGGTCTCTTCTTCCAGGCAACTTGTGGCACCAGAACAAGAGGACACAGTCTCAAGCTGTGCCAGGAGAGGTTTAGGCTGGAGGTGAGGAGAAAGTTCTCCCCTGAGAGAGTAATTGCCCATTAGAATGTGCTGCCCAGGGAGGTGGTGGAGTCCCCATCCCTGGAGGTGTTCAAGAGGGGATTGGATGTGGCACTTGGTGCCATGGTTTAGTAGTCACGAGGTGCTGGGTGACAGGTTGGACTTGGTGATCTTTGAGGTCTTTTCCAACCTTATTGATTCTATGATTCTAAGACATCACAGTATCACAGTACATCAGAGGTTGGAAGTTGATGTCTGAAATCATGCAGAATATTTCACCACTTCCAAAACAGGGCAGGAAAAAAACATTCTTCCATTATTTCCTCAGGGAAAATAAAGACTCCTTACTATTGAATGCATCCAGAAGATTATTTCTCACCTCATCATCTTTACCAGAGGACACTGTGACATCAAAACTAACCAAAAGTCTTTTGCAATGAATTTATATTCAGCAGTTGTAAGCTGCAAACTTCCCATGCTCTCTGTGACTCTCACACAGCAACAACAAGGGAGGAAAATTGGGTTGGAGCTCTTTGAACAACGTGGCAGAGGGAACACAGGAGGAGCATCAGTGATGTCCTGGCACTTGTGAACCCCTACAAACAGCAAGGAGAGGAACTGACTCACTAAATCATAGAATCACAGAATCAATAAGGTTGGAAAAGACCTCAGAGATAGGATAGGATAGGATAGGATAGGATAGGATAGAATAGAATAGAATAGAATAGAATAGAATAGAATAGAATAGAATAGATCAGATCAGGTTGGAAGAGACCTCCAAGATCGAGTCCAACCTATCATCCAACACCACCTAAACAACTAACCCATGGCACCAAGCACCCCATCAAGTCTCCTCCTGAACACCTCCAGTGATGGTGACTCCACCACCTCCCTGGGCAGCACATCCCAATGGGCAATCACTCTCTCTGTGTAGAACCTCTTCCTCACCTCCAGCCTGAACCTCCCCTGGTGAAGCCTGAGACTGTGTCCTCTTGTTCTGGTGCTGCTTGCCTGGGAGAAGAGACCAACCCCTACCTGGCTACAACCTCCCTTCAGGTAGTTGTAGAGAGCAAGAAGGTCTCCCCTGAGCCTCCTCTTCTCCAGGCTACTCTCAGCCTTTCCTCATCACAGATCTGTTCCAGCCCCTTCAGTATCCTCATAGTCTCTGTTGGACTCTCTCCAGTGTTTCCCTGTCTCTCTTGAACTGGGGAGGTCCAAACTTGCCACAAAAATGCCTGAGTCTCCACCAGGGCAGATATTCAGTGGTTGGCAGGGAGCAAAGTACTCCTGAAAACACAGCTCCATCCTTCCAACAGTGAATGATGTGGCAAGGAAAAGTTATTGCAGCTGAAGTCTTACCTGGTTGGAGCCATGGTAGCGAGGTAGGAGGGGTTTGCTCCTTACTGGATTCACAGATTCATGGACTGGTTTGAACTGTAAGGGACCTTAAATACCATCCAGTTCCAACCCCCTGCCATAGCCAGGGACACCTCCCACCAGCCCAGCTTGCTCAAGGCCTCATCCAAGCTGGCCTTGAACACCTACAGGGAGGGGGCATCCATGACCTCCCTGAGCAACCTGTGGCAGTGTCTCACCACCCTCACTGCAAAGATAAGTGAATACTGCTTGTATAATCTCATCACTCCACTGATGTGGCAGGTGGGAATGCTTGTTTAACTCTCTGGGTGTGCAGAGAACGAGCTGGAACAGGCTTTTTTTTTTTCCTCTGCAACTTTTTAGTCCACATTGTCCTTATTAATTTCTTTTCATTTTCTTTCACTGAGTGCTCAAAGGCAATTTGCATAAGAGCCCATTATAAATTAGATCTCTTTAAGGGTAGGCTCATCTCATGGCTATTTAATTTGACTTCCTCCTATGTCTAAATTACATCATTTTGCACTGTCCCCTAGAAGCTAGTATAGCTGAGGAGGGATCTGCACCAGGGAGAGCTGCCACCCTGTTTATAAGGACTACTCATAAGGGCCTGTGGTGATAGGACAAGGGGCAATGGTTTGAAATTAGAGCAGGGTAGATTTAGACTGCACATTAGAAAGAAGTTCTCTACTAATCTGGCCTGGTGAGACCACAGCTGCAATACTGTGGCCAGTTCTGGGCTCCCCAGTTCAAGAGAGACAGAGACCTGCTGGAGAGAATCCAAGGGAGAGCCATAAGGATGATTAGGGAACTTGAGCATCTCCCCTGTGAGGAGAGACTGAGAGCCCTGGGGCTGTTTAGTCTGGAGAAGAGAAGGTTGAGAGGGGATCTGATAAATGTCTTATCAATATCTGAGGGGTGGGTGTCAGGTGGAGGGGGCCAAGCTCTTTTTGGTGGTGCACACTAATAAGACAAGGAACAACAGGTTCAAGCTTGACCATAGAAGATTTCACCTCAAGATGAGGAGAAACTTCTGTACAGTGAGGGTGGCAGAGCTCTGGAGCAGGCTGCCCAGAGAGGTTGTGGAGTCTCCTTCTGTAGAGCCTTTCAAAACCCACCTGGATGCATTCCTGTGTGCATACCTAGGTGACACTACTTTGGCAGAGGGGTTGGACTTTTTGATCTCTTGAGGGCCCTTCCAACCTCTAATGCACTGTGATATTGTGATACTATGAGGGTGGGGAGACACTGGAATGGGTTGCCCAGAGAAGTTGTGGACACCTCACAGAGTTATAGAATTATTTGGGTAGGAAAAGGTCTCTAAGAGTCTGACTGTCAACCTGACACCACTACGGCCACTAAACCATGTCTTGCAGTGTCGTGTCCACAGGTTTCTTGAACACCTCTAGGGATGGTGACTCCTCCATCTCCCAGAGCCTGACCACTCTTTCAGGAAAGACATTTTGCCTGATATCCAACCTGGAAGTGTTTAAGACCAGGATGGAGGAGGCCTTGAGCAACCTAGTCTAGTGGGTGGTGTGGAATGGAATGGAATGGAATGGAATGGAAGGGAATGGAAGGGAATAGAATGGAATGGAGTGGAGTAGAGTAGAGTAGAGTAGAGTAGAGTAGAGTAGAGTAGAATAGACCAGACCAGGTTGGAAGCGACCTTTGAGATCACTGAGTCCAACCTATCACCCAACACCATCTGATCAACCAAACCATGGCACCAAGCACCCCATCAAGTCTCTTCCTAAACACCTCCAGTGATGGTGACTCCACCACCTCCCTGGGCAGCACATTACAAAGGCCAAGCTCTCTTTCTGGGAAGAACTTCTCCTCACCTCGAACCTAAACTTCCCCTGGCACAGCTTGAGACTGTGTCCTCTTGTTCTGGTGCTGCTTGCCTGGGAGAAGAGACCAACCCCCACCTGGCTACAACCTCCCTTCAGGGAATTGTAGAGAGCAGGAAGGTCTGCCCTGAGCCTCCTCTTCTCCAGGCTAAGCAACCCCAGCTCCCTCAGCCTCTCCTCACAGGGTTGTGCTCCAAACCCCTCCCCAGCTTCATTTCCCTTCTCTGGACACCTTCCAGCATCTCAACATCTTCCCTAAACTGAGAGGCCCAGAACTGGACACAGGACTCAAGGTGTGGCCTAACCAGTGCTGAGTACAGGGCAGAATGCTCTTTAAGGTCTCTTCCAACTCATTCTATGATTCTATTCCTCCCAAGTGCAGAACGAGGAGGCCCCTGTTCCTTTTTTTCAGAGGGCAGTTTACCAGTAACAACCCTCTCTTCCTTCTGGAACACCTCACATCCCTTGGATCCCCAGCAGCTGAGCACCTAGCCATCTTTCTAAGCCTGAGCTGGCTGAAAAACACGATCTCACAGAGCACATTTGCAGTTTTTCAGGAACATCCATTCTGAAGCCCACCTTTTAACCAAATACCCTGTTGTAATCTCTCGCTCTCAGTGCTATTGTAATTTGTTCTTATCTCTTCCTCCTTACATTTAATTTAAGGTTTCATGTCCATGAGTCTCAGGAATTTCTTGGCACAGGCAGTCCCTACATTATCAGGAAGAGGCATGAACACAATTGGTTATGAAGCAAAGGTAACAGGGGAAAAATGTATTAAACCCTAAAATCTCATTAAACCTTTTATAGCAAAGGTATTTATACAGGAGCCAGAACGACACAGAGCAAGAGGGGAGGTAGGGGAGGAGGTATTAAAGCAGCAGTTCTTAGGAGATTTGAAAGCAAATGTTACATGGCATTTTAAAGAGCAGATAAATCCCAGATACTGAGTAGAAGCATGTCAAACCTTTGTGCAAATGTTTGCTCAGGATTAAAGGGCTGAATCATTTGCATGGAGATGGTTTCAAACATCTGAAGGCTGTTCTTCGAGCACGGAAGGGGAAGGGAAGGGAAGGGCAAGCTCAGAGGGCTCCTAAAACATTTAGGAGCCATTGAGACAGACAAGATGTGGTGAATGGTCTCAAAAGCAGAGTGAGGCACGTGAGGGGCAGATGGGAAGGAGGTGAGCTGATGAGTGAGGTGGTACCACCAGGGAATGCAGCAGGGAGCAAACCCAAGCGCAAAGGCGAAGCACGGGATCTGCTATGACCTGCCTGATCACAGGCAGCACCAGGAGCAGAGCTGAAAACACATCAGATGTGTTACAAAACGAACTAACAGTCCTGGGACCTAGCCCACACGGCCAAACTGACACATTCACTGCAAAAGGATAAATTACACCACCCCATGCAGTCATGGTGCAGGAATGCTCCTTGCACGAGGGTGAACCCTGGGGCTTCTAGGCTGGGCAAGGAGTCTGGAGATGCTGAGATGTGTAACTCACCCACAGCTGGACACAAGAGGGTAAGTGGGCCACAGAGGGAACAAATGGCTGGCTAAGGATCCAGAAGTCAGCAGCAACACCCTAAGCTTGATGATGAGGGAATTAGAACATCTCTCTTCTGAAGAAAGGCTGAGGGACTTGGGGCTTTCAGGCCTGGAGAAGAGGAGACTGAGGGCTGGTGTCAGGAGGATGGGGCCAGGCTGGTTTTCCAGGACAAGGGTAACAGGCACAAATGTGAACATAGGAAGTTCCATCTAAACATGAGGAGGAAATTCATACTCTGAGAGCAGCAGGAAATTCATTACTCTGACCAGGCTGCTCAGGGAGGTGGTGGAGTCCCCATCTCTGGAGCCTCTCAAACCCCACCTGGACGCTGCCCTGTGCAACCTGCTCTGCTGGGGAGCTTGGATCTCCAGAAGTCCCTTCCAAGCCCTACCATTCTGTGATTGTGATTCTGTGCTTCTCTTTGCCTGAAAATGAAGTTTGTGCAAAAAAAGGAGAAAACTTTTCTTTTCCCTCATAAGCAGATGATGTAAATACCAGTGAGATTCACAGCAGCACTAAGAGCTCCTCCATAAAATGCAGCTAATACCCCAAATTTACACATCATGCTGGCTGATAGTTTTATGGAGGGGATGCAAGGTGCCCTGATACCCAACAGCAGTTAGCCAAACCCCACAGGCTCTGTCACAGCCCCCTCCTGGGCTCCCCCATGCCCAAACCCGGGACCATCATTCCCCCAGGCCCACACAGCACTTGTAGAAATGCTGACACATTAGAAAAGAAAGAAAGAAAAGAGTTGGGATGGGATGTGAGGAGCTGGTGACTCATGGCCAGCAAGCTGCACATGTGGGCAGATGGAAACCATCTCCCACATCACAGCATGGCAGCCAGGGTGAGGCCAGCAGAGTGCTGTCCACAGACAGTGGATGATGGGCCCTGGAGTTTCTGTTTACCATATACCTCCTCTCTCTGCTCTGCTCTACCAAAGAGATACAGACAGATAAGGGGAACAGACTGCAACCCAAATCTGCATCTTTTCACACGAGGCTGGCCAGGTTAAGTGCTTTAAAAGCAATTTCAACACCGTGGCAGCCAAACCTCCTGAGCCTCCAGGTTGTGTTACAGGCTTCAGATGTGGCTGAGAGGGGTCTGTGCTCTGCTCCCCAGTTGTTCCCCTACCCCAAACCAAGAGCCTCAGGCTCACAACCCCCATCACTTTTGACAAAGTGAGGTTCCTCTATCTGACAGACTCTGAAGTTGCTGACACTCGCCAAGACATCAGGTCTCCCCCTGACCCTCACAGTGTTGCTGTCTCCAGATGCTAAGCATCCCTCAAGCTCTTTGGCTACCACAGAGAGATATCTCCAGAAAACCTAAGTCTTGCAATCCCCAAACAGGCTGTCCCTTCAGCCAAACCACTCTCTACAGAGTGCTACCACAGCCCCTCTCCTCCTCTAGGACCCAAGACACCTCACTGACAGACCCACCCTGCATGCCAAGTCAAGGAGAGCTGGAGCAGGGGAGGATGCTGCAGATACCTCCTGCTGTCTGTCTCATCGTGACAGACACTTGGCTTCAGCCACTTGTGAGGACAGCAGGTAAAGAGCAGCTACAGGCTCACCTGCCCTGAAGAAAAGGACTTGGGGATGCTGGTACATGAGAAGCTCAACAGGAGCCAGCAGTGAGCACTTGCAGCCCAGAGAGCCAAGCAGAGCCTGGGCTGCAGCAGGAGAAGCAGAGCCAGCAGGGCCAGGGAGGGGATTCTCCCCCTCTACTCTGCTCTGGTGAGACCACACCTGGAGCACTGTGTCCAGTTCTGGAGCTTCTATTAGAGGAAGGATCTGGAGGTGCTGGAAGGTGTCCAGAGAAGGATGAGCAGAGGGCTGGAGCTGCTCTGCTATGAGGACAGACTGAGGGAGTTGGGGCTGTTCAGTCTGGAGAAGAGAAGGCTCCCAAGAGACTAATTGTGGCCTTCCAGTATCCGAAGGGGGCTACAAGAAAGCTGGAGAGGGAATTTTGAGGGTGTCAGGGAGTGATAGGACTGGGGGGGATGGAGCAAAACTAGAAATGGGTAGATTCAGATTGGATGTTAGGAAGAAGTTGTTCCCCATGAGGGTGGTGAGAGCCTGGCATAGGTTGCCCAGGGAGGTGGTGGAAGCCTCCTGCCTGGAGGTGTTTGCAGCCAGGCTGGATGTGGCTGTGAGCAACCTGCTGTGGTGTGAGGTGTCCCTGCCCATGGCAGGGGGGTTGGAACTGGCTGAGCCTTGAGGTCCCTTCCAACCCTGACAATTCTATGATTCTACAATCTCCCAGCTAAGTCCTTTTTCATTCTCCAGAGCATATCCAACCCACTTTCCCTTCACATCATTTAAACCAAGGAAACATTAAACCAATTCTCCACACAAACACTTCTAGGTTTGGGTTTGGTTTTTTTTTCCCCATCTCTGGCTTTCTTTCTTTATTTATTTATTTTTGTACCCAACTTTTCTTGGCAGGGATAACATTTCACAGGGTGGGGGGGTGGGAAGAATCATAATAGTAAAAATCAAGTTAAGAAACATCCTCTTTGCTTGCCAAGATGATTTTGCTAAGCCTGAATCCCATTTCACTGAGGTGTGTTATTTATGTTTTATCTGGAGGGAAGCTGCCTATTAAGCACGTAGCAACCGTGTCCTTCTGCTTGTGCTATGCTTATTACCAAGTTATCAGGAGCCCCTCTGAGTTATTAGGGTGCAATGGCAAAGGAAGTGCTCTGTGGCATCATTAGCTCATAATTTGGGAGCTCTGTTTCCATCGGGTTTAGGACGGTCGGGTTCGCGGTAAGGGCAGAGAAGGGAGGACAGGAGCAGGGCTGACTGCTCAGTACCAAAAGGCATAAGGCAGGACAGGAGCAGTGTTTAGTATTCAATGCCACATCATAGAATCATAGAATCAATAAGGTTGGAAAAGACCTCAGAGATCATCAAGTCCAACCTGTCACCCAACACCTCATGACTACTAAACCATGGCACCAAGTGCCACATCCAATCCCCTCTTGAACACCTCCAGGGATGGTGACTCCACCACCTCCCTGGGCAGCACATCCCAATGGCTAGCAACTCTCTCTGGGAAGAATTTTCACCTCACCTCCAGCCTAAACCTCCCCTGGCACAGCTTGAGACTGTGTCCTCTTGTTCTGGTGCTGCTTGCCTGAGAGAAGAGACCAACCCCCTCCTGCCTACAACCTCCCTTCAGGTAGTTGTAGACAGCAATAAGGTCTCCCCTGAGCCTCCTCATATCCAGGCTAAACAATCCCAGCTCCCTCAGAAAGAAGCTGAACTGGTGGATGCTCAACATCTCCAAAGGCCACCAGTACCTGAAAAGGGCCCACAAGAAAGCTGGGGAAGGACTTTTTAGGGTGTCAGGTAATGGTAGGACTAGAGGGAGTGGAGCAAAACTTGAAGTGGGTAGATTCAAGTTGAATATTAGGAAGAAGTTCTTCCCCATGAGGGTTGGAACAGGTTGCCCAGGGAGGTGGTGGAAGCCTCATCCCTGGAGGTTTTTGCAGCCAGGCTGGATGTGGCTGTGAGCAACCTGCTGTAGTGTGAGGTGTCCCTGCCCATGGCAGGGGGGCTGGAACTGGCTGAGCCTTGAGGTCCCTTCCAACCCTGACAGTTCTACAATTGAGAACACTGGGCCCCTTTGCAGGCAGCAATGGGATAGAGCTTGTTAAGGCTGAGAGCCCTGGGGCTGTTCAGCCTGGAAAAGAGAAGACTGAGAGGGGATAGGATAGGATAGGATAGGATAGGATAGGATAGGATAGGATAGGATAGGATAGGATAGGATAGGATAGGATAGGATAGGATGGAATGGAACGGAATAGAATAGAATAGAATAGAATAGAATAGAATAGAATAGAATAGAATAGAATAGAATAGAATAGAATAGAATAGACCAAGTGGGAAGAGACCTTCAAGATCATCAAGTCCAACCTATCACCCAACACCACCTAATCAACTAAACCATGGCACCAAACATTCTACCAAGTCACCTCTTAAACACCTTCTCGGTGTTGATAAATATCTGCAGGGTGGGTGTCAGGAACGGGCCAGGCTCTTTTCAGGGGTGTCCTGTGACAGGACAAGGGGCAATGGACACAAACTGGAGCCCAGGAAGTTCCACTTCAACATGAGGAAAATCTTCTTTGCTGTGAGGGTGCTGGAGCCCTGGAGCAGGCTGCCCAGAGAGGCTGTGGTGTCTCCTTCTCTGAGGTTTATCAAGACCCATCTTGATGCATCCCTCTGCCACCTACTCTAGGTGACTGCTTTGGTAGGGGGGGTTGGACTTGATGATCTTTACAGGTCCCTTCCAACTCCTACCACTCTGATTCTATCATTGTACCTTGGGATTTTAAACATAAAGAAAAAAATATATCAGCTCCAACCTACTCTTCTCCTGAGCCTGCCAGTTTGTTCTTAAAAAAAAAAGACATATTAGCAACACCCTTCTCCAAACCCTGTTGATAAACCTGCAAATGACAGACTCCACCAGGACAGAATTGCTGAATGGCAGGGCTGGAAGGGACCTCTGGAGATCATGGAGCTCACACCCCCTGCCAAAGCAGGGTCACCCAGGGCAGGTCACACAGGAACACCAGAACAAGAGGACACAGTCTCAAGCCGTGCCAGGGGAAGTTTAGGCTGGAGGTGAGGAGAAAGTTCTTCACAGAGAGAGTTGTTAGCCATTGGAATGTGCTGCCCAGGGAGGTGGTGGAGTCCCCATCCCTGGAGGTGTTCAAGAGGGGATTGGATGTGGCACTTGGTGCCATGGTCTAGTCATGAGGTCTGTGGTGACAGGTTGGACTTAGTGATCCTTGAGGTCTCTTCCAAACTTGGGGATACTGTGATACTGTGATACATCCAGATGGGTCTGGAAAGTCTCCACAGAAGGAGACTCCACAACAGTATCACAGTTTCACAGTATCACCAAAGTTGGAAGAGACCTCGAGGATCATCGAGTCCAACCTGTCACCACAGACCTCATGACTAGACCATGGCACCAAGGCCACATCCAATCCCCTCTTGAACACCTCCAGGGATGGGGACTCCACCACCTCCCTGGGCAGCACATTCCAATGGCCAACAACTCTCAGTGAAGAACTTTCTCCTCACCTCCAGCCTAAACTTCCCCTGGCACAGCTTGAGACTGTGTCCTCTTGTTCTGGTGCTGCTTGCCTGGGAGAAGAGACCAACCCCACCTGGCTACAGCCTCCTTTCAGGTAGTTGTAGAGAGCAATGAGGTCACCCCTGAGCCTCCTCTTCTCCAGGCTAAGCAACCCCAGCTCCCTCAGCCTCTCCTCACAGGGCTGTGCTCAAGGCCTCTCCCCAGCCTTGTTGCCCTTCTCTGGACACCTTCAAGTCTCTCAATGTCCTTCTTAAACTGAGGGGCCCAGAACTGGACACAGGACTCAAGGTGTGGCCTAACCAGTGCAGAGCACAGGGCACAAGGACTTCCCTGCTCCTGCTGGCCACACTATGCCTAATGCAGGACAGGATGCCTCTCTGGGCAGCCTGCTCCAGGGCTCCAGCAGCCTCACACCAAAGAAGTTTTCCCTCATGTTGAGGTGAAACCTCCTGGGTTCCAGTTTGTGCCCATATTGCCTCTTGTTCTATCACAGGACAGCCCTGAACAGAGCCTGGCCCCTTCTTTTTGACAGCCACCCTGCAGATAGTTGCAAACATTACTTAAACAACTTGGAAAAATCAACCTGAGCCATTTCCCTTTCAACAATCTGGATGTTGGAGGAAAAAAAAAAACAAACCAGCAACAAAGAAACCTTCTCAGAATGGGGGAAGCTCTTTGATGTATTCCTTCATACATCAGGTTTGCCCCTCAGCTTTCATGAATTTCATTCAAACCACTATTAGCTCTCAGTACTTTTCTCCTGTACCCTCAAGAAGGCTCAGCATTAAAATTCCATGTACAGATCACTGGAAATTAGGAAACAGTCTGAAATGATCCATGAAATCCCTTGGAAAAACAGCACCAAAATGAGTCCTGGATCCAAACCCAACAGATAGCCCAGGGAAGCATGGCCCTGCCATGGGCAGGGGTATCTTCCATCAGCCTAGCTTGCTCAAGGCCTCATCCAGCCTGGCCTTGAACACCTCCAGGGGAGGAAGCATCCACAACCTCCCTGGGCAACCTGTCCCAGTGTCTCATCACCCTCACTGGAAAGAATTTCTTCCTCATCTCCAGTCTCAATCTCCCCTCTTCCAGCTTCAATCCATTCCCTCTCACCCTATCATTACAAGCCCTTGTCTAAATTCCCTCCCCAGATTTCTTGAAGCCCCTTCAGCCACTGGAAGGCTTCTCTAGGGTCTCCCCAGAGCCTTTTCTCCAGGCTGAATCACAGAATCATTGAGGCTGGAAAAGACCTTTGAGATCATCAAGACCAGCCTGTGACCTAACACCACCTCATCAGCTACACCCTGCCCCAAGTGCCACATCCAAGCTCTTCTTAAAGACCTCCAGGGATGGCAACTCTACCACCTCCCTGGGCAGTCCATCCCAGTGCCCAGTCAGCCTTTTTTGTGAGGAAGTGCTTCCTAGTATCCAACCTAAACCTCCCCTGGCACAGCTTCAGGCCATAGAATCACAGAATTGTCAGGGTTGGAAGGGAACTCAAGGACCATTCAGTTCCAACCCCCTGCCATGGGCAGAGACACCTCACACCAGAGCAGGCTGCCCACAGCCACATCCAGCCTGGCCCTAAAAGCCACCAGGGATGAGGCCTCCACCACTGCCCTGGGCAACCTCACTACAATGCCACTCACAACAATCACTGTAGAATAGAATAGAATAGAATAGAATAGAATAGAATAGAATAGAATAGAATAGAATAGAATAGAATAGAATAGAATAGAATAGACCAGGTTGGAAAAGACCTTCAAGATCATTGCATCCAACCTATCATCCAACACCACCTAATCAACTAAACCATGGCACAAAGCACCCCATTAAGTCTCCTTCTAAGCACCTCCAGTGATGGTGACTCCACCACCTCCCTGGGCAGCACATTCCAATGGGCAACCACTCTCTCTATGAAGAATTTCTTCCTAACCTCCAGCCTAAACCTCCCCTGGCACAGCTTGAGACTGTGTCCTCTTGTTCTGGTGCTGCTTGCCTGGGAGAAGAGGCCAGCCCCCACCTGGCTACAACCTCCCTTCAGGGAGGTGTAGACAGTAGTGACAGGATGAGGGGGAACAGCCCCAACTCTCAGCCTGTCCCCATGGGGGAAATTCTTCAGCCCTCTGATCATCTTTGTGGCCTCATCTGGACCCACTCCAGCAGCTCCATGTCCTTCTCATGCTGCATGACACTGTGAGGAAACCAGAAGGAACTCACTGCCTAGCCAGATATCCTGCCTCTGTTGTTTTGTTAAGTGGTGTCTCCTCTAAGAGGAAGGACAGCATGTTTCCCTAGATGGGACAAGAACACACTTGCCCTTCCCTTTGCAAGAGTTGCACAAGCTCCTCCTGCACTGCAGCCCATAAAGGGAGAGCTTGTACAACCAACTTCTGCATGCTGCAGGGGGGATCCTGCAGAGACTGCTTCTCAGGAGGGAAAGAGGTCACTCCACATTGAAGCCTAAGTGCAAGTTTCTCATTAATGGATAAAGTTCATAGAATCATAGAATGGGTTGGGTTGGAAGGGACCTTAAAGATCATCCAGTTCCAACCCCCCTGTCATGGGCAGGGACACCTCCCACCAGCCCAGCTTGCTTAAGGCTTCATCCAACCTGGCCTCAAACACCTCCAGGGAGGAGGCATCCACAACCTCCCTGGGCAACCTGTTCCTGTGTCTCACCACCCTCACTGGCAAGAATTTCTTCCTCACCTCCAGTCTAAATCTCCCCTCCTCCAGCTTCAATCCATCCCCTCTTATGCTATCACTACAAGCCCTGGTAAAATGCAGAGAGTGCTCCTAAACCCTTTAGCTGCTAACTGTTGAGGCTGTGTCCTCCAGAGCCCAGAACAGAGGGAAGCATTCCCAAACACTGGCATTAGAACACCTTTAAGGTCCCTTCCACCCCAAAGCATTCTATGAATCTATGAATCCTGCCTCCTCTGCTCTAATGACCACCCATGAAAGCCACCTGCAGAGTTGGTGCCACCCTTCTCCAGTGCACTTCACCCAGAGAACAGCACTTTGCTACCGTTAGCTTCTGCAGCCAAGCCTGCAGCACAGACTGACAGGTTTCAACCCAGCTGCTGAACTTGGGCTCAGGCTGCCAGAAGAAAACTTGCCAAGGAGGGTGGAAAGGATGTTCAGCCTGCTTGCAAAAAGCCCTACAAGAATAAACAAAGGGGAAAAAAAACCCAAAGCCAAAACACATGTAAGGAATGCCATGAAGGCAGTCAAAACAAGCTTCACAAGTTAAGATAGGGCAGATATTAAAGATGCTCCTTGCAACATTCATTTGCAAACCTCCTTCTGCATCAAACACTTTAAACTTGGTCTTTGATGACCTACTGGTTTCCCACAGCACCCTCACCTCAGCAGCCAAGCTGAGGATAAGCCAGGCTTATGCAGAGCAGCAGATTGTGGCCACAGGACTCCTACTTCAGCTTGCAGGAGTAGGAGGAGGGCCACGAGGATGAGCAGAGGGCTGGAGCACCTCTGCTATGGAGACAGACTGAGGGAGTTGGGGCTCAGTCTGGAGAAGAGAAGGCTCCAAGGAGACCTAATTGTGGCCTTCCAGTATCTGAAGGGGGCTCCAAGACAGCTGGGGAGGGACTTTTGAGGGTGTCAGGGAGTGATAGGACTGGGGGGAATGGAGCAAAACTAGAAATGGGGAGATTCAGATTGGATGTTAGGAAGAAGTTGTTCCCCATGAGGGTGGTGAGAGCCTGGCACAGGTTGCCCAGGGAGGTGGTGGAAGCCTCCCTGCCTCTCAGCAGCCAGGCTGGATGTGGCTGTGAGCAACCTGCTGTAGTGTGAGGTGTTCCTGCCCATGGCAGGGGGGTTGGAACTGGATGCTCCTTGAGGTCCCTTCCAACCCTAACAATTCTATGATCCTACAAGAAGGTACTGTGGGAAGGGATCAGAGGTAAGGCAGGTGGGAGCTGCCCTGGATGAATGGATTCTGCCCAAGCCAGTGTCAGATTTCCTGTACAACAGCAGCACTAAGCATGCCTGCCTTGATGTTTTGAACTCCTCTGAGTGCAGCAAGCAGGCACTAGAGCAAGGAAGGCTGCAGAGAAAGCATGAAGGAATGACTCCTCAGGACAGGACATGGAACTGAGAGCAGGTCCAGAGGAGGCCACGAAGATGATCAGAGGGCTGGGGAACCTCCCCTATGGGGAGAGGCTGAGAGAGTTGGGGCAGTTCAGCCTGGAGAAGAGAAGGCTCTGGGGAGACCTTAGAGCAGTCTTCCACATTTGACAAGGGCTTGCAGTGATAGGACAAGAGTGAATGGACTGAAGCTTGAGGAGGGCAGATTGAGACTGGAGATCAGGAACAAATTCTTTCCAGTGAGGGTGGGAGGTTGCCCAGGGAGGCTGTGGCTGCCCCCTCCCTGGAGGTGCTCAAGGCCAGGCTGGATGAGGCCTTGAGCAAGCTGGGCTGGTGGGAGGTGTCCCTGCCCATGGCAGAGGGTTGGAACTGGAAGAGCTTTAAGGCCCCTTCCAACTCAGACCATTCTGTGGAGCTATGAATAATCCACAGAAAACACAGCCCAAGGACACAGGCTGAGCTGAGCAGGAAGAGGAGACGCTGATGACCTGTTCATTAATTAAGCAGCACATCTCTCTGTGCACAGCAGCAGACAATCATGTATTGGAGATGGAATTACTGCACATACAGCATGGAGATGACAAACTAAGGTCATCCTGCCTGCCCTAATATATGCTCTCTTCCTGTAAAGCTGATTTGAATTGCAATGAGAGAAGCTGCAAGGCCAGAGGTACCAAAACACATTTATTAGCTAGACACAAGGAGCTTCTTTACTTTGAGGGTGGCAGAACACTGGACCAGGCTGCCCAGAGAGGTGATGGAACCTCCATCTCTGGAGACTTTCAAGGCCCATCTGGATGTGTTCCTGTGTGATTTGCTGTAGGTGATCCTGCCTTGGCAGGGGGGGGTGGACCTGATGATCTCCAGAGGTCCCATCCAAATTCTACCATTCTGTGGTTACACTTCAACATTTTTGTTTTGCTTTACTCCTTCGCTCTCCTGCTCCTCCATCTAAGCTAAAATTGGTACTTCCAGGCTAACAACATAGATGATAAATTCTTTGAGACAGGCAATGAGGTGGGGTTGGTCTCTTTTCCTAAGCAGCTAGTGGTAGGATAAGAGGAAATGGCCTCAAGTTGCACCAGGGGAGGTTTAGATTGGATAACTGGAAAAGTTTCCTTGCTTCAAGGGTGCTCAGGCATTGGAATAGGCTGCCCAGGGAGGTGCTGGTGAGAGGCCTTGAGCACAAGCCCTATGAGGAGAGGCTGAGGGAGCTGGGGTTGCTTAGCCTGGAGAAGAGGAGGCTCAGGGGTGACCTCATTGCTCTCTACAACTACCTGAAGGGAGGTTGTAGCCAGGAAGGGGTTGGTCTCTTCTCCCAGGCAATCAGCACCAGAACAAGAGGACACAGTCTCAAGCTGTACCAGGGGAGGTTTAGGCTGGAGGTGAGGAGAAAGTTCTTCCCAGAGAGAGTTGTTAGCCATTGGAATGTGCTGCCCAGGGAGGTGGTGGAGTCCCCATCCCTGGAGGTGTTCAAGAGGGGATTGGATGTGGCACTTGGTGCCATGGTCTAGTCATGAGGTCTGTGGTGCCAGGTTGGACTCGATGATCCTTGAGGTCTCTTCCAACCTTAGTGATACTGTGCTGGAGTCACCATCCCTGGTGGTGTGGCCAGTGTGGTGGGGGGTTGGCAGCTGGACTCTGATCTTAGAGGTCTTTTCCAATATTAACTATTCTATGGCTCAATCCTGATAGCATGGCAGAGCACACAACAGAGGCAAGGAAAACATGGGTGTTGTGAGCACAGATTTGACTCTGAGAGGCACAGGACTTGTCTGGATTAACTCTAACTCATAGCCCCTACAATGACACTGCTGTGGCTCCTAGTGTGGACACACAACTGTGCCTGCCTAGGGAGATGTGTTTGTACCTGCAGAAGCCATCCCCATGCATTTCCATGTTGAACTGCTCCCATGCTAGAGGTTGGAATGACTTAAGCAGTTCAGTTACTACCTCATTAACCAAATCACTTCATACAGAACCTGTGCTCTAATCAGTTCAGAGGACAGGAAAGTCCACCTAAAGCAGCTTTAAGAGGGTGGCTCTGAGCAATAAATACTGCTTAATGCACAGGTGAGAAGTGCTGCAGCCACACCTTGCCCATTCTGCTGGTGGTGGGGGTGATGAAAACCACAGAGATAACATTATTGCCACTGACAAACTTTACATGCACAAAGCAGTGGCTTTATTGTTTGTTAAATTAGATGCTGTCATGGTGTAATCATCCCTGCAGCCATACCAAACCCAGCAGGGCGGCAGATGTGCTACTGTGGAGGAAGGAGAGAGAGAAGAAAGGAAGAGAAGTGAGATGCAGCCACATAAACAGTGGTGGAAGGGATAATTGATCCAGGGTTGTGGAAACAGACACTTCAACTGCAGCCAGGGAAACCCTCAGGAAGGAGGAACAGCACAGGACAGAGCATAGAGTCACATCGTGGTGCCTCCAGCACACAATGGCCAGGATGGGATTCAGCTGCCTAGATCCAGGTGCCTGGTGCCACTCAGGATCCTTGAAGGCATCTCTGGGACTCCTGAGGGGCTGGAGGATGGCACAGGGACAGCACTGCAGGCTGATGCTCTCCTGGAGTAGCCAGAGCAGTCCAGGCTGGAACAATGCATGGATACAGCTGCCTCTGTCAAGGGGACTGAGTCCCCTCACAAGATGAGCAGAAACTGTACTGAAACCCACAGGATTGCTTTGGTTTGAAAACATCTCTAAGATCATTGAGCCAAACCTTCAACCCAACACCACCATGGCCATCAAGCCATGTCCCCAAGGGCCATGACCACACATTTCTTGAATGCCTCCAGGGACAGTGACTCCACCACCTCCCTGGGGAGCCTGTGCCAATCCCTGACCACTCCTGCAGCAAAGAAACTTTTCCTAATCTCCCACCTAAACCTCCCCTGGCAGAACCTGAGGCCATTTCCTCTTGACCTGATACTAGGGAGAAGAGACCAACCCACACCTCACTGCAGCCTCCTTTCAGGGAGCTGTAGAGAGCAATGAGGTCTCCCTCCAGCCTGCTCTTCTCCAGACTAAACCACCCCAGTTCCCTCAGCTGCTCCTCCCTAGCCCTGTTCTCCAGACCCTCCACCAGTTTTCTTTCCCACAACCTCTAACACTGCCCTTCCTACAGACTCATTTCAATAGGCTTTTGTTAAAGTGAAAAATCACAAATGCTTATGAGGCCAGGCTGGATGTGGCTGTGAGCAACCTGCTGTAGTGTGAGGTGTCCCCTGCCCATGGCAGGGGGGTTGGAACTGGCTGAGCCTTGAGGTCCCTTCCAACCCTGACAATTCCATGATTCTAAGATAGGAAATGATGAGCAAGAGTTTGTAGTGCTCCTAAAGGTGTGGAATTTGTAACATTTTAAAGTTTACACAGTTGTATGCACCTGAGGTCACCCTCAGACAGAGGAGACGGCTTCTGAGCTGCTTCTGAAATGTGGCTTTACCAGGAGCAATAGAGTGGTTTTGGGTTGGGAAGGATCTCAAAGATCATCTAGTTCCAACCCCTCTGCCCTGGTCACTAAGAGCTACTTAGTCATAAAATCATAGAATTGTTTTGGTTGGAAAACACCTTTAAGATACTTGAGTCCAACCATCAACCCAACACCACCATGGCCACTAAACCATGTCTAGAGTAGAGTAGAGTAGAATATCAGGTTGGAATAGACCTTGAGGAGAGGTTCGGAGAGGAGAGGTTCAGAGAGGAGAGGAGAGGTTCGGGAGAGGAGAGGTTCGGAGAGGAGAGGTTCGGAGAGGAGAGGTTCGGAGAGGAGAGGTTCGGAGAGGAGAGGTTCGGAGAGGAGAGGAGAGAGAGGAGAGGAGAGGAGAGGAGAGGAGAGGAGAGGAGAGGAGAGGAGAGGAGAGGAGAGGAGAGGAGAGGGAGAGGAGAGGAGAGGTTCGGAGAGGAGAGGAGAGGAGAGGAGAGGAGAGGAGAGGAGAGGAGAGGAGAGGGAGAGGAGAGGAGAGGAGAGAGAGGAGAGGAGAGGAGAGGAGAGGAGAGGAGAGGAGAGAGGAGAGGAGAGGAGAGGAGAATAGACCAGGTTGGAAAAGACCTTTGAGATCATCAAGTGTAGAATAGAATAGAATAGAATAGAATAGAATAGAATAGAATAGAATAGAATAGAATGAGAATAGAATAGAATAGAATAGAACAAACCAGGTTGGAAAAGACCTTTGAGATCATTGAGTCCAGCCTATCACCCAACACCATCTAATCAACTAAACCCATGGCACCAAGTGCCTCATCCAGGCTCTTCCTAAACACCTCCAGGGATGGTGACTCCACCACCTCCCTGGGCAGCACATTCCAATGGCTAACAACTCTCTCTGGGAAGAACTTTCTCCTCACCTCCAGCCTGAACCTCCCCTGGCACAGCCTTGAGACTGTGTCCTCTTGTTCTGGTGCTGCTTGCCTGGGAGAAGAGACCAACCTCCACCTGGCTACAACCTCCATTCAGGTAGTTGTAGAGAGCAAGAAGGTCTCCCCTGAGCCTCCTCTTCTCCAGGCTAAGCAACCCCAGCTCCCTCAGCCTCTCCTCACAGGGCTGTGCTCTGAACCCCTCACCCAGGCCACTCATTTCCCCAGGGATGGTGACTCCATCACCTGATGCTGGTACTTTTTGCTCTCCAAGTGCACTAAAGCTACAATTTAGCAGCAATCCAGGTGTTTTGGTAGACTTCTGATTTTTTCCCCCCCCCTCCCCCCCTTGCATCACCACAGGCACAGATATAATTGTTCTGCCTATCTTTACAGGAGATCTCCTGAGCTGCTTTATCGAAAGGTGCAGAAGCCTGCAAATAGTTTGGGGTAATCAGGAGCTGCACTGTTTCATCAAAGCTCTCCACCCCCACCTCTCCAGCACCACAATAAACAGTTTGGGGCTATGTGAAGATTCTGATTATTTTCCATTACCTTCCTTAAAAAAAAACACCTACTTTTTGAGAGTTTAGAGGCAGGGAGAAGTCAATTAACACCATGAAAGGAAGGGATCTGGAGAAAGATAATGTCTTAAAACCACCCAACTCTGCCTATGGAGCCAGATCATCAAATTTACATCCTGCCTCAGAGGCCTGGGAGCATCTCTCCGTGTGAAGACAGGCTGGAGGAGTTGGGGTTGTTCAGCCTGGAGAAGAAGAGAAGGCTGCAGGGGGAACTTAGAGCAACACTTCAGTATCTGGAAGGGGCTACAACAAAGCTGGGGAGGGAGTTTTTTCACAAGGGCTTGTAGTGATGGGACAAGGGGCAATGGTTTGAAACTAGAGCAGGGTAGATTTACAGTGCACATCAGGAAGAAGTTCATTGCTATGAGCATGGTGGAACACTGGAACATGTTGCCCAGGGAGGTGGTGGAGACTCTGTGCCTGGGGACACGCAAGGCCAAACCTGATGGGGGCTCTGAGCAACCTGATCTAGTTGGGGAATGCCCTTGGTCACTGCAGGGGGCTTGGACAGGATGACCTTTGAGGATCCTTACCAACTCAGTGCATTCTGTGATTCTTGCCCCTCACCATGAGTCTGTAGTTGTTGGCATTCACCAAGGTGATGGACACCTACAGCACAGCCCTTGGCCACTCATTTTTGCACAGCTTTTCCCACCCCCAGTGTGTACCACACGATGCCCTGCTAAAGAAAATCACAGGAGGCAAAGTGGATCCAGGTACCCAGCTGTGAAGCAGAACTGTGCTGAGCACCAGCTTCACCACTGGCTTTAAGAGGAGGGAGAAGGCAGCTGGGGTCAGATGGGTTGCTGGGACAGCAATCACTACACACAGTGCAGAGAGACAGCTGAGAGAAGAGGAGGAAGGCAGCTGAGAGGAGCTTGGGAGGAAGGAGGGAGGGAGGGAGGAGGGAGGGGAGGGGAGGGAGGGAGGGAGGAAGGGAGGGAGGGAGGGAGGGAGGGAGGGAGGGAGGGAGGGAGGGAGGGAGGGAGGGAGGGAGGGAGGGAGGGAGGAAGGGAGGGAAGGGAGGAAGGAAGGAAGGAAGGAGGAAGGAAGGAAGGAAGGAAGGAAGGAAGGAAGGAAGGAAGGGAAGGAAGGAAGGAAGGAAGGAAAGGAAGGAAGGAAGGAAGGAAGGAAGGAAGGAAGGAAGGAAGGAAGGAAGGAAGGAAGGAAGGAAGGAAGGAAGGAAGGAAGGAAGGAAGGAAGGAAGGAAGGAAGGAAGGAAGGAAGGAAGGAAGGAAGGAAGGAAGGAAGGAAGGAAGGAAGGAAGGAAGGAAGGAAGGAAGGAAGGAAGGAAGGAAGGAAGGAAGGAAGGAAGGAAGGAAGGAAGGAAGGAAGGAAGGAAGGAAGGAAGGAAGGAAGGAAGGAAGGAAGGAAGGAAGGAAGGGAAGGAAGGGAAGGAAGGAAGGAAGGAAGGAAGGAAGGAAGGAAGGAAGGAAGGAAGGAAGGAAGGAAGGAAGGAAGGAAGGAAGGAAGGAAAGGAAGGAAGGAAGGAAGGAAAGGAAGGAAGGAAGGAAGGAAGGAAGGAAGGAAGGAAGGAAGGAAGGAAGGAAGGAAGGAAGGAAGGGAAGGAAGGAAGGAAGGAAGGAAGGAAGGAAGGAAGAAGGAAGGAAGGAAGAGGAAGGAATGGAAGGAAGGATAGGAAGGAAGGAAGGAAGGAAGGAAGGAAGGAAGGAAGGAAGGAAGGAAGGAAGGAAGGAAGGAAGGAAGGAAGGAAGGAAGGAAGGAAGGAAGGAAGGAAGGAAGGAAGGAAGGAAGGAAGGAAGGAAGGAAGGAAGGAAGGAAGGAAGGAAGGAAGGAAGGAAGGAAGGAAGGAAGGAAGGAAGGAAGGAAGGAAGGAAGGAAGGAAGGAAGGAAGGAAGGAAGGGTATTTCTCCAATCTGCTCCAAGGGCTGGTTGATCCCCATGGAGCACCCCTCTGCTAAGCAGTCCTGAGTGACAGAGAAAAAGCTGGTGTGTGACTGTGGGGAGCAGCTCAGGCTTCTCTGCAGGCTCCCGGTCAGCCAGGACACCTTTGCTCCTCAGAGTCTGTGAGCAGAGGTAAAACTAATTTCCACATGTGGATTTGGGAGCACATCACTGCCTTACAATTTCTTTATCATTGGACACTTGCAGGAGACAAAGAAGGGGCTTCACCTCAGCCCCTGCAGGAGGGAATGCTGTCAGGAACACATTCCTGCTGGCTGAAGCATGCACAGCCACTTACTGGGGGAGCCAGCACCACCCACCCTGCTCCCTTCACCACCACAAGTGTTTTGTCACTGGGAAAATAAACACTGTGTGCTGTGATGGATGTGCCCTCCTCTCAGACAGAGCTTTAGTCAGCAATGTGTACAACAAATGTGACCTTTACCAGAGCTAGATTTCACTGACTCCTTTTTTCAGGCCCTCACCCCATTTATTTGGCTCTGTCTGCAGCCTCCTTTGCAATTTCCAGCTGACACAGCCTTCATCACCTCTCACCTTTCCCAGCAGAAGCACACTGCAAACAAAAATACTCAGGCATGCAAGGCCAATGGACAGAGTCCTTCCTGAGGCCCTTCAGAGCAACAGAAAGAGCCTGTGGGAGAAACACTCCTGGAAGATCCATAGCCAAGGTGTCCCAAGGGGGAAGAGCAGAGCCTCTGCAGGCTCAGGGACAGGTTTGGAGAACAACATGCCTAAACTTTCACCTTGGAATGAGAACTGCACTACCAGCTTTATGCTTTGTTGCATGGCACAGAAGCCTGTTAGATGTTCTTCATTGTTCTGTCTTTACTGTGAGGGTGGCAGAGCCCTGGAGCAGGCTGCCCAGAGAGGTGGTGGAGTCTCCTTCTCTGGAGGCTTTCAGGATCCACCTGGATGTGTTCTTCTGTGACCTGCTTTGGGTGAGCCTGCTTTGGCAGGGGGGTTGGACTGGATGAGCTCCAGAGGTCACCTCCAACCCCTACCACTCTGATTCTATGATTCTATGTCCCATTTCATACCAGGAGGTCACCATCACAGGGCTCTCCTCTGCAGCAGTGTGCTGCAGCCAAGGCGACTCCCTACAGCACTGGAAACTGCCATCAGAACTGCTTCAAATCATCTCCTCCCTGCACTGTCTCTAGACACCCTCATGAAACATCCACAGCAGGGTTTGGAAGGCCAGGGGGAGGATTAAGATTCAGAGGGACTTATTCATGGAAGGAGGTGGTAGAGAAAAGTCAAACCAATTACAGTAACAGAATATTCTGCAAAGCTGAGGATTTTGTGTTTGAGAGGATTTGTAAGGTATTCATAGGTTCATTGAATGGTTTGGGTTGGAAGGGGCCTTAAAGATCATCCAGTTTCAACCCCCTGCCATGGGCAGGGACAACTCCCACCAGCCCAGGTTGCTTAAGACCTCATCCAGCCTGGCCTTGAACACCTCCAGGGAGAGGGCAGCCCCAGTCTCTTGGGACAACCTGTTCCAGTGTCTCACCCTCCTCACTCCAAAGAATTTCTTCCCAATCTCCAGTCTCAATCTCCTCTCTTCCAGCTTCAATCCATTCCATCTCATCCTATCCCTACAAGCCCTGGTCAAAAGTCCCTCCCCAGCTTTTCAGCATTCAGTATATTCAGTATTCAGTATCACTAAGGTTGGGAGAGACCTCAAGGATCATCTTGCAGCCCCCTTTCAGGTCCTGGAGGACATGAAGCAAACCAAGTCAGAAATCAGATGCTGACAAGCATGGTGGGCAGAAAAACGTTTGGGAAAAGCTGGAAGAGGAAGATAAATACAGTCAAAAGTTCAGAGGCTAACTGTTCACGTGTTCACTCGACCGACTGGACAGATGGGCAGAGGCCAACAGGATGGCATTCAACAAGTCCAAGTGCCAGGGGCTGCACTTTGGCTATGGCAATCCCATGCAGAGCTACAGGCTGGGGTCAGGGTGGCTGAGAGCTCCCAAACAGAGAGGGACCTGGGGGTGCTGATTGACAGCTGCCTAAACATGAGCCAGCAGTGTGCCCAAGCGGCCAAGAAGGCCAATGGCATCCTGGCCTGCATTAGGAATAGTGTGGCCAGCAGGAGCAGGGAAGTCATTGTGCCCTGTGCTCAGCACTGCTGAGGCCACACCTTGAGTCCTGTGTCCAGTTCTGGGCTCCTCAGTTTAAGAAGGACATTGAGACACTTGAAGGTGTCCAGAGAAGGGCAACAAGGCTGAGGAGTGGCCTTGAGCACAGCCCTGTGAGGAGAGGCTGAGGGAGCTGGGGTTGCTTAGCCTGGAGAAGAGGAGGCTCAGGGGTGACCTCATTGCCCTCTACAACTACCTGAAAGGTGGTTGTAGCCAGGAAGGGGTTGGCCTCTTCTCCCAGGCAAGCAGCACCAGAACAAGGGGACACAGTCTCAAGCTGTGCCAGGAGAGGTTTAGACTCGAGGTGAGGAGAAAGTTCTTCACCAAGCGAGTCATTTGTCATTGGGATGTGCTGCCCAGGGAGGTGGTGGAGTCCCCATCCCTGGAGGTGTTCAAGAGGGGACTGGATGTGGCACTTGGTGCCATGGTCTCATCATGGGGTCTGTGTTGATAGGTTGGACTCGATGATCCTCGAGGTCATTTCCAACCTTAGTGATACTGTGATACTGTGACTGTGATACTGTGCTGGTTGGTGAGTTCAGTCAGATGCTGCTGTATCCACAGCACCTGAACAAGCAAACCATGTGATTGTTCCAAGCAGTGCATAAGCAGCTCCATATGCTAAGCTCCAAGCACAACATACACAAAATTCAGCCACATTGTGCTAAAGCTCTGGGATGATCCTGTTAGCAAAGAAGCCTCTCATAGCAGAAGTGAGCAAACAATAGCTTTGGAGGCTGGATAAATTACCACCATGGTGTTATCTAATCTCTCCCCAGAAGTCAAGAATTATGACTAAACCCTTCCAACACAGATAGAGCCTGAAATTCGATGTCAGAAGTATGTCCAATTGCATTTGGCAACCCTTAGTCATGAGAGGAGGCTGATTATAATTGGATGAACATTTGAAGTGCTCCATTATTCATGTAGGAAGGCTAGGTAAAAAGTGTTTTGCTGTCCCAAGACACTGGAGGGTGTGCGGTGTTGGGTAATAACCAATTAGGAATGTTGACAGCACTCTGCCTTCAGGATCACCCTGGCCAAGAAAGCACCTGGGTGGATGTTGTTGTGCAAAGGCACACACCCACTGCCTACTGCTGAGTTTATTTAAGCAAACCTTTCACCAGAGGAAATGGAGGACGCCCCAAAGGATGTCTACAACTCCCTGAAGGGAGGGTTGGAGCCAGGAGGGAGTTGGTCTCTTCTCTCAGGCAAGCAGCACCAGAACAAGAGGACACAGTCTCAAGCTATGCCAGGGGAAGTTTAGGCTGGGGGTGAGGAGAAAGTTCTTCCCAGAGAGAGTTGTTAACTATTGGGATGTGCTGCCCAGGGAGGTGGTGGAGTCCCCATCCCTGGAGGTGTTCAAGAGGGGATTGGATGTGGCACTTGGTGCCATGGTTTAGTCATGAGGTCTGTGGTGCCAGGTTGGACTGGATGATCTTTGAGGTCTTTTCCAACCTTGGTGATTCTGTGATACTGTGAAGGATGTGCATGTGACAGCTCAGCTGTGTTCAAAATCTGCTGCTGCTTTGCTCTTTCCCCTTGCCCTCCAAACCCACATTCTGGCTTCCTCAGTAACATTTCTGATTTATTGGTACTGCTGGAAACAAATCACAGAATGGCTTAGGTTGGAAGGACCTCAGAGATCATCTACTGCCACCCCCCTGCCATGGGCAGGGACACCTCTCAACTAGATTCAGCTGCTCAAGGCCTCATCCAACCTGGCCTTGAATGTCCCCAGGGAGGGGGCATCCACAACCTCCCTGGGCAGCCAATTTCCGAGTCTCACCACCCCCATGCTAAAGAACTTCTTCCTCAGCTCCAGTCTAACCCTGGTCTCCCTTAGCTTCAAACCATTGCCCCCTGCCATGTCTCTAGACACCTTCATGAAAAGTCCCTCTCCAGCCTTCCTGAAGGATCCCTTCAGGAACTGAAAGGCAGCTGAAAGGTCTCCCCAGAGTCTTCCCTCCTCTAGGCTGAACTTAAATCTGATTTATTTTCTGGTTTATTGTATATAACCTACCCATATCCCTGTGATCCTTTGGATCCAGGATGGCAACCATAAGGCTCTAAAGCAATTCCAACAGCAAACCATCAGCTCCTAGCCACATAGGCTGAGAAAAAAACCCAAACCACTCTGTTGCTGAGTAAATATTGCAATCTCAGAACAACACAAATCAAGAGACTTTCCTTTCCTGCTGTTCTAAGAAAAGCAGATAAGCTATTAGTGCAACCATGCAAAAGATCAGAAAAACCCTAAAAACTTAATAGTTCTGGCATTTGCTCACCAGAACCAGAAACTCAGCACTAGCCTAGCTCCTGATAGAGCAAGTCCAGCTCTCTCCCTGCCTCACCCAACAAAGCTAGCTGATACAAACACTGAGTTTTCTTCCCTCCAAACAAGACTAGAATCCATTGATGCCACCAACACTGATATTTCAGAACAAGAGGACACAGTCTCAAGCTGTACCAGGGGAAGTTTAGGCTGGAAATGAGGAGAAAGTTCTTCACAGAGAGAGCTGTTGGCCATTGGAATGTGCTGTCCAGGGAGGTGGTAGAGTCACCATCCCTGGAGGTGTTCAAGAGGGGATTGGAAGTGGCACTTGGTGCCATGGTTTAGTAGTCATGAGGTGTTGGGTGACAGGTTGGACTTGATGATCTTTGAGGTCTTTTCCAATCTTATTGATTCTATGCTTCTAGTCTTCCCTCCACACAAGACTAGAATGCATTGATGGCACCAACACTGAGTTTTCTTCCCTCCAAATAAGGCTAGAATCCATTGATGGTACAGACACTGATATTTCAGAACAAGAGGACACAGCCTCAAGCTGTGCCAGGGGAAGTTTAGGCTGGAAATGAGGAGAAAGTTCTTCACAGAGAGAGGAATTTGCCATTGGAATGTGCTGCCCAGGGAGGTGGTGGAGTCACCATCCCTGGAGGTGCTCAAGAGGGGATTGGATGTGGCACTTGGTGCCATGGTTTAGTAGTCAGGAGGTGTTGGGTGACAGGTTGGACTTGATGGTCTTTGAGGTCTTTTCCAACCTTATTGATTCTATGATTCTATTCTTCCCTCCAAAGAAGACTAGAATGCATTGATGGCACCAACACTGATTTTCCTCCCCTCCAAACAAGACTAGAACCCATTGATGGCACCAACACTGATTTTTACTCCCCTCCAAACAAGACTAGAACCCATTGATGGCACCAACACTGATTTTTCTCCCCTCCAAACAAGACTAGAACCCACTGATGGTACCAACACTGATTTTTACTCCCCTCCAAACAAGACTAGAACCCATTGATGGTACCAACACTGATTTTTACTCCCCTCCAAACAAGACTAGAACCCATTGATGGAACCAACACTGAGTTTTCTCCCCTCCTTTATGTTTTCTTTAGCATCACAACACAAAACCACATCTGGAAGTTTGTATTCTGATCAAAACCAAAGCAATTTTGCAGGAGATGCCCAAGAGGCCTCTTATACCTACAATAGAAACACTCAAAACTTCTCCTGAACCATTTGCTTCTTCCCAACATGTAAAATATGAATCCAATTTGTTAAGAGCAGGAACACATCAGTTCTTCTGCAGCTCTCATTTTCTGGCTTGTATCACATTTAGCCTGTCCTGTGGCACTGAGAGCAGTGCAGCATTTCCTCTGAAATCCCACTCACCCTCTCCCCCATGTATCACAGAGGATGATGCTTTGATGAAGCATCACACATGGCCCTCAAGATAATGGCTTCAATGGGAAACACTTAAAAGACCATTTTTCTCTGCTGTATTGACTGCTTGTGCTGCTCTGAGCCAGGAAGCACTTTCATTTTTTATGTAAGCTTGAAGACCCCAAGGGCTCTCTAAAGTGTTCAGCAGGGATCAATTTTCAGGTGGGGAGAAGGGGGCCTGGCAGACCTTCAGTGTTTGGAGCAGCTTCTTCCCCTTGCCTCGCTGACAAGGTTGGGGGGAAAGCTAAACCACGCTGCTCTCTGGCATGGCAGAGCTCCCTACTGTTTGGGCTTTGAGGTTAGAATTCCCACACAGCTGTAACTCACAGTGTGATGCAGGGAATAAAAAGTTTTGCAGGAGCAGAATCACCACTGCTGGAGATAAAACAGCAATGGGAGCTGCTAAGCAAAGCAGTCCCTGGCACTGGGGCAGGAAACCATTGCCCCCCGTGACGAGGGTTTAACACCCTGAGTTTGTTGCAATTACACCCAGGCAACCTAACAAAACAAATTCATTGTATGGCACAAAATATTTCCAATTCAGCATTGCAACACTTTATTTCTTAATTACAGCACAAAGAAGACTTCTGGGGTGTGGAAGGAGGCAATCCATCATTTGCCTCCGAAGTGACACAGTTATGGCAAGCGCCGGGCACCGCAGCCTTCTACACCACCAGAAGTGACTGGGAGCCATTTCTCAGGCAAGGAATGCAAAGGGTTTGGGTGTGGTGCTGGGAGATGCAGCTTATCTCTCCCCATCTCCCTCCCTGTCAGCAAGAGCTGAAGGCAAGCCACATGTTGCTGCGCTGGGACTTCAGTCGCTCCTGTTCCCTGTGTGTTTCATGCAGCTGGGGACAGCTCTACCTGCAATGCGCTCCACACGGAAAGGGCTTTTGCCCTTTCAGCTCTGGCCTGTGTGAGAGCACAGCCATGGATTTGAATTGAATGGCATTTTAGTAGGTCACTTGAAGAACAATTATGCTTGCATTTGACTGACTGGCATGTCACACAACATGAAAACCCCACCGGGGTCTAAGAGGTAGAATTAATCACAGAATCATAGAATCATCTCAGTTGGAGGAGACCTCTAAGATCACTGAGTCAAACCATCAACCTAAGCCCCCATGGGCACTAAACCATGTCCCACAGTGCCATGGCCGCACATTTCTTCAACACCTCCAGGGATGGGGACTCCACCACCCCCCTGGGCAGCCTGTTCCAATCCCTGACCACTCTTGCAGCAAAGACATTTTTCCTCATCTCCAACCTAACCTTCCCCTGGCACAATTTCAGGCCATTTCCTCTTATTCTATCACCTGACACTAGAGAAAAGAGACCGACCCCACATGGATCCCAACCTTCTTTCAGGGCAATAAGGTCTCCCCTCAGTCTCCTCCAGACTCAACCTCCCCAGTTCTCTCAGCTGCTCCTCCCCAGCCCTGTTCTCCAGACCCTTCCCCAGCTTTGTTGCCCTTCTCTGGAGCCACTCCAGCCACTCAATGTCCTTCTTGGACTGAGTGGCCCAGAACTCTTTTATCTTTATAATCTGATGAGCTGCTGAAGTATATCCCACTGCGTTTAACACAGCTGTGCTCATCCACCTCATCTTATGAACATGGCTCCTCTTACCTTCACCTTTTTAAGCCCCACAAACAGAGAGTTGATTCATGGAAACAGAATAGAATAAATGGAATGGAAAGGAATGGAATGGAAAGGAAAGGAATGGAAAGGCATAGAATAGAATAGAATAGAATAGAATAGAATAGAATAGAATAGAATAGAATAGAATAGAATAGAATAGAATAGAATAGAATAGAATAGAATAGACCAGACCAGGTTGGAAGAGACCTCTGAGACCATCGAGTCCAACCTATCATCCAACACCATCTGATCAGCTAAACCATGGCACCAAGCACCCCGAAGGGTCAGTGTCTGTCTCCTCCACTGAGTGCCTGCTCTGCAGAACACAGCAGTGTGTGGAAACAGCAAAGATGGCTCCTCTGTAATGAGCTTGGGTACCAGATGGGCACAGCTGAGTTAGCTGGAAGCAGGATAAACGAGTCCAGGTGGAGCACTGCTCTAGATTGCTCTGAGCACCTGAGCCAGGCCAGTGTCTGCTACGAGGCGCTGTGCAGTGGAAGGACTGGATGGGAAAGGTGACTGTGAGCTCACTGCTTTCCTAAAGAATGTGCCCCTACAAAGCATGCCATGATGAATACCTCCCAGCTCAGCATGATGCTGAATGTTGGCTCTCTGAAGCAGTCACTGAGGTGCTGGAGCAGCTCCAGAGAAGAGCAGCGAAACTGGGGGTCTGGAGAACAGGGCTGATGAGGAGCAGCTGAGGGACCTGGGGGTGTTTTGTCTGGAGAAAAGGAGGCTGAGGGGAGACCTCATTGCTCTCTACAGCTCCCTGAGAGGAGGTAGGAACCAAGTCGGGCTTGGTCTCTTCTCCCTAGTGACAAGTGATAGAACAAGAGAAGAGGAAATGGCCTCGAGTTGCACAAGGGGAGGTTTAGGTTTGGTATCAGAAGAAAATTCTTCACTAAAAGGGTTCTCAAAGACTTGAACAGGCTGCCCAGGGAGGCAGTTGAATCCCCCTTTCTGGAGATGTTTCAGAGAGGCAGAGATGTGGTGCTGAGGGACAGGGTTTAGCTCCAGCCTTGGTAGAGTTAGAGAATGGACTGGGTGATCTTAAAGGCCTTTTCCAAGCAGAACAATTCTATGATTCTATGAAAGAGCCTAGAAAATTGTCCAAAGAAGGTGCAGAGACAACTGTGCTAGGGAGTCCTACAGACCCAAGCTAATGCACACATCACAGCTGATTACTGATGCAGAGACTCAATGAGAGAGATCAATATCAACGAGCCTCAGAGCATCCATTCCACTGATGTCACTATGAATGAAAGCATCATCTTAGACAGTTCTAAAGTATGTTAGCTGCTCAACTACTCAAAGGAAGTTCCCCATTAACAGGAGACAGAACCCCAAGGATGTGTGGGGAAGAAAGAGACAAGCAAGCAAGCAATGTGCCTTGATCTGGTCAGGTTAAAATCACCTGTGAGCTCCCTCCAACAGAGACAGGAAAGTGTAGATGAAAAAGAAATGAAGACACATCGATGAAGGATTCCAGGTGACAGAGGCAGGGGTGATGCTCAGAGCAGAATGGGGACAGAAGATTTAAGATTCATAGAATTGTTAGGGTTGGAAGGGACCTCAAGGATCAGCCAGTCCCAACCCCCTGCCATGGGCAGGAACACCTCACACTACAGCAGGTTGCTCACAGCCACATCCAGCCTGGCTGCAAACACCTCCAGGGATGAAACCTCCACCACCTCCCTGGGCAACCTGTGCCAGTCTCTCACCACCCTCATGGGGAACAACTTCTTCCTAACATCCAGTCTGAAGCTACCCACTTCCAGTTTTGCCCCACTCCCCCTAGTGCTATCACTCCCTGACACCCTTAAAAATGCCTCCCCAGCTTTCTTGTAGCCCCTTTCAGATACTGGAAGGCCACAAGAAGGCCTCCTGGGAGCCTTCTCTTCTCCAGACTGAACAACCCCAATTCCCTCAGTCTGTCCTCATAGCAGAGCAGCTCCAGCCCTCTGCTCATCCTCGTGGCCCTTCTCTGGACACATTCCAGCACCTCCAGAGCCTTCTTGTAACAGGGGCTCCAGAACAGGCCACAGTGCTCCAGGTGGGGTCTCACCAGAGCAGAGAAATATATTCAAGGCCAGGAGTCAGAAACAGCGACGTTGTAGACTAGGGGGAAAGAAGATGGAGAAGAAAAGACAAAGGAAAAATAAATCTTGCCATGGGACAGCTGTCTGGCTATGGCATTTGAATAAACTGCAGCCCAGGGAGGTTAGAGGAAACATCCACAGAAGGGGACCTGGTGGCACTCCCCTGGCCAGCTCCGAGCGTAGCTGTTGTTTGCACTCCAAGCGCAGATCACCTGCAGGTCCTAAACGCTTTCCACCATTTCCTACGCAACCCTTGCAAACACCTCCCTAAGTGGCAAGCAGACTTGCAAGGATGAAACCCAGCCAGAAGGTTTGATCATTACCAGAAAGAAGTAAGCCAGAAATTGGAATCTATATCCTAAAGCTCCAAACACACCCAAGAGGTGGCCGGGTGTTGACGGTAAAACTGGAAGCCAAGTGTTTACTCCTGCTATTACGTGCGTGCTGGATGCCAATTTGCCTAGCAACTACACTGCAATTTGTGAGAGACTAATGAAATACAAACAGTTTATGTGTGGGAGCAGGAGCAGAACCCAGTGCTAACTGTTCCTGCGTGCAAGGCCTGAGTACAGCAGAAGGCAGAACAAACCACCGCACCTCAAGCCCGTGGTTCAGACCTGGACGCTATCAGAATTGGCTGAGAACCACAACGCCTCAGTGCCACCTCAGTGCCTTTCTAAGGGCTTTTCCTTTGCAGACCAGCAAGACCCACAGACTCAGCACTCTTTTTTACCTTCCCAAGTGTCTTCTTGTTTGGTTAAAATGAGGAATACTGCATGGGTGCCTTCAGCCTGGTTTACGTAGCCCTGCTGCTGGGGAGAAAAGTGCAAACACTACCACAACAAATGGTTCCTCACTGACAAATTTCTCTCCATGGAGCTGATATCAACCATCTTTTGCAATGAAAGGGTTCCTCAGAGCACAGACCCTTCAACTACCTATGGATAACTTTCCCTCTCCACGGTTTACAGCCTGATCCAACACAGACAAACTCACACAAGTCTAGGTCTGAAGCTTGAGAAGGGGAAATTTAGACTGGAGATGAGGAAGAAATTCTTTCCAGTGAGGGTGGGGAGACACTGGAACAGGTTGCCCAGGGAGGTTTTGGATGCCTCCTCCCTGGAGGTGTTTGAGGCCAGGTTGGATGAGCAACCTGGGCTGGTGGGAGGTGCCCCTGCCCGTGGCAGTGGGGTTGGAACTGGGTGGTATTTAATGTCCCTTCCAACCCAAACCATTCTATGAATCTGTGAGTTGGACTGACAATATGGATATGGATTTCCTTCTTGCCCCTCAAGAAAATTGTTTGTTAATTCAGAGGACTACTAGCCTCACAAATGAGGAGCTGCTTTGTGACATTCCTGAATGCAGATGTTCACTCCCCTGAACGTTTCCATCAGGGACGTGTCCTAGTTAAGCACAGCATCAACCCCTGCAATATAAAGGTTGCACATCTACTTTCTCCAGGTCTGTGCATGTGCAAAGAGTACTCTATCAACCCTCTGTCTGGATTTTGCAGTCAGTTTACACCTTCCAGTGCAAAACCTTTGAACAAGCAGAAATCCACTACTTCTATTTTCCAAATAACTAATACCCAAACCCACTTTTACTGACCCTTAGAACAGGAAGATATACAGAGTACAGAATTAACCAGGTTGGAAAAGACCTCAGAGATCATCAAGTCCAGCCTGTCACCCAACACCATCTAATCAACTAAACCATGGCACCAAGCACCCCATCCAGGCTCTTCCTAAACACTTCCAGTGATGGTGACTCCACCACCTCCCTGGGCAGCACATTCCAATGGCCAAGCTCTCTTGCTGGGAAGAACTTCTTCCTCACCTCCAGCCTAAACCTCCCCTGGTGCAGCTTGAGACTGTGTCCTCTTGTTCTGGTGCTGCTTGCCTGGGAGAAGAGACCAACCCCACCTGGCTACAACTTCCCTTCAGGTAGTTGTAGATGGCAACAAGGTCTCCCCTGAGCCTCCTCTTCTCCAGGCTAAGCAACCCCAGCTCCATGCCCCTTGCAGTGGTGACTCACCACCAGCTACTACTGATCAGATGATGTGAAAACCTGCTCATCTCATCGTGCCACTTCTTCCACCTAGTCACCAGCCACAAGCAACAGCAATGACTTGCTGACCTTGCAAGTTCACACTGCAGGACTAAGATTTACAACAGTGACAGCAACAGTGAGGACTGACCCGTGGTGATCATTAATAGGGGCAAACTGAGGTCAATATGGAACCTCACGATCAAGAACATACGGTGAGACTCTGGAATGAGTTGCCCAGGGAGGTTGTGGATGTCCCCTCCCTGGAAGTGTTCAAGCCCAGGTTGGATGAGGCTCTGGCCAGGCTGATCTAGTGTAGGGTGTCCCTGCCCATGGCAGGGGGGTTGGAACTAGATGTTCCTTGTGGTCCCTTCCAACCCTGACTGATACTATGATAAGGCTTTGAGCAACCAGCTCTACTTGAGAAGCATCCCTGTCCATGGCAGGAGGTTGGAGTAGGTGACCTCTAAGGTGCCTTCCAACCTGAGCCATTCTGATTGCATTGCACACACCAAGCTGAAGATACACACCTAGAGATGCAATTAATCTTGGCTCAGCCAGAACTGAAACTACCCCTCTGAGCTCTTTGTGGACAGATGCATGTTACAAAAGATTTCTCTTGACAGTATCAGCTGTGTGAATTCTCTGAATTTCTTGATATAGGCACAAAGGGAAAATCTATTGACTGAGAGAGTGGTCAGGGAATGGAACAGGCTGCCCAAGGAGGTGGTGGAGTCCCATCCCTGGAGGTGTTGAAGAAACCTGTGGCCATGGCACTTCGGTTCAATGGCCATGGTGGTGTTGGGTTGATGACTGGACTGAATGATCTTAGAGGTCTTTCCCAACCAAAACAACTGTATGATTCTATCATTCACAGCTCTGGTTCTGTTTTCTCCCCAGGTTTGTAGATGTGGTTTCACCAACCAGCACAATTGTGCTGCCTAACTGCACTGAGAGTTTGGTCCTTGTGATTCCACATTTCATCTTTAACTAACACTGATGGTACCAAGGTGATCAACTGTTTCCATCTCACTTAAAGGCACCTATAAATGTTTATGCTTGGAGAAGGCAATCTTGCACACTTTAAGTCATCATCCCAAAGCATTTTACAAACTGGGGGTGGGGAGGTGGGTTTGCTACCCTTGGTAGGAAGCAACTAAAGCTCAAAGTTAGATCTTGGGTCACAGAACAGGTCAGTGACAAAGCCACACACAGAAAATTACATAACATTGGGTGTTGGAAGGGACCTCCAGAGATCATCCAGTCCAACCCCCCTGCCTCAGCAGGGTCACCCACAGCAGCTTGCCCCAGGATCACAATGGCCAGGTGGGTTTGGAAGCTCTCCAGAGAAGGAGGCTCCACAACCTCTTGGCAGCCTGTTCCAGGAGTCCAGCACCCTCACAGCAAAGAACTTTTTCCTCAGGTTCAGAAGGATCCTCCTGGGTTCCAGTTTGTGCCCATTGCCCCTTGTCACTAAACAGCACTGATAAGAGTCTGGCCCCAGCCTCTTGCCCCTCACTCTTTCGCTCTTACTGAGCATTGCTCAGATCTCCTCTGGGGCTGCTCTTCTCCAGCATAAATGGCCCCAGGGTTCTTGCCCTTTCCTCCTCACAGAGATGTTCCAGGCCTCTTAGCATCTTTGTAGCCTCTGCTGGACCCTCTCCAATAGTCCCCTGCTCTCTTGAACTGGGAAGTCAATGTACTCCCCTGCTCCAAGCTCTCTCTTCCCCCTGCCACAAGACCATGCAGCAATGGAGTGATGAAATACAGAAGGTGAATAACTAGGTGAGCAAGCCAGGATAGGTAACAAAGATTAAGCTGAGCCTCTGCCAACTTCTCCTGCTTATTCCCCCCCTCCCAGGAATGTTTCAACAGATTAAACCCCTGCATCTTGGACCACTGAGGCCAACAGAGCTGACCCAGCTGGTGCCTGCTATGGAGAGCTCTCAGGGAAGCTTGCTCTTTGCAGCTGGCACACAAGGTTTGCTGCAGACTGCAACTACTTGCAGTGTCATGGTTATTTAACAACCACCACCTCATTAGGCTTGGAGGTTGCTACTCTAGAAAGACCACCAAACACCTCCAGAGATAGAGAAGATGAATTCAAATAAAGAGGGTGGAAATCATAGAATTGTTAAGGTTGGAAGGAACCTCAAGCATCATCCAGTCCCAAACCCCCCTGCCATGGGCAGGGACACCTCACACTACAGCAGCTTGCTCACAGCCACATCCAGCCTGGCTGCAAAAACCTCCAGGGATGAGGCTTCCACCACCTCCCTGGGCAACCTGTGCCAGGCTCTCACCACCCTCATGGGGAAGAACTTCTTCCTCACATCCAATCTCAATCTGCCCACCTCTATTTTTTTCTTCTCCCCCTATAAATAAAGATTCCATACCACTCATTCTGTCAGTAGTGCTTGTGAAAAAACATCTCAACTGCTCATGAAGTAGAAAACTTGGGATTGATTTCTTTAAACAATTAGCAGCAGTCTGAGAGGTACTATCCAAGGTGAGCAGGAAAAAGGTGACAGGGCTGCTCTTGTGAAGATGTTGCAGAGAGAGAGTCCTCCACAGAGTACAGAACTCCACAAGAGACCTCCAGCTGAACCAGAAGGCTCCAGCACGTTGTTGCAACCTGCAGAAGTTTGAACTAAGGGCCATGTAGTTTGGAACTTTGGCAGGAGAAACTGCCAAAGCTCTGGAACAGGTAATCAGTGCTGACCTGCCTAATTCATGGCATGTCCTTGGAGGTCTACCAAAGCTTACTCACACCTGCCAATAAAGGTCAAGGGCGGTCTGGGCATTCTCCTGAGTAGCTCTTTGCTCTTGATGCAAAAGAAACCTTTAGCACCCCCAAAATACTAATAACAATAACAAAAAACAATAATAATAAAATGCCAGTGTCCTAACTGGATCCAAGTGTGTGAAATTTAATTTCCCTGAGGGCTGAGAGCGAAGATTGGGTAAGAAAACTGGGACACGAATGGATTGGTTCATATGAAAACCTGAAACAGCCCTGGGCAGAAATCTGGGAGTCTTGTGAAATACTCTATAAGGAGAATCCATCTTCATCTGCAGGGAGTAACTCAAGATGGGAGATGTAGCAATGCAAACAGATCCCCCAAAAGCCTCTCCAAAGAAAGGTCTTTGAGGAAACCTTCCCATTCCTTGGTGGGAATACAGGAGGTGGCAAACCCAATGCCATGGTGTCCACACTGACCTGAACAGAACTAATTAAAAGTTCAGGTGCTTTGAACCTATGAGAAAGACAACACTGCTGATACTGCTGATAGAGAGATATCAGACAGCTGGTACTCATATGATCAAAGCTAAGCACCTTCCCATTCAGTTCTGGCAGGTAGCTGAGTGTCTGGTGCACAATGACTTTTGGTAGATAGCACACAGACAGCATTAAGGCTGAGAAGACACAGGAATGCTGACTCCAAGCAAAGAGTTCAAGCCTGCTGCAAGACAATGACACACTGGAAGAAGGAGAGAAGGCTGCTCAGGGTCCAGGATCAGAACTAGCAGGTCTGTGCTGCCTCTCCTTATAAACATAAATCCTAAAGCCACAACCCATTTTCCACAGGCTCTCTGGTGACCACAGGAAGAGTGGGGCAGCATGGATGTGCCTCAGCTCTCAGGGCAGTGGAGGCTTCTTTGGCAGAGCCTCATCTTGGCTCCATCTTCCCTGGAAGAGAAAATTGGAGGCTTTTTCTGAGCAGTGGAAAGTGTCCAAAAAGGCCCTGCTTTTTAAATCTGTATTTGCAAATAGAAATATTTTGAGGATCTGGAGAAGAGGAGCAGCTGAAGGAGCTGAGGTGGTTTAGTCTGGAGAAAATGAGGCTGAGGGGAGACATTCTCACTCTCTACAACAACCTGAAAGGAGGTCGGAGCCACGTGAGGTCTCTTCTCCCTGGTAACTTGTGATAGGACAAGAGGAAACAGCCTCAGTTTGCACCAGGGGAGGTTTAGGTTGGATATTAGAACTTCTTCCCTGAAAGGGTTCTCAAAGACTGGCACAGGCTGCCCAGGGAGGTGGTTGAATCGCCATCCTTGGAGGTGTTTCAAAGAGGCAGAGATGTGGTGCTGAGTGGGATGGTTTAGCACCAGCCTTGGTAGTGCTGGAGAATGGTTGGACTTGGTGACCTCAAAGGTCTGTTCTAAATGAACTTATTCTATGATTTTGTGAAAATAATAACAATAAATTTATTCCACTGAGGTCCTTAATAGATAATTTCAGTATTCCCAGGTATCACTCCAGAGAATAGAATAGAATTAACCAGGTTGGAAGAGACCTTCGAGATCATCAAGTCCAACCTCTCACCCAACACCATCTAATCAACTAAACCATGGCACCAAGTGCCTCATGCAGGCTCTTCCTAAACACCTCCAGTGATGGTGACTCCACCACCTCCCTGGGCAGCACATCCCAATGGCCAATCTCTCTTTCTATGAACCTGCAAATATGACAGCTTGAAGTAAACCAAAAGTTGCTGAGAAGAGGAGGGCAAACCAGACCAAATTCCAAACCCACAGAACTCACCTCAGAACAGAAATTGTTTCTTTGGTTGATTCACATGGACACATGGATAAATATTGATGAGTGCTGGACAAACAGGAGGAACAATCTTTGCATGGGTGAACGCCTCAAGGCCTAGAGTCATGGTGAAGACTGCACAACAGGACACCTGCCCCTTCCTCAGGCATTTAAAGAGAAGCACCATCTCTCTCAGCAGACTGACCTTACATTAGGCCTTCTTGGTAGATAGACTGATTCTAATTTCCTTTTCTTGAAGCCTGAGTCTGGAAAATTGTATTATACATCTGCATGAGACCACCTGAGGAGGTTTAGGCTGGATGTTGGGATGAAATTCTACACAGCAAGAGAGATTGGCCATTGGAATGTGCTGCCCAGGGAGGTGGTGGAGTCACCATCACTGCAGGTGTTTAAGAAGAGACTGGATGGGGTGCTAGGTGCCATGGTTTAGTTGATCAGATGGTGCTGGGTGATAGGTTGGACTTGATGATCTCAAAGGTCTTTTCCAGCCTGGTTAATCCAATCCTATCCTATCCTATCCTATCCTACCCTATCTCTGTGTCATGGGCTCACTGGTGGCTTCAGAGAACCTGAAGCCTGCTGATAAGAAAAGCATCATATGGGCTCTTCCTTGTGCAAACAGCAAGTTCTCCTAGGTCTGGACTGTAACTGGGCTCCTTTGAATTCTCTGCTGCTGGGTTTTTCAATGATTGGGTTTGTTTTTTAGCATTATTTCAGCTTCAGGATTAAAACTTCTAGGATCACTCAGTTCAAACCCACCTATCAGATAAGCTGCTTGTCTGTTGGATTGCTTCAAACAGACAGGCTCTGATTCCTTGGGATCTTCAGTCACAAGAGCAGTTGAGAGAAGCCCCCACAATGGTCATCCCACAGCAAAGGGCAAGGCCTCAGCATCAGTAGCAAGAAGCTGTTAGAGCCTCACCTGGGTTTCTCTGGAGGAAGGAATGGATGCAGCAGGCACTTTACATATCAAGTCACACAAACCAGTTTTGGGGATCTAAGAAGGGAGTGCTGGAAAATGATCCCTGCAAGCTACAAGTCTTTACCTGATATCATTTAAGGAAGCCTTTTTTTTTGAGCACTCTTTCCAACGCCTACTCTGCTACTGTTCAAGAAGGAGAAGGAAAAAAAAGAGAGGTACAAGATGAGAAGCTGCTAAACCCACAAGGAGAAGGAAGAGCACACGTGCTCCAAAGCAGAGACTGCTCTATCAGGATAGGTCTCCTTCACACCAACAGGTCATAGTGACTCCAGAGCTGCTGGTTTGGATATCACCCTTTCAATCTCACAAAGAAAGATGACTCTGGTACCTGGCCCACAGATGAAAGGTTCCTTTTAGGCTTCTGGCCCTCAGACTACATGTAATACGAGTCAGAAGCCTAATGACTTTCATGTCTCAACCTGTTAGATGCTGCAGCCTGCAACCTATGCCTTGACTCATCCCTGGAGCAGTGCTCTTTCAGGCAAGATAATCAAGACCTTATTTTTCACAGACAGAAAGCTTCAGGAGGCTTCAACTCACCCCATGATGTCTATGAGACCCTACCTTGGTTTTGATCTCATTCACACATGTGGTAGCAGTAGAAAAGAAAACATGGAGCAACGTTGACCAAAGCCTTGAATTCAGTAACACTAAGGCAGACTGACTGGCTCAAGCTCTGAGCAATAATTTACATTGAAGCCCAAATATTACTGGAGAATTTGTGCCCAGCACACATCAGACAATCACAGAATGAATGAAGCCCAAATATTACTGGAGAATTTGTGCCCAGCACACATCAGACAATCACAGAATGAATGAAGCCCAAATATTACTGGAGAATTTGTGCCCAGCACACATCAGACAATCACAGAACGAATCGCAGTATGATAGAGGTTGGAAGCCACCTCCAGAGATCATCAAGTCCAAACCCCCTGCCAAAGCAGGATCACCCAGGAACACATCCAGATGGGTCTTGAAAGTCTCCAGAGAAGGAAACTCCACCACCTCTCTGGGCAGCCTGTTCCAGTGCTCCAGCACCCAAACGGCAAAGAGGTTTTTCCTCTCATAGATACACAAACCTCAGCGGAGCAAGACGTTAAGGTGATATCTTACAGACAAAACCCCAAACTACTCTATCATGATTGCTTCATGCCATTGTCTTGACATTCAAAGGAGTTCAGTAATTGCTCTTTTTGAAGCTGCTAATGTTGGTGGGGGGAAGAAATAAAATCTGCAGCTCTGGAAGGAGCCGGGAATTCCAGGTTCTAATAGCTGCCCTGGAAATATGCACTCATCAAGGGGTTCAAAAGACACTTCCTGTCAGAACTGAAGCACAAACGCATGTCAGAACAACTTGAAAGAGAATCACTGTAGCTCCAGAGTTTGGGTTTTCTTTAAATGATGTCTGAAGAGCTTTAAAATGTTTAATTTATTAAACTGGCTTTGATACTACAGGCAGAGCTTCCACTTTCAAGCGCTGCGACGGTTCGGCCGAACGCAGAAAGCATTAAGTTGAAGTTCCAGTGCCACCATGCACGCTGAGGCAAGACATTCCCAGTGCTCCTTCACTTTGAAAAAGCAATATGCTGCCCCAGTGAATCTGACATGGAAGCAGAAGCTGCTTGTCTTCACAGCCAAAGCCTCTCACACTGCACACACACCAGCTGCAGACACCATCACTACTCCAACTACTGAAAACACCACAACCCCCTAGCAGCTCAACACCAGCAGGTCCTAAAACAGATCCCCCAAAATAACAGATTGAAGAACAGTTCAAGTGTTTGCCAGACACTGTTTCAGTCTCTCCTGGCAGGCCTGTGCTTTGGCAGGGCTTATGTTCAGATGGAACTTTTGGTGTTCCAGTTTGTGCCCATTTCTGCCTGGCTTCTCCTTCCCTCTGCCTGGTTTTCCTTGAGGCAGCTGTCACAAGAAAGGCCATGTGCCCAGCTCCTTCTCTTTCTTATTCCTCTGTGCAATGTTCCCTTCCTCTAGCTTTGCCAGCTCCTGGTGTCAGAGGCACTACTCCAGTCCCACCTAAGATTGCATAGGCAGCACAACAGAGGCAGCAGTCCCAGTGACAGCCATGGCTTACACCACCACCACATCCCACCAAGTGTGCCAGGTACCCTTTGGAAAGGCAAGGGATGAAGAAACCCAAAAACTTCCTCCAAGTGGAAAGACCACGAAAGGAACACCACCTTCCTTCCAGAGCAGGATCAGCTGCTGAAGGGCAAGGTACAGACTAACACTGCAGCACCTGCTCACTGATAACCAGCTCCTGGAATTCCAATATCTCTGCACTGTTCATCTGCTGTCACCACCACGCAATATCCACACGTGGCGTGTTCAATGCACTGCTGTGGAACATTGCTGTCCTCTTAAAGCTCCACTCTAAGTTCATAGATTCAAAGAATGGTTTCAGTTGGAAGGGATCTTAAAGATCATCCAGTTCCACCCCCCCTGCCATGAGCAGGAACTCCTCCCACCAGCCCAGGTTGCTCAAGGCCTCATCCAACCTGGCCTTGAACGCCTCCAGGGAGGGGGCATCCAAGACTTCCCTGGGCAACCTGTTCCAGTGTCTCACCACCCTCACTGGAAAGAATTTCTTCCTCATCTCCAGTCTGAATCTCCCATCTTCCAGCGTCAATCCATTCCCCCACATTCTGTCAGCACAAGCCTTCGTAAAAAGTCCCTCCCCAGCTCTCCTGTAGCCCCCTTCAGGTACTGGAAGGCTGCTCTAGGGTCTCCCTAGGGCCTTCTTTTCTCCAGGTTGAACAGCCCCAGCTCTCTCAGCCTGTCCCCATACTCTGCTCAGGCATGCAGAAGTTTTCCATCTGCTGTAACACCAGTGAGGTACCAGAGTCCCAAACGTTTCATTCAGAAGGTGTTGTGAGAGTCAAGAGCCTAATTACCTGAGAACTCCTATGCTTCTATAAAAAGCATTCACTTAATGCTGTCCTATATTATTTCTTCCATACAACCTTGCCTTTACCTCAAGTGACACCTCTGAGATCACACCTTGAGAGTCCAGGAGAGCAGTTACTGCTCCAAAAGAAGCAAAGCAAATACCCCAACACCCCCACCTTTGGACTTAAAAGCAGTATCGCTACAGGTTTTGAATGGAATAAACCACAGAACGGGTGCCCTGGCAGCAAACCAGAACTCGAGCTGCTAGAAAGTGAAGTGCTCTTCACTCTCAGCTTCATTTTAGTTACCTCCACGTGGGATTTGCAGAAGTGCCACTTGTCTGAAACACAGCGGAGCGGAGAAAGGAAAGTCAAGTCTCTACCCTCCCGCCAACAAAGAAACCTGATTTGCTTCTTGAAACAAAAAGGCACTAAATGCATCGTTCTGAGACAGCCCCAGGAGCTCCAAGCACGGAATGGAAGCAGGGGAGGTGCCAAAGACATGCAAGAAGAAGCTTTTGAAAGGTTACCTGGAATCAGGATATTTTGTAAGCGTGGCCAAGCTGCTGGTGTACATGTGCCCACCCACATCAATGTGAACCGGCGCGTTGGATTTTGTGAGCTGTGCTGGAGTGGGGATGCCTTGATTGTTCAATGGAGATGCAGGGGATCTAGTGATCAGAGGTCTTGACATATTGGGCCGACTGTCCTGTGAAGAGAGAGACCTGGGGTTAATGATCTCCTTCATCGACCTCACAGAAAGCCACAGGCTCGAGCCAACAGCACCGTCTCATCGGCTCGCCTCACGATTTTTATCTTGGCAAAGCACAGGCAGACCTTTGGCAGTTTGTAAAATCAATCCAGCCCTAGAGAGTCCTGAGTGGCACCGTGGGGCAGAAGGCTGTGAGACACCCCACGAAGCAGAAACCACCTTCAGTGAAACAAACTCCTCCTGAGCACCGCTGTGACAGAGAGCCCACACCAAAACCACCCAAACGAACAAAAACACAATCAAAAAGAAGGTCATTGTCATATTTAAGATCAGATAAAGGCTCTGACAGAGAGAGCTGCAGACAGAAAGGCCAAGAACAATTACTGTTTCCCTTCATTAAGGACGACCCCAGGTAGGTTTCCTGATCGTTCCCAAGCCCTCGGTGGCTGCCGCACGGTCAGAAGAGAGATACAAACCCTCAGCTCCTCCATCCTGCACACTCTCCTCCGGAACTCCCAATTCACATAGCACGGGAACAGAAGCAGAAACACCTGGACTAGTCAACTGCTCATGGACTGCAGACCCCTGGACATCGACAGCCTTTGAGAGAGACATTTTCCATTTAAGAAGTTCGACGTATGGCGACGTGTGCCCCGGGCAGCCCCGCAGAGCCCGCAGGTCCCACAGCCTTCCCCGGGCGCGCGGCGGGAGCCGATGCCCTGCTGCCGATGGAAGCCAACTTTCAGTCACAAAGGCAGAGATGGAAACGCCAGCGAGGAGCAGAGCCAAGGCTGCGTGCGGCGGGTGGGGCAGGGCAGGGCAGGGCGAGCTGCTGGAGCCAGTAAGGCAGGCTGGGGATTAAAATAGACGAGCGCTTGAGAGCGGTTTGGAGGAGACGACGACAACCCTGCTTTCCACTGGAGGAACGCTCCAGTGCGGCTGGAATCTTCTGGGGGGATGCCCTGAGAGCTAAAAGCCTTTGCAAATGACTCTAGTTTTACATTTAAAAGGTAAGCAAAGCAGTGAGAAGGCAGAATACACTTCGGCACAAAACTCTCTTTGTTCTTTCGACACGTTTTTGGCTGGGTTTGGTTCTTTTCCAGCTGCGAAAGGTGATGGGTTCCTTGTAAACAGCACAGAATGGTAGGGGCTGGAAGGGACCTTGAAAGATCATCCAGTCCAACCACCCTGACAGAGCAGGATCACCTAGAGTAGATCATACAGGAAAGCATCCAGGCAGGCTTTGAATGTCTCCAGAGGAGGAGACTCCACAACCTCTCTGGGCAGCCAACCTGGCAGAAGCAGAGCAGAGCATCACCACCAGAGTGAGTTACGAGGCATTCGGACCAGCCAAAGTCCACCCCCAACACTGTTTCTCCACTTTTTCAGGGCTGTGAAACCATAAAGGCAAGAGGAGCCAGGTAAATGTCTAACTGAAATGATTTACAGACCAAGGGTTGCACAATAAATCCCAGGAACACGTAACAAAAGGCATCTATAAACCACAAGGTACTTAACTAATTTTCTTTCATAGGCAAAAGCCAGCTTAGCTCAAACACTGAGGAAAAATGAAAGGCATGGACTAAAAAAACCCCTCGTTCAGATGTTGTGGAGGGGCAGGGTTGGATTTCTCCTGCTCCTTTCTAAGCAGCAGTTAATATAACTCTGCCGAAATACCATCCCTGCAATCGCTCGAGGAGCTGCCTGCAGCGCAATGGAGGCAAGTCCAGGCAAAATAAGGTACACACGCTATGCAAAACCAATGTCTGCTGTAAATGCTATGTGGTACAACCACCACCCAAGATGCTACTGATCTGCCAGGGTGATATTTAGTAAAATAATGAAGGGGGAAAAAAAAAATAACAAAAAATAACAGCCACTGGAAAGGTGGAAATAAGAAGGCAGGAAGGAATGATGCAGACTTGGGGAGGGGGGAAAAAAAGCAAAGCAAAGCAGATGTTGGATGGTTTAGCAGGAGGGAAGCAGTGGCTACGAGGAAGGGAATGCATTTCAGAGCTTGAAAGCAGACAAGGAGTTTGGGGGGAAAAAAAAACCTAAATAAATCATCAACAAAGGTTGAAACTGAAACAAAACAAATACATTCTGTTAAGTTCTCTGGGGAAGGCACCACCACCTTCCCTAGCGGGCTTCTCCCTGGCAGAAAAACCCAGCCCTGGCGCAACCCAGCAAGGCTGCAGCAGCACCGAGGCGCTAAGAGTCCTTCAATTGGACATATGCTCCTGTACACCCTGCCTGGGGCTGCCAGGCAGCAAATAAAGGAACAGATTTGCAGGGTTAATATTGTAGTTAGGCTGGGACCTCATTCAGCACAGCAGCGACAGCACTGCCTGCCTCGGACGCTGGAAGAATGTGTAGTATAAACACCGCTGCCAGGATGGGAGAGAGGTCAAAGGCAAAAGCAGGAAGCCCCAAGACCCTCAAACAAACCATTAGAAAAAGGAAACAGGTTCCAAAGCCAAGATAGAACCCAGCTGCCCTTTACACAGTTTACAGGATCACAGGATATTGAGGGTTGGAAGGAACCTCTAGAGACCTTTCAGTCCAACTCCCCTGCCAGAGCAGGGCCACAGAATCCAGCACAGGTCGCACAGGAATGCATCCAGATGGGTCTGGAAAGTCTCCAGAGAAGGAGACTCCACAACCTCTCTGGGCAGCCTGTTTCAGTGCTCTGTGACCCTCACAGTGAAGAAGTTCCTCCTCGTGTTGAGGTGGAACCTCCTGTGCTGGAGTTTCTATCCAGTGCCCCTTGTCCTATCCCAGGGAGCAAGTGAGCAGAGCCTGTCCCTGTCCCCTCCCTCCTGACCCTCAGCCCTCAGGTATGTGGAAACATTTATTAAATCCCCTCTCAGACTTCTCTTCTCCAGATTAAACAGCCCCAAGGCTTTCAGCCTCTCTTCATAAGGAGTGCTCCAGTCCCTCAATCATTGTGGTAGCCCTCCACTGGACTCTCTCCAGTAGATAGACAGTAGTAGATCTACCTCCTGAAACACCCAAGCAATAGAAACACTTTCCAATAAAATCCTTTTGCTGTCTTATTTCACCCACTTTCAACATTCCCCCTTCAAGTTACCTGCATTGATAGTGCCTCAAGAAACAAGACATCTGCTCAGTGCTTAGATATTAACTGTAATGATGCTAACCTTGCCCCAGCCTTAGCTCACCAAGCACATGTCCCTGGGTAAAGCCACTTCACTTAGCACTTTGGAGACCACTTGGAAATTAAGCACTGGTATTCCTGCTGCAGTTGCCCCAGATCAAATTAAAGCAGAAGTGGGATGCAGAGAACTGGGTGCTTGTGAAAATCCCAGTCTCTTTGATGTGGTGAAACCACACCACCATAGAACTGGTTTTGGTTGGAAAAGACCTCTCAGATCACAGAGTCCAACCTTTATCCAACTCTACCACTGAGTACGGCATGAAGAGCGCTCTGGCATTCGGCAGATCAGAGTCGAATCATTGCATTAATCAAATCATTGTATGGTTCAGCTATGGGAAGGACAAGAGAGGGGCAAATAGTCTCTCTGAAGAGAGGCTTGGGTTGGGTTGTTGCAGACATGGAAGTGGAGAAGCTTAGGTAAAGCTAGAACAAGGCACTGCTGGTAAATTCAGCTTCTACCTCCTGAAGTGATTACAGAATCACAGGAGAGGAGAAGGGAATCATAGAAACTAGACTCAGGAGCATCCAGCAGGCTAAAGAGAAGAGCTGATGACATGAAGATTGAAAAAGCTCTTCAGAAGCCTTTCTTGGGGGGGGTGTGTGTGATGTCAGGCAGGTGAGACCTGCCCCACAGAGGGGTTTATAGCACCCAGGTTTACAGCTCAGCCATGGCTCTTCCCGCACGGGGGACAGCAGAGGTTGTCATCTGCCTCAGGAACCTCACCAACTGCATTCACGAGTGGGGGACACAGCACAGCTATGCTGGATGAGCAGCAACCTTCTGATCTACCAACAGCTCATTGGTCACTTGCTACCTTTTATTCCCAAACATTTTAATATCTGACCTACAAAAAGGTAAAAAAAAACAAAGCAAGGACAGGAAATCTCAGGGTTTACCAAAGCCCATGGGGACCAAGGATACTTCAAATACCCTGAGACAGATTTTGCATTATTAGTACTCAAAAGTATTTTATTCCCCAATGAGTTTAAAAAGCCAAAGTGCTCTGGTGTCCAAATTTGTTACTGGAACAACCTGCACAGAAGTGCTCAAACTCTGTGCACTGGTCAGGTTTAAGGCATTTAGGCCATATAAAATGCCTCAGTTTTGGTCCAGCATAACAAACCACTGCTCTGTTAGAGCAGTTTGAGGCTCCTTCACTCTCTCACTGCATTTGAAGCAGTCTTGCAACAACAAGCATCTTGGTAGGTCCAAGTATCTGAAGCTGCTCCTCATTCTCTGCTCTTGGTAAGCCCTCCTGTAAGCTCCACAGAAGCAAACACAGCCCTGCCTGAAGTTCTGCTCCCTGGGATTTACAAAACTCCTTGTGATTCAGAATTTATTCTACTAATGATGGAGGAGGAGAGCTATCAGATCACTTCTTCTCCCTGCCTGTTTCCTTTACACCACCTTTTCCCCCCAACTCCACTCAAGGACATTGCTTCCATTCCCGAATAAGCCTTTACACCTAGGCTGAAAACCCACAGTAGCTACAGTGCTGACATGCATCCACACAACTGGTCTGCCAAAGAAAAGCAACACAGGGCCCAGGTCACTCTTCTGGTAGCAAGTGGAAGACCTAAGAGCTGTCTGAAGAGCAAGAGCTGTCAGTGTGCTGCTCAGTGTACAAAAACAATATCAAAGAGACAGGAGGCTTCCTCCTCCCCTCAGAACATTTGCTCACCTTAGCCTGCTGTGATTAGCAGTGGCTTCAGAAGTCTTATTTACACTCTGTGGTCAAGCAAAGTCATCCCAGCTCCTTTCTTAAGCCAGAAAACCTTGACAGAAGCCAGGCCACTGCAAGACAACCCCAGCTCACTCACAGAGGGACCGACACTCAAGTACAAACCATCTCCTTGACTCACTGGACTGTGAGGATCATTTTAGGTGGCAGGTCAGGACATTGCTGGCTTGGGTTATTACAGCCAACATCTTCCCTGTGAGCCAGCTCAGCTCAAGCAGCAGTGTGCATGTGCAACATGGACATATACTTGTGACCATAGCCTTGTATCCCATTCTCAAATTACCAGCTGCTCCCTGCCCAAGAAATGTTTCCTGCTGAGAAACTCCAAGTCACATACTTCTAACTCTCTTGGATTACAGCACCACAGAATGGTAGGGCTCTGGACATCGAGTCTAATCCCCCTGCCAAAGCAGGATCACCTAGGGCAGGCTGCACAGTAAAATGTGCAGGTGGGCTTTGAAAGTCCCCAGAAAGAGAGACTCCACAGCCCCTCTGAGCAGCCTGCCCCAGTGCTCTGCCACCCTGAAATTAAAGAAGTTCCTTCTCATGTTTAGATGGAACCTCTAATGTTCAAGTTTGTGCCTGTTGCCCCCTTGTCCTCTCACTGGGCATCACTGAATAAAGTCTGGCCCCATCCACCTGACACCCACCCTTTAAGTATTGGTCAGCATTGATGAGATCCACCCCCACCCCCAGTCTGCTCTTCTCCAGACTTAAAAAGCTCCAATTCTCTCAGTCTTCCCTCCTTAAGAGAGATGTTCCAGGTCCCTCAGCATATTAGTGGTCCTGTGCTGGATCCTCTACAGCAGTTCTCTGCTTTTCTTGAGCTGAGGTGCCCAGAACTCGACACAATACACCAGGTGTGGTTTCACCTGGGCAGAGTAGAGGGGAAGGAGAACCTTCCTCCACTTGCTGACCATACTCCTGATGCACCCCAGGAGGCCTTCTTGGCCACAAGGGCACATTGCTGGCTCATGGTCATCCTGTTGTCCATATTGTCTATAAGGACAGATGAGGACAAGCTTATCTTACCTAGTCCAGACCTTAGAAACAACAAACATGCAGTGATTTCTTCTAAAGCCTCCAACCTGGTTGTATTCAGTATCTTCCACAACAGAAAGCCCTGTGAGAGATGTTTCTCCTCACAAGAAGCCTGGTACCCAGGAGCAGCTGGCAACAGCACTCAGCACACACCACCTCCACCAGGACAGTCTCCCCTGCACACACACAACCCACTGCATGCAGAATGAATCCAAACAAACTTCAGAATCATAGGATCAATAAGGTTGGAAGAGACCTCAGAGATCATCAAGTCCAACCTCTCACCCAAGACCTCATGACTACTAAACCATGGCTCCAAATGCCACATCCAATCCCCTCTTGAACACCTCCAGGGATGGTGACTCCACCACCTCCTTGGGCAGCACATTCCAATGGACAACAACTCTCTCTGGGAAGAGCTTTCTCCTCACCTCCAGCCTAAACCTCCCCTGGCACAGCTTGAGACTGTGTCCTCTTCTTCTGGTGCTGCTTGCCTGGGAGAAGAGACCAACACCCACTTGGCTACAATCTCCCTTCAGGTAATTGTAGAGAGCAAGAAGGTCTCCCCTGAGCCTCCTCTTCTCCAGGGTAAGCAACCCCAGCTCCCTCAGCCTCTCCTCGTAGGGCTTATGCTCAAGGCCTCTCCCCAGCCTTGTTGCCCTTCTCTGGACATATTCAAATGTCTCAATGTCCTTCTTAACCTGAGGATCCCAGAAGACAAATCCCTTTTCCTCCAGTACAAAGAAGAAGTCACCCAAGCCTCGTGGACAGCTACAGGCCAAACTCTGAACTAAACAGGAGACTGATGCTTGGGGATGGTGCCTGTGGGATGTGGCAAAACCCAGACCAAGTCCCTCATCCAAACCAGGAACATTAGGACTGCTCTCAGATTTGTCTCCTGCCCCAGTGTTCCCACCTTGAGGATGCACTTTCTCCAAACCAACATTTCATTACAGAGCAAACACAAAATCATCACAATCAGGTCTCACCACAATGCTTAACCAGGTACCTCCCCCTTCAACCCCCTCCCTGCCCCCAGCTTCTTACTTGCTTCAGCAAAAACAGGCAGCACAACAAGGAGGCTGGAGAAGGCCTTTATTCAACATCAACAATCTCAGTACAGCACAAAGAGCACTTCTGGAAGGTGCAGCAAGCAGGCAGAGATAGGTGTTCAGGAAGCCCAAGTGCTTGTCCTGCTTGGAAGGGGAAATGCCACCCTAGGCACCTCTGTGGGCTGGTGATGTCCTCACACAAAATTCTCTGGCCATGGCAGGCTGCAGCCACTGATGACACCGAGCTGTGCAGGTCCCTCAGAGCACTGCAGGGAGGTCAAAGACGACCACATGCATGACAGAGTGCAAGCTGCATTTTGGTCTCTCATGGCACTTGTGCCATTGCCATGCCTCCTCTTCACCTGCACTCTGAAGAAGCCAGAAGCACAAAGGAGTTGCAAGAGCTCTGCACATGTGAGCAGATCCGTGTTCTTTTGCTTCTTTACCCTTACACTGATGCCTGGTGGCTGTCTGAGGGCATGGTTGGGCTGCGCTGGTGCCACTGGGTCTGCAAAACAAAGCAGCAGCACATCGTTTGCCCCAGCCACCACCTCCTCATCTTTTGCCCTTCACTACCACAATCCACCTGCTCTGCCCCTCACAGCTGGGAGCTTTATGATTGCTGGCTCTGAACATCACCAGCTACATCTGTGAAGCAAAACTCCACTGCAGTTGTGTTTGAGTGCCACAGGAGACACAGGCCCAGCACACTGGCAGCTGCCCTTTGGTGCCACAGTGAGATGGGATACCAGGTCTCCCGAGGCTCAGCATAGTATCAGTCAGGGTTGGAAGGGACCACAAGGATCATCTAGTTCCAACCCCCCTGCCATGGGCAGGGACACCCCACACTAGATCAGCCTGGCCACAGCCTCATCCAGCCTGGGCTTAAACACCTCCAGGGATGGGACCTCAACCACCTCCCTGCACAACCCATTCCAGGGCTTCACCACTCTCATGGGGAAGAACTTCCTCCTCACCTCCAGCCTGAATCTCCCCACCTCCAGCTTCATTCCATTCCCCCTAGTCCTATCACTACCTGAGATCCTGAGAAGTCCCTCCCCAGCCTTCTTGTAGGCCCCCTTCAGATACTGGAAGGCCAACAGCAGCTGCACTAGAATGGTTATGTGGGAGGAAAAGCCTCCTTTCAAATCCAGAATCTCTGCCAACACATGACAAAAGGTCCAATTACACTGTGCAAGACAGCCAAATGCAATGCAGAGCTTGAGAAGCAGAAAGGTATTATCATGGGATCACAGAGTGCACCAGGTTGGAAGGGACCCTCCAAGGCCATCTTGTGTGAGTAGTGAGTAGGGACATCCCCAAATTGATCAGGTTGCTCAGGGCCCCATCAAGTTAGACCTTGAGTGCCTCCAGGGATGGGGCTTCCACCACCTCCCTGGGCAACCTCTTCCAGTATTTCATTACCTTCATGGCAAAGAACTTCTCCCTAATGTTCAAGCTAAATCTGCCCTGCTCCAGTTTCAAACCACTGTCCCTCATCCTATCACTGCCAGCCCTTGCCAAAAGTCCTTCCTCAGCTCTTTTGTGGGTCCCTTTCACTTCATGCTGCTGTAATGGTGTTTTCCTGAGAGGCTGGGGAACCCAAGCCAGCAGAACACCAACCAAGCAGCCCCACACTGAACCTGTTAGTGAGTTTGGGGCAAGTTTGTGTATTAATAAAATCATAATCAATAGTTTTATTAATATCCTCTTTGCCTTACTCATTTTTTGTTTGTAATCAGAGAATTGTCAGGGTTGGAAGGGACCCCAAGGCTCAGCCAGTTCCAACCCCCCTGCCATGGGCAGGGACACCTCACACTACAGCAGGTTGCTCACAGACACATCCAGCCTGGCTGCAAACACCTCCAGGCAGGAGGCTTCCACCACCTCCCTGGGCCCCACCAAGCAGCTGCTCAATGCAGCACCACCAGGGCCATGCTTGCAGCCCTCAGGATCATTTGCAGCTCTGCATTTTAGCAAGGTGGATGTGCCAAGGCTTCCTCAGACAGGGCACAGAGACACCCAGTGGGCTCCATCACAGCCAGGGTGTAAGGCACAGGCCACCATGAAACAAAAACTTAGCTGAAACTCCTTCCTGGGGCTGCCAGGAGCTGTCTGAGGCTGGCTGCTGTAATCCTGCAATAGGCCACATAAAGACCAAGCCTACTGGTGAAGAGGAGACTCAGGGGTGACCTTATTGCTCTCTACAACTACCTTAAGGAGGGTTGTAGACAGGCAGAGGTTGGTCTCTTCTCCCAGGCAAGCACCAGAACATGAGCACACAGTCTCAGGGTGTGCCAGGAGAGGTTTAGGCTGGAAGTTAGGAGGAAGTTTTACACAGAGAGAGTGATTGCCCATTGGAATGGGCTGTCTGGGGAGGTGGTGGAGTCACCATCACTGGAGGTGTTCAGGAGGAGACTTGATAGGGTGCTTGGTTACATGGGTTAGTTGATTAGATGGTGTTGGATGATAGGTTGGACTCGATGACCTTGAAGGTCTCTTCCAACCTGGTCTATTCTATTCTATTCTATTCTATTCTGGCCCTCTTGTCACCCCAGAGAATACAGCAGAGGTGAGCACTTACCTGATGGGACAATTTTAACTGCTACATCCTCCTTGTCCCAGAGCCACTGACCCCCAGGCCTCTCCAGATGGAGGTCCCTGGCTCCACATCCTGCTTGCAGCCTTCTCCTCCTTGAGATGCTGGAGCTGCTGAGCATGCACAGCTGCTCAGTGCTCAAGTGCTGGAAGAGTTTGTGGTTGTGCTTCCTGGGTAGAACAAGCCTTGATGGGACTTCAGCAGAGCTGAGCAGGACCTAGGACAAATGTCACAGGGACAGAGAACCAAATGGAAGGCAAGGGGCTGAGGGAAGCCAGGTGTTTGTGCTGGATGGAGAGAGCTGCCTACCTGCAGATGCAGGGCAGTCACAAAAGCCCTTGGAGAAGAGCCTGAAGACACTTTGAGAGCTCCTGTTGTGCCCTGTAGCTGAGTCTGCAGCACACAACCACCTTCAGCAGAGCAGCTCTAATCACTCCTTCAGCAGAAAGTGGCCACTAGGACCTTGAGAAAAATCTCCAATGAGGTGGATTAAAAGGGTTGAGAGACAAGGGCAGGAGTCAAATGAGGCCATGTGCTCCTGCCAGCATGGCAGCACAGGTTGAGTCCAACACCTGGGAATGGTCAAGTTTGCAGAGACAGGATGTCTCTTCTCATGTGCTTACAGACTTCCCTGAAAAGTCCTCTAGGCCTGGAAGCTGCAGACAAGAGTTAAATACCTCCCTGGAGATATTCCACACACCTGTACCCCTTCTGGGAGATTAACTCAGCCCTTTGCTCCTTTGGGCAAGCAGTGCTGAGGCCAGCCCCAGTGTTTTCATTCAGTACATTCAGGCCCTGCCAGTGAAGCTCTGTTCTTGGTGCCATGGGTTAGTTGTTTAGGTGGTGTTGGATTGGTTGATAGGTTGGACACAATGATCTTGAAGGTCTCTTCCAACCTGGGCTATCCTATCCTATCCTATCCTATCCTATCCTTCTGCACTGCCATCATTTCTTGCTTTGGCCAAGCAAGAGGTTAAATGTAGCTGCCAGGACTCGACTCCAGCCCATAGCTGCAGCAGGATCTTTGGCATCCATCCCACACCCCAAAAAATCACAGTATCACAGAATCACCAAGGTTGGAAGAGACCTCAAAGATCATCAAGTCCAACCTGGCACCACAGACATCATGACTAAACCATGGCACCAAGTGCCACATCCAATCCCCTCTTGAACACCTCCAGGGATGGGGACTCCACCACCTCCCTGGGCAGCACATCCCAATGGCTAACAACTCTCTCTGGGAAGAGCTTTCTCCTCACCTCCAGCCTAAACTTCCCCTGGCACAGCTTGAGACTGTCTCCTCTTGTTCTGGTGCTGCTTGCCTGGGAGAAGAGACCAACCCCCACCTGGCTACAACCTCCCTTCAGGTAGTTGTAGACAGCAAGAAGGTCTCCCCTGAGCCTCCTCTTCTCCAGGCTAAGCAACCCCAGCTCCCTCAGCCTCTCCTCACAGGGCTGTGCTCCAGACCCCTCCTCAGCCTCATTGCCCTTCTCTGGACACCTTCAAGTCTCTCAATGTCCTTCTTAAACTAAGGGGCCCAGAACTGGAAAGAAATCCACACATCACTTGGGGGTCCAGCACAGATTCCACACCCTGTGTGTCCCCCCCCCAAGCTCACACACTTCCACCAGCCACACTTCCTTTCCTGATGGAGGCAGACAACTTCTGTGGCCTTCAGATGTGCTGATTCCACCCTGGCTCAATAGAGCAGCAGTTTAATTTACAAGCAAAACCGGACTGGAGAGCTGCTCCCAGTTGCTGCACGGCACACCACTGCCCACCTGGCACTGGCTCAGCCACAGGGTGTTCACCCCAGCAGGCAGCAGGCAAAGCCATCCCCTAACCACGCTGCAGGACCCAGTGTTTAGACACAGGACACCAGACTGAAGGTCAACAGACCTGCCCTGCTGCTTATTAGGAAGAAATCTGTGACAGTGAGGGTGCAGAGACACTGGAGCAGGTTGCCCAGGGAGGTTGTGGATGTTCCCTCCCTGGAGGTGTTTAAGGCCAGGTTGAAAGAGGCTTTGGGCAGCCTGGAAGCATGGAAAGTGTCCCTGCCCGTGGACTTGATGATCTCTGAGGTCTTTTCCAATCTGGTTGATTCTATGATCTTCCAGGTCCCTTCCAACCCAAACCATTCTATGACTGTAATGGAGTGCTATGATAGGAGCCAACTGGATACTTGGCCCTTCAGGCCACTTGTTCCACCAGAAGCTTGTTGATTCTGCACCAGCTTCTACTCAGACCAGCAATAAAACTGATGCAGGAGTGACCAAAAGGGAGCAGAACTTCCCAGCCTGAACCTTCTCTAACTGGGCATGCCCAGCATAGTCTTATGACATGCATGAAGCACCTTAGTGACCTTCACTCAGCCTTCTTTACTCTCACAGGTGGCTTAAGGAGGACCCTGCCAGATGCTGCAGAAACCACTGCAAGCCAGAAAGTGCCAAGAGCCCCCCTCAGACTCAGCAGAGAAAGGCTGCAGCCACTGTGGGCACTGCTTCCAAAACTAAAACCAAAGGAACTGCTATTAAAGGGATGAGCAGTGCTGGGGAAAGAGGCTGCCAGGTCTGAAGAGCCTTCAGCAGCTGATGCAAGTCTTTGCTGCTGCTGCCCTGAGGACAGTTTCATTTACTTGCCTTAAACCTGAAACTAGGTCTCTTTTTCCTCTCTTCCCTCCATCAGACCTCAGGCAGCAGAGACAACATGAATTCACCTGCACCTCCCCAGGAAAGCAAGCACACAAAGGGACCTTCACCTTTGGGCAAAGGACAGAGGTGACACCAGACCAGTTCTCCTCTGTAGAAGGCTCCATTCACTGCAGCCAGCAGCACTGCTCCAGATGCCTTGGACCCTCATCCCTGCTCCAGCTCCTTTGCAGGCAACATGCCTGTGTCCTCTGGGGCTCCATCCAGAGCTGGGACCCCCTCCCTGAAAGAGGCATCTGCTCAGGCAGCTCTCTCCTGTCCCTGGAAAGAGCCCAGCACACAGCAGCTGACAGCTCCTGCTGCCTCCATGAGGGATGGAGGATCTCCCAGCTCCAGGAAAGACAGGCAGGCAGCAGCCACCTCTGCCCCATGTGTTACATGGCATTCAGAGCAGGAACAGACACAGGGAAGGAGAGCTCTACTGCATACATTTCTGGGGAACTCAGCACAAGAACTGCTGAGGCAGGTCCAGAGGAGCCACAAAGATGATCAGGGGGTTGGAGAACCTCCCCTGTGGGGACAGGCTGAGAGAGTTGGGGCTGTTCAGCCTGCAGATGAGAAGGCTCTGGGGAGAGCTTCAAGCAGCCCTGCAGTACCAGAAGGGGCTACAGGAGGGCTGGGGAGGGACTTGTGACAAGGGCTGGGAGTGATAGGATGAGGGGCAATGGATTAAAGCTGGAAGAGGGCAGATTGAGAGTGGAGATTAGAAATTCTTTGCAGTGAGGGTGGGGAGACTCTGGCACAGGTTGAGGCTGCAGATGTCCCCTCCCTGGAGGTGCTCAAGACCAGGCTGGATGAGGCCTTGAGCAAGCTGGGCTGGTGGGAGGTGTCCCTGCCCAAGGCATGGGGGTTGGAACTGAATGATCTTTAAGGTCCCTTCCAACCCAAACCATTCTGTGATTCTATGAATCCACCTTCTAACTGTTCCCAGGTGGACACCTCAAAGGCTGAGCTGCATTAGCAATGCAGCTCTTTAGTCAGACTCCTCACTCAAGTGCTGCTGCCTTTCATCCCCTTCTCGCAGCCACTCTGCACAGACTGTGTCAGGGATTTTTGCATAAGAAAAGGACAAGCACAAAAACCACTCCCTCCTGGGCTCAGGAGGAAAAAGGACTTCTGCTTGCCAGAACCACGCTGCCACATTTGAATGGGAAAATTAAACAAATCTTTAGGAGCTGGTGTCAAAGTTTGGAGTGGGAAAAGAAACCAACTGGGTTCCATGCTTCTCAGGCTGAGTTTGCAGCTTGGCTGATAATCTTCTGGTGAGAAGCAACAGCAAAAGCCAAGCACTGCTAGAATCTGCCTGTTTTGCTTGCCAGGTAAGATCCTATCAGGAGCAGAGTCATAGAATTGTTAGGGTGGGATGGGACCTTGAAGTGTCCTCCATAAAGCAGCTGAGCTCCTTGGAAGAAGTAGAATCAGAGAATTGTCAGGGTTGAAAGGGACCTCAAGGCTCAGCCAGTTCCAGCCCCCCTGCCATGGGCAGGGACACCTCACACTACAGCAGGTTGCTCACAGCCACAGCCAGCCTGGCTGCAAACACCTCCAGGGATGAGGCTTCCACCACCTCCCTGGGCAACCTGTGCCAGGCTCTCACCACCCTCATGGGGAACAACTTCTTCCTAACATCCAATCTGAATCTACCCATTTCTAGTTTTGTTCCATCCCCCCCAGTCCTATCACTCCCTGACACCCTCAAAAGTCCCTCCCCAGCTTTCTTGGAGCCCCTTTCAGACACCGGAAGGCCACAAGAAGGTCTCCTTGGAGCTTTCTCTTCTCCAGACTGAATAACCCCAACTCCTTCAGTCTGTCCTCATAGCAGAGCAGCTCCAGCCCTCTGCTCATCCTTCTCTGGACACCTTCCAGCACCTCCAGATCCTTCCTCTAATAGAAACTCCAGAACAGGACACAGTGCTCCAGGTGGGGTCTCAGCAGAGGGGGAGAATCCTGCCTTGAGTACATGACTAAAGGTTAGCATCTCCAACTGCAGACCTAGCTGAAGGTTTTCAAGACCTATTAAAAAAACCCCAACCCAACCCAACCACCCCCACCCCAGACTTCAGTGGGGTAACATCAGACACTGTCAGAATTTGAGCAATGGTTTGGGGCTTTTTTTTTCCCCCTCCCCCTTCTCCTTCAGCTCTGACTCCACAAACTGAACAAGAAAGCTAACCCCCTGCTGCTGCCTCATTTGAAGTTAATTTACGCTCCAGTTTGAAGAGCACCTGCCCTTGGGTATGTTCCAGGAGAACATCTCCCTCTCCACAAAGGGAGGCTAACACCCATTGTAAAACTTCCAGAGGCACATTAGATGTCTGCTCAGGCCCCCCAGCAATTTCACCCTTAGAAGTGGAAGGAACGCTGCCAGTTCCAGCCTGTGCTGAGGAAACATGAGTTATAATTTCACCCTGGGAAAATTGCTGAACTGGGAGCTTCTGGTGTGGCATAGGTCTTGCCTTCGCAATCCAATGGTTCTTTTGATTCAGAGAGGCTTTGAAAAGGGTGGTGATGAAAAACATAGCCTCTCCCTTTGAATCAGCCAGCCACCTGCTTCCCTCTGCGCTTTTCAAACTCAGGTTATTCATTTGCCTAGGAGCGGGAGGAGATAAAACTGACCTGGCTAGAGAAGATGCAGCCTTGGACATCTCAGCAGGGCATCAGCTACCTCAGACTGAACAGGCAAAGAACAACACCCCACCTTTGGACTGCCTTCAGACAGCCTTCAGCCACCCTCAGGCAGTCTTTAGGCACCTTCAGGTAGCCTTCAGCTACCCTCAGGCACTTTTTGGGTCCCTTCAGGTAGCCTTCAGCCACCCCCAGGCACTTTGTAGGTCCTTTCAGGTAGCCTTCAGCTACCCTCAGGCACTTTGTAGGTCCCTTCAGGTAGCCTTCAGCCACCCCCAGGCACTTTGTAGGTCCTTTCAGGTAGCCTTCAGCTACCTTCAGGCACTTTGTAGATCCCTTCAGGTAGCCTTCAGCCACCCTCAGGCACTTTGTAGATCCCTTCAGGTAGCCTTCAGCCACCTTCAGGCACTTTGTAGGTCCCTTCAGGTAGCCTTCAGCCACCTTCAGGCACTTTGTAGATCCCTTCAGGTAGCCTTCAGCCACCCTCAGGCACTTTGTAGGTCCCTTCAGGTAGCCTTCAGCTACCTTCAGGCACTTTGTAGGTCCCTTCAGGTAGCCTTCAGCCACCCGCAGGCAGTTTTTAGGTCCCTTCAGGTAGCCTTCAGCTACTCTCAGGCAGTCTTCAGCTACCCTCAGGTAGTCTTTACTCTTTGGAATCATCTTAAATAAAACACAAGAAAGCTTCTATGAGCTCTTCCTGCCATATGGGAGGGGAAAGGAAAGGAAAGGGACAGATTCTAAGGGTCCAGTAAAAGTGAGTCGTTGAGATCACAGAATCACAGGATGGGATGGTTTGGGCTGGAAGGGACCTTCATGATCATCCACTTCCAACCCCTCCACCACGGGCAGGGACACCTCCCACCAGCCCAGGCTGTTCAAGGCCTCATCCAGCCTGGGCTTGAACACCTCCAAGGAGGGGACATCCACAGCCTCCCTGGGCAACCTGCGCCAGTGTCTCCCCACCCTCACTCTAAAGAATTTCTTCCTGCTCTGCAGTCTACATCTCCTTCCTTCCAGCTTCAATCCATTGCCCCTCATCCTGTCACTCCAAGCCCTTGTGAAAAGTCCTTCCCCAGCTTTCTTGTAGCCCCTTTCAGGCTCTGTAAGGCTGCTGCAGCACACAAGAGCTCTGAGCAGCCTCCAGATGCTGCTTGCAGCAAGCAATAACGAAGTGTTCCCAGACAGAATGGTAATCCCGAAGACATTACGTCCACTTAGTAATTATGGGACTAGACAATAAAACAGAGAGACAGCTTCATCTGCAACCTCACTGCAGAGAGAGGGCACAAAAGGGCTTTAAAGCCACCCATTTGTAATTATTCACTGATGATGAAGACAGAGGCAGAACTGCAGTTTCAACAGCTGGTAGACAGAGATCACAGAATCGACCAGGTTGGAAGAGAGCTCCAAAGTTGTCAAGTTTAACTGATCACCCAACCCTATATAATCAACCAGACCATGGCACCAAGTGCCTCATCCAGGCTGTACTTAAACACCCCCAGGGACATTGACCCCACCACCTCCCTGGGCAGCACATTCCAGTGGCCAATCTCTCTTTCACTGAAGAATTTCTCCCTAACACCCAGCCTAAACCTCCCCTGGCACAGCTTGAGACTGTGTCCTCTTGTTCTGGTGCTGCTTGCCTGGGAGAAGAGACCAACCCCCACCTGGCTACAACCTCCCTTCAGGGAGTTGGAGAGAGCAAGAAGGTCTCCCTTGAGCCTCCTCTTCTCCAGGCTAAGCAACCCCAGCTCCCTCAGCCTCTCCTCACAGGGCTGTGCTCCAGACCCCTCCTCAGCTTTGTTGCCCTTCTCTGGACACCTTCCAGCAACTCAATATCCTTCCTAAACTGAGGGGCCCAGAGCTGGACACAGGACTCAAGGTGTGGCCTAACCAGTGCTGAGCACAGGGCACAAGGACTTCCCTGCTCCTCTGGCCACACTGTTCCTGATACAGGCCAGGATGCCATTGGCCTTCTTGGCCCCCTGGGCACACTGCTGGCTCGTGTTCAGCCGCTGTCAACCAGTCCCCCCAGGTCCCTTTCTGCCTGGCTGCCCTCTAGCCACTCTGTCCCCAGCCCAAGAGGACTGACTAAGGAGCCCTGCATCATCTCTGGGATTTCCTCCTCTCTTCCATCCACCTCCCCACCCAGCAGGTCTCTGAACTCTGCCAAGCCATGAGCCCACGTCTCCAAAGTGACAATCTGCTGAAACCCCACCAGGAGGAGAGAGACTGCCAAGAGGGAGGAGAGCAGGAGGGAAAGCTGAAAGCTGAACTTACTGAGGATGGGCTTTTTGGAAGTCCTTCTTAAGCCAGGCTGCAATAGGGAGCGTTTGCTGGGCTCCACCACGATCCCATGCATTTCCAGGGCTAGCTGGAACTTCTTCCTCTCCTCTTGTAACTCACATTAAAATTATCAGCCTACAGATTTCATAACAAGTGGGAGAATGAAGAAGCCTCAACACTATCATGAGAGAAATCATACTGTCATGAGCTATTTCAAAACACAGAAGTGGGTTACCTAACACCTGGGGACAAGCAACCCAACACCACACAGGTGCTCATGGTGGAGGGACAGGTAACAGCCTCCTGCTCAAAATACACATCCAAGGCAGTGTGCAGCAGTGGGGTTCCCCAGAGCTCTGGAAATGGGTTATCACAGGCTCACAGGATGTTAGGGGTTGGAAGTGACCTTTGAAGATCATGGAGTCCAACTCCCCTGCCAGAGCAGGGCCACAGAATCCAGCACAGGTCATGCAGGAATGCATCCAGATGGGGCTGGAAAGTCTCCAGAGAAGGAGACTCCACAACCTCTCTGGGCAGCCTGCTCCAGGGCTCTGGGACCCTCACAGTGAAGAAGTTCCTCCTCATGTTGAGCTGGAACCTCCTGTGCTGGAGTTTCTATCCATTGCCCCTTGTCCTATCCCAGGGCACAACTGAGCAGAGCCTGTCCCTGTCCCCTCCCTCCTGACCCCCAGCCCTCAGATATTTAGAAACATTTATTAAATCCCCTCTCAGCCTTCTCTTCTCCAGACTAATCAGCCCCAGGGTTCTCAGCCTCTCCTCACCAGGTAGTGCTGCAGTCCCTTTAGCATCCTTGTAGCCCTCCATTGGACTCTCTCCAGCAGATCCCTGTCCCTCTTGAACTGGGGAGCCCAGACCTGGATGCAATATTCCAGGTGTGGCCTCACCAGGGCAGAGTAGAGAGGGGGCAGAACCTCCCTTGACCTGAACCAAAACCCATCAGAGGTTTCCTACCACATGGCTCCTTACCCCCACCCCCTCCTAAAATCTGTGCATCTTTGGTCTTCAGAGATCTCAGACACACAGGAATGCATTTTGGTGCTGCTAGGAAGGGGATGAAGTCCCAAATACAGCTGTGGCTAAATGCAAAGGGTTCCTTCAGTCATAGAACCTTAGAACTGCTGAGGTTGGAAGAGTCCTTTGAGATCATCAGATCCAACCCCTCACCTTGAGCCCACAACCCCTCCACTGCTCCTTAGCCACTGAAACACATCCCTAAGCACCACATCCACACACTTTGGCGTACCTGCAGGGATGGTGACCCCACCAGCTCCCTGGGCAGCCTGTTCCAATGTCTGAGGACCCTTTCTGAGCTCCCCTGGCACAACTTGAGGCCACTTCCTCCTGTCCTGCCACCTGCTGCATGTGAGAAGAGACCAATCCCCACCTCACAGCAGCCTCCTCTCAGGGAGCTGTAGAGAGCCATGAGGTCTCCCTTCAGCCTCCTCTTCTGAAGACTAAACAAGCCCAGTTTCCTCAGCTGCTCCTCACAAGACTTGTGTTCAAGGCCCTTCCCCAGCTTGGTTGCTCTTCTCTGGACCTGCTCCAGCCCCTCAATGTCCTTCTTGTAGTGAGGGCTCCAAAACGGAACCCACTACTCAAGGTGTGGCCTCACCAGTGTTGACTCCAGGGGGACAACCACTGCTCTGGTCCTGCTGGCCACACTGTTGCTAATCCACTCCAGGACTCTGTTGGCTTTCTTGGCCACCTGGGCACACAGAACCATAGACTTGTCAGGGTTGGAAGGGACCTCAGGGCTCAGCCAGTTCCAACCCCCCTGCCATGACCAGGGACACCTCACACTACAGCAGGTTGCTCACAGCCACATCCAGCCTGGCTCCAAGGATGAGGCTTCCACCACCTCCCTGGACAACCTGTGCCAGTCTCTCACCACCCTCATGGGGAACAACTTCTTCCTAACATCCAATCTGAATCTCCCCATTTCTAGTTTTGCTCCATTCCCCCCCACTCCTATCACTCCTTGACACCCTCAAAAGTCCTTCACATGCTGGCTTTCATGCAGCTGGCTGTCAATCATCACTCCCAGGTCCTTCTCCATAGAAGCACATGGATGTTTTTAGTGTTTTTGACCTGGTTTCTTCTGGTTGCAGTGTTCTTAAATGCTGGGAAAGCAGTCAGGGGAGAAGGGAGAACAGGAATGGTAGGCCATGGCAAAACCATGCCAACAAGAGAAAACCAACCCTATAGCTCCAGGCTGAGAGCTCTCAGCCACATCTGGCCTCTGCAGTAGAAAAAGCACAAACTGAAAGAAGGATCAAGACTACAAGATCTGGAAGTATCTTCCCTGTAAGTTTATCAAACTTTAGAAGAATTATTTGAGTCTCAAAAGTATGAGAAAGTGTCAGGAAGAGACAACCACCAACTGATACACCAGAGGGACAAGATGCCAGCCAGAGGGACCTGGACAGGCTGGAGAGGTGGCTCAGGTGAACCTCATGAGGTTCAACAAGAGCAAGTGCAGGGTTCTGCACCTGGGCTGGAACAATCCTCATTGCCAATACAGACTGGAGGAGGAGGTGATAGAAACCATCCCTGAGGAAAAGGACTTGGGGGTGCTGATGGATGAGAAGCTGGACAGGAGCAGTGTGAGCTTGCAGCACAGAAGGCAGATCACAGCCTGGGCTGCATCCAAAGCAGCATTGCCAGAGATCCAGAGAGGTGATTCTGCCATTTTGCTGTGCTCTGGTGAGACCTCACCTGCAGTGCTGTGTGCAGGGCTGGAGCCCTCAATATAGGGAGGACATGGACCTGATGGAGAGGGCCCAGAGGAGGCCATGAAAATGGTCAGGGGGTTGGAGCAGCTCTGCTACAAGGACAGACTGAGGGAGCTGGGGGTGTTCAGCCTGGAGAGGAGAGGGCTCCAGGGAGACCTAAAAGCAGCCTGCCAGTACCTGAAGGAGGCTAAAAGAAGGATGGGGAGAGGCTGTTTGCAAAGGCCTGCAGGGACAGGACAAGAGGCAACGGCTTCAAACTTGAGCAGAGCAGATTGAGATTGGATGTTAGGAACAAGTTCTTTACTATGAGGGTGGTGGAACACTGGACCAGGTTGCCCAGGGAGGTGGTTGAGGTCCCATCCCTGGAGATATTCAAGGTGAGGCTCAACAGGACTCTGGGCAGCCTGATCTGGTTGGGGATATCCCTGCTGACTGCAAGGAGGTCAGACTGAATGACCTTTGGAGGTCCCTTCTGGCCCAGACCATTCTGTGATGAACTAAAAATGTTCAAAATCATGTGCAAAAAAAAACCCCTAGCACATCCCAGCAGGGAGCTGGGAAGCTGAAGAAACAGCACAAGAGGAGCAGAGAGGTAAAGGGACAATTGTGCACAGTGACACATCCAGAGTCCTTAAAAGACCAACTCCAGATACAGCCTGGGAGATAACATCTCTCAGTATTTTATCTGGAGCTGGCTATGTTTGAGGGAAACATCAGGAAGGCCTCACAGCTTCTGTCTTACTTAATGCTTGCCTCCTGCTGGTTTATTTGATGGTTGTCTCCTGCCCAGAGGAGCTGTGCAGGGAACCATCAGCTCCCTCCCCAGCATGGAAGAGGAGGAAAGCAGAGAGGCTGAAGCACTACTGCTCCTGCAAGAGGCAAGGAAGGCAAGGAGGCAGCAGAGACAAAAACTATGCTAGGAGTGGGGAACTGAAGCATCCCTCCTTGGAACCACAAAGCCCTGCAAGTAAAAGAAAAGGGCAAGCAGAAGGAGGAGAAGGACGAGGAGGAGGAGGAGGAGGAAGAAGAAGCTACATTGAACTGGGAAGGGTGGTGAAACAAACCCCCCTCCCACACAACAAAAGCCAGAAGCATTTCAGCTGACAGGTTTGGTCTACCCTCTGGTCCAAAGAGCTTGCCTCAGGGAGAGACAAAGTGTAATGTCAGAAATACAAGAACATGTGGGACAAAAAGGAAAGGTTTCAGGGGTCTTCTGGTCACCTAGCACAGGCTAACAGAAACTGACTACAGCAACAATTCTTAATGAGCCAGCAGCATGTGCCCAGGTGGCCAAGAAGGCCACCAGCATCCTGGCCTGCATCAGCAATAGTGTGGCCAGCAGGAGCAGGGCAGGGATTGTCCTCCTGGACTCAGCACTGGTGAGGCTGCATCTTGAGTGCTGGGTTCAGCTTTGGGACACTCACTCCAAGAGGCTGAAGCAGGTCCAGAAAAGGGCAACCAAGCTGGGGAATGGTCTGGAGAACAGGGCTGGGGAGGAGCAGCTGAGGGAGCTGGGGGTGTTCAGGGTGGAGAGGAGGAAGCTGAAGGGAGACCTCATTGCTCTCTGCAGCTCCCTGAGTGGAGGCTGGAGCCCGATGGATGTTGGTCTCTTTTCTTCCTAGTGTCAGGTGATAAAAGGAGAGGAAATGGCCTGAAATTGTGCCAGGGGAGGGTTAGGTTGGAGATTAGGAAACATTTCTTTGCTGCAAGAGTGGTCAGGGATTGGAACAGGCTGCCCAGGGGGGTGGTGGAGCCATCATCCCTGGGGGTGTACTCAAAGCATGAAGACATGGCACTTTGGACAGGATTTACTGGGCATGGTGGTGTTGAGCTGATGGCTGGAACTGACAACCTTAGAGGTCTTTTCCAACCATAATGTTTCTGCATTTCTGAGATTCTGCATCACAGATTTGTCTCCTGGCACCCATCTTCCATCCCATTGCAGACACACTCAACACAGTGTTTGATTTCTGCTGACCACCACTATGGAGATGAAGAACTGAAGGGGATTCATTGGGGAAGAAGCCTTTCTGTGGGGTGATGGGGTGGAGAGGGAGAAGCCATGGCAAGATTGCTCTGTTGTGTTGTTTGGGTTTATTTTCCTCAGAAGAAACACTAAACCTCCTAATTTCCACCCATGCTGCCTTGCCCAGCAGGCAGAACTTCATCCCAGGTGACACAAAGGGTGAGGGTATGTGTGCACCTTGTTCCACATGTTTGACAAGCAGTCTGGAATGAGGTGTGGCCAGTGGAATTCTTAGCTCCAGCCCTGGCCAGGAGAGGTGGCTGGATGCCAGCCACACCATAAGTCTTGTCACCTAAACTTCAAGAAAGGTCCTGAGGATCCCAACCCTTTCTCATAGCTGTGCCACAGGTACAGAACAAACCTCTGCTGCAGCCATGGCTGCTTGGCAGCCACAGGAATCTTTCCTGCCACTCTCACTCCAACAAAACCTCTCAATCCATCTCCCAGTGAGGTGCTCAACACTGAGCAGCTCCACTGACAAGAAGCAAGTCTGGAAGTTTGCAGTGATCAGGCTGGAGGCTCAACAAACACAGGCACAATGAAGGACCCCAGGAGATTCATAATTTGGGGCTCAGAAGTCTGAACTCATGGCTGAGCTGGAGCAATAGGTCCTGAGGATCCCAACCCTCTCACAGTCATGCCACAGGTACAGAACAAACCTCTGCTGCAGCCATGGTTGGTTGGCAGCCACAGGAATCCTTCCTGCCACACTCACTCCAACAAAACCTCTCAATCCATCTCCCAGTGAGGTGCTCAACATTGAGCAGCTCCCCTTGACTGGAAGCAAGCCTGGAAACTTCCAGGAGGCTGGCACTGTGGAGGCTGCTGGAATAAATGCAGTGATAAGGCTGAAGGCTCACCAAGCACAGACACAATGAAGCAAACTTGGAGATACAAGATCTGGGGCTCAGGAATCTGAACTCATGGCTGAGCTGGAGCAGTAGCAGCTGCACCAGAAATGGTTTTAAAGACAAAAAGGGAACTGAAGACCACCAGATAAACTCTAACAGTCAGGTGCAAGTTGGAATCCAGGATGCTATATAAAGGATGGTCCATACTGATTCCTCCCATCACATGCCTGCCACCATTTGGTTCAGAAAAAAAGGCCCTGAGTGTGTTTTTTCCTTCTTGCCCTTCTTCTGGCTCTTTTGCCACGCCAATGCTGGTTTGCATTAGGTCTATTTTGAGCTAAATCAAATAGGAGAAGCAGGGTTCTGATGCAGCAGCAGCAATAAATGGGGTTAGCCTGGCATTGATCTGTGTAAAGGGGCCAAAGCTAGGACTGCCAGAAGCAAAACGTGGTCAGTGAACTCCACAGCACCAAGAGTGACCCTGCAGCTGAATTCCTAGCCCTGATTACAACAGAAAGAGACTTGCTTTGCTGAACAAAGAGTGTTTCAGGCAGCAGATTAGCAAGAGAAAGTCTACTTGCAATGGCAGACAGACCAAAACCAAGAAGCACAGTGCACTTCAGAGGGCTCAAGAAGCTTCTGAGCAGTGCAGAACAAATGCCTGCCTTGCTCTGTGCTTCCTCTAAGACAGTCTTAGGTCCAAATGCTGCAGAAAGAGTAATTTTCTTTTGCATCCCAGTGAAGCAGCTTCAGTTGGTAAGTGGGCAGCAGCCAAAAATCACAATGAGGGCAGCACAAAGGGAAAAAAAGCTGCCTGGCAGACCAAGGGCATTTGTCTTGCAGCCCTGCAGAAAGGGAAATCACATTTACTATAGGAGGAAAGGCCCCTTTGAGAAATCACACTTAAAATTCCCCCAGCAAACTTCCAGAGCAGGAGGATTTCTCACAGCTCAGGGAACAGGGCTCAGATTCACTGCGCTCTGCGTGTCTGAGCCGCCGTGCAGCACCAACCACCCTGAGCCCAGCAGTAAATCCAGCCTCATGACCATCAGGGATCTACCATGGAGAACAAAGTGCCTCTTGTTCCCCCTGCACCACCATCCCACCAGATCTCAAGCCAAGCAGGGTCAGCTCAGGCCAGCAGTTGGATAGAGGCAGGCAGAGCGCTGGAAGTGGCTGCTCCAGGGCTGGAGTGAGCTCACACCTTGCTCCCCATCAGGACACTTCACACAGCAGGAGCACACAAGGTGTTGGGAGCTCACAGACAGCCCTGCCAGCACCTTCAGCCACTGCCTCACTGGCAGGTCTGTCAGCTATTCACAGGTCCTGCATGCAGCACGAAGCTGTCAAGAAGCTAAGCCCTGCCAAGTGATCTGAGGCTGCTGAGCAGCAACACTTTCTATCATAACTTCTCAGTCCAGAGTGTTTGGGTGGCACCAGGCACATGGCAAGAGTTCATCCATGATGGAAACTCTGAAATGGGCCAAGTTGCCTACTGGTGTGACCCTGCTCTTGATAGAGTCATAGAACTGTTTGGGTTTGAAAAGACCTCTAAGATCATGGAGTCCAACCATCAATACAACACCACCACAGCCATTAAACCATGTCCCCAAATCAGGGCCATACATTCCTTGAACACCTCCAGAGATGGGGACTCCACCACCTCCCTGGGCAGCCTCTTCCCATTCCTAACAACTCTTTCAGCAAAGAAATGTTTCCTAATCTCCAACCTAAAGCTCCCCTGGCACAATTTCAGGCCATTTCCTCTTTTCTATCACCTGAGACCAGGGAGAAGAGACTAACCCCCAGTGTGGGGACAGCAGCACCCCAGAGAAAAAAAGCCCAACCAAACACAAAACCAGAATCACTCCTCATCATCCCTTTGACATTTAACCTATTTCTTTCCCATATCTGAAAATAAAAGCTCATTAACAGAAGCATTTCCTTAAACCCAAGGTTCACAGAGTTCTCAGCTATGTCACATCCTTATGACTGAGCCATCACAGAATTGTCAGGGTTGGAAGGGACCTCAAGAATCAGCCAGCTCCAACCCCCTGCCATGGCCAGGAACACCTCACACTACAGCAGGTTGCTCACAGCCACATCCAGCCTGGCTGCAAACACCTCCAGGGATGAGGCTTCCACCACCTCCCTGGGCAACCTGTGCCAGTCTCTCACCACCCTCATGGGGAACAACTTCTTCCTGTCATCCAATCTGAATCTACCCATTTCTAGTTTTGTTCCATCCCCCCCACTCCTATCACTCCCTGACACCCTCAAAAGTCCCTCCACAGCTTTCTTGGAGCCCCCTGCAGATACTGAAGGCCACAATTAGGTCTCCTCAGAGCCTTCTCTTCTCCAGACTGAACAACCCCAACTCCCTCAGTCTGTCCTCATAGCAGAGCAGCCCCAGCCCTCTGCTCATCCTCATGGCCCTTCTCTGGACACCTTCCAGCACCTCCAGATCCTTCCTGGCACAGAGGCTCCAGAACTGGCCCCAGAGCTCCAGCTGTGGTCTCAGCAGAGTGGAGCAGAGGGGCAGAATCCCCTCCCTGGCCCTGCTGGCCACACTTCTCTTGCTGCAGCCCAGGCTCTGCTTGGCTCTGTGGGCTGCAAGTGCTCACTGCTGGCTCCTGTTGAGCTTCTCCTTCCCCAGCACCCCAGGTCATTTTCTTCAGGGCTGCTCTCCAGCCAGTCCCTGCCCAGCCTGTATCAGTGCCTGGGATTACCCCAACCCAGCTGCAGGACCTTGCCCTTGGTCTTGCTGAACCTCATGAGGTTGGCTTGTGCCCAGCTCTGCAGCCTGTCCAGGTCCCTCTGGATGGATCCCTTCCCTCCAGCTGTCTGCTGCACCACACAGCTTGGTGTGTGCCTCATCATCAGCAAAGCTGCTGAGGGTGCACTCAATGCCACTGTCCCTGGCACCAACAAAGGTGTTAACCAAGATGTTAATCAGAGGTCTTCAGCCCATTCACAAAGACCCATTAGAGAGATTTTTTCTTGCCACTTTACCAAGCAGCAAAGGGCAAGGTGGGGACCCTCAGAGCAAAGGGAGTTAAAGAGTCTGCTGGAGGACTGACAGCCTGCAAAACTGAAGTGAGAAACCTGCACTGTGGTTTATTTGATGCCACTCATTTGGCTTGCAGCCTTCCTTAGGGGTTAACTGCAGCCTTCCCTTGAGCCTTGCAGTGGCAGAGCACAGCACATGTGGTTGTCACGACTGGGAACTCACTGACTGCTTTATGGCAGCTCACAAAGCCACAAAACCAAGAGATGTTTGTTATTCACATGCTGAATGTTCCTTTCACCTCTCACTGAATAAATTTGGGGCAAATGAAAGTTTCTTTCAAGCTTCTCTTCTGGAGAAGGGAGCCAAAGCCTAGCGTGCCCTGAACACCTTGGGGTCAATACAGCTGCATCATAGAATCACAGAGCTGGTTTGGCTGGGAAAGACCTCTGAGATGGAGTCCAACTGTCAGCCTAACACCACCATGGCCATTAAACCATGTCCCCAAGTGCCATGACCACATGTTTTTTGAACACCCCCAGGGATGGGGACTCCACCACCTCCCTGGGCAGCCTGTTCCAATCCCTGACCACTCCTGCAGTGAAGAAATTTCCCCTAACACCCAAACTAAACCTCCCCTGGTGCAACTTGAGGCCATTTCCTCTTGTCTTATCAAGTGTTACTAGGGAGAAGATAACAACCCCCACCTCACTCCAGCCTCCTTCCAGGGAGCTGTAGAGAGCAATGAGGCCTCCCCTCAGCCTCCCCTTCTGCAGACTAACCAACCCCAGTTCCCTCAGCTGCTCCTCACCAGCCCTGCTCTCCAGCCCCTTCCCCAGCTTTGCTGCCCACTAAAGCACCTTGAAATGAAATTGTCATGTTAACTGTTCAGCAGGCACTGAGACATCTCCAGCAGATCAGCTCATTAGTAAAAGCAGCAATTACTGTAAATTACTCTCCCCACAAGCCTAGGCTGTAACCACATTATGATGCCTGCCTGACCATCACCTTTCAAGGTGGATGGCTGAGGGCTCAGACTCACCATCAGGCAGCAAGCAGCTGTGCAATTTAGGGCTGCTCTTTTCCAACCACTCCTCTCCCCACGAGGGCAGCTCGATGACAGCACCACCAAAACAACAATCATGCCCTGGCCAAGGTTTGCTGCAGCTCCTGGAGCACAGGCACAAGGTACCTTCTGCTGATGCTGCAAGGGAGCAAAAGCCTCCTGCCAAGGAGGAGGGCAGCTGAGGGCAGGAACAGCAAGCTAAGATTTGCCAGGGCTTGCCTGCTGGAGCACAGAGTCTTGCCTTTTAACCAGTTTTTTGGCACATTCCACATTCAGTGTTTTCAGGAGCTTTCTAGGATGTTTATGAAAGCACTGAAGGGTAGGCAACTAGATTGATGGTGGCACAAAGAATGCCTTCCCACATTCCTCTCCCATGCTCTGCTGCTGAACCAAATGAAGAGGCAAGTTTGTGCTTCTGTAATTAGTGTTTGTTAAAAGGAGAACAGGTTGTTAAGCTCTGGCAAGGAGTCCCCCAAGCCTGCACCCTGCTTTGAATCACAGAATCTCCAAGGTTGGAAGAGACCTCAAAGATCATCAAGTCCAACCTGCCACCACAAACCTCATGACTAAACCATGGCACCAAGTGCCACATCCAATCCCCTCTTGACCACCTCCAGGGAAGGTGACTCCACCACCTCCTGGGCAGCACATTCCAACAGCTAACAACTCTCTCTGGGAAAACTTTCTCCTCACCTCCAGCCTAAACTTCCCCTGGCACAGCTTGAGACTGTGTCCTCTTGTTCTGGTGCTGCTTGCTTGAGAGAAGACCCCAACTCCCTCCTGGCTACAGCAATAAGGTCTCCTCTGAGCCTCCTCTGGGCTAAGCAACCCCAGCTCCCTCAGCCTCTCCTCATAGGGCTTGTGCTCAAGACTTCTCATCAGCCTTGTTGCCCTTCTCTGGACATGTTCTAGTGTCTTAATGTCTTTCTTAAACTGAGGGGCCCAGAACTCCCTCCTGGCTACAACCTCCCTTCAGGTAGTTGCAGACCACAGCCAGGCAGATTTCACCAAGCAAAAAGACCAGGCAAAAACCATTCCTCAGAAGGAATCCATGCTCTGCTAGCAGCCAGCATGAAAACATCTACCTTAAAGCAGCCACCTCCAGCAAGCCAACCAACTGCAAATTGCTCTTCTGAGAGCTGTTTAAACACAGGTGACATTCAGAACAGGCACATTTGACTCACTCAATATCAAACACACAATGGGTGGCATTGCACACTTAGCTGATATTTCTGTGCCACACATCAGAGAATCACAGGATGATAGAGGTTGGAAGGGCCTTGAAGATCATCGTTTAACCCTCCTGCCAAAGCAGGGTCACCCAGGGCAGGTCACACAGGAATGCATCCAAATGGGGCTTGAATGTCTCCAGAGAAGGAGGCTCCACAACCATCACTGGAGGTGTTTAGGAAGAGACTGGATGGGGTGCTTGGTGCCATGGTTTAGTTGATTAGATGGTGTTGGGTGATAGGCTGGATTTGATGATCTCAAAGGTCTCTTCCAACCTGGTTAATTCTAATACTAATTCTCTCTGGGCAGCCTGCTCCAGGACTCCAGCACCCTCACACAAAAGAAGTTTCTCCTCACGCTGAAGTCGAACTTCCTGTGTTTCAGTTTGTATCCATTGCACCTTGCACTACTGTCCTCTTGAAAACAGCCTGGCCCCTTCTTGACACCCACCCCTCAGCTATTTATAGATATTGATCAGATCCCCTCTCAGTCTGCTCTTCTCCAGGCTAACCAGCCCCAGGGCTCTCAGCCTTTCCTCATCCCACAGATGTTCCAGTCACTTCATCATCCTCATAGCCACTGCTGGACACTCTCTAGTACAACCCTGTCCCTCTTGAACTGGGGAGCCCAGAGCTGGACACAGTGCTGCAGATATGGTCTCACTAGGGCAGAGCAGAGGGGCAGGAGAACCTCCTTGACCTGCCAGCCACAATCTCCTAGATCCAGGCACCAAGTTCCTCATCCAGTCTCTTTTTGAACACCTCCAATGATGGTGACTCCACCACCTCCCTGGGCAGCACATTCCAATGGCAAATTTCTCTTTCTGGGAAGAATTTCTTTCTAACTTCCAGCCCAAACCTTCCCTGGCACAGCCTGAGACTGTGTCCTCTTGTTCTGGTGCTGCTTGCCTGGGAGAAGAGACCAACCCCCACCTGGCTACAACCTCCCTTCAGGGAGTTGGAGAGAGCAAGAAGGTCTCCCCTGAGCCTTCTCTTCTCCAGGCTAAGCAACCCCAGCTCCCTCAGTCTCTCCTCACAGGGCTGCGCTCCAGACCCCTCCCCAGCTTTGTTGCCCTTCTCTGGACACCTTCCAGCATCTCAACATCTTTCCTAAACTGAGGGGCCCAGAACTGGACACAGGACTCAAGGTGTGGCCTCAGCAGTGCTGAGCACAGGGCACAATGACTTCCCTGCTCCTGCTGACCACACTCTTCCTGATGCAGGCCAGGATGCCATTGGCCTTCTTGGCCACCTGGGCACACTGCTGGCTCATGTTCAATTGCTATCAACCAGTCCCCCCAGGTCCCTTTCTGCCTGGCTGCTCTCAGCCACTCTGACCCCAGCCTGTAGCAGTGCCTGGGGTTGTTGTGGCCATTGTGTAGAACCTGGCACTTAGATGTGTTCAATCTCCTGCCCTTGGCCTCTGCCCATCTGTCCAGCCTGGCAAGGTCCCTCTGCAGAGCCCTTCTACCCTCTAACAGATCAACTCCTGCCCCCAGCTTGGTGTCATCTGCAAATTTACTGATGATGGACTCAATCCCCTCATCCAGATCATCCAACATGCAGCAGACCAAACCCTAACCTGTCCTGGTGCATGGTGCTGCTCCTCCCCAGGTGCAGGACTCTACGCTTGTTCTTTGCCCAGCTCTCCAGCTCTCTGACCATCTGCTGTTTGCTCCTAATCCTGCATTTCCCCCATTAAATCCTTACAGTATTTATACAGCCCTGTAAAACCCCACTCTAAAGGAGTAAGCAAGAGGAACTTTTCCCCATACATTACTTACCAACTTAATTATGTAATGTAAAGTGAAAGGTTTATGCACACCAGCTGGGGCTCATTACAGGCCAGTTTCTGCCTTTCTAAAGTGTGCTTCAGCTGGAATATACAAGTCACTAAAACCTGCACTTCAAAACCTGCTGTGCTGGCACACACACGAGTTTATAGGTTTCATGGAATCACAGAATCATTAAGGTTGGAAAAGACCTCCTAGATCACCCAGTCCAACCATCAAGCCAACGCCACCACAGCCACTAAACTATGTCCCCAAGTGCCATGGCCATACCTTTCTGGAACACCTCCAGGGACGGGGACTCCACCACCCCCCTGGGCAGCCTCTGCCAATCCCTGACCACTCTGGCAGCAAAAATTGTTCATAATCTCCAACCTAACCCACCCCTGGCACAATTTCAGGCCATTTCTTCTCCTTCTATCACCTGAGACTAGGAAGAAAAGAACCCAATCTCCACCTCACTGCAACCTCATCTCAGGGAGCTGTAGAGAGCAAAGAGGTCTCCCTTCAGCCTCCTCTTCTCCAGACTAAACAACCCCAGCTCCCTCATCTGCTCCTCACAAGAGCTGATCTCCAGATCCTTCACCACCTTCCTAGACATACTCCAGCACCTCAATGTCCTTCTTGTAGTGAGGAGCCCAACAGTGGACCCAGAGCTCAAGGTGTGCCCTCACCAGTGTAGTGTACTCAGGTACAGAGGCACAATCTGCAGTGCTGCTTTGTACTGCAGGAGGCTAAATCATGAAATAGGTCTCAACCAAGTCAAGTCTGTGGGCATTTAGTTCTGAAGTTTGAAATGCAGCAGCCAAATTCAAGCATTGAAGTATTTGAAGGCAACTCTGGATCATTACAGTATCACTAAGGTTGGAAGAGACCACAAGGATCATCCAGTCCAACCTGTCACCACAGACCTCATGACTAGACCATGGCACCAAGTGCCACATCCAATCCCCTCTTGAACACCTCCAGGGATGGGGACTCCACCACCTCCCTGGGCAGCACTTTCCAATGATGAATTACTTTCTCAGGGAAGAACTTTCTCCTCACCTCCAGCCTAAACTTCCCCTGGCGCACCTTGAGACTGTGTCCTCTTGTTCTGGTGCTGCTTGCCTGGGAGAAGAGACCAACCCCTTCCTGGCTACAACCTCCCTTCAGGGAGTTGTAGAGAGCAATGAGGTCACCCCTGAGCCTCCTCTTCTGCAGGCTAAACAACCCCAGCTCCCTCAGCCTCTCCTCACAGGGCTTGTGCTAGAGGCCTCCCCCCAGCCTCGTTGCCCTCTCTGGACATGTTCAAGTGTCTCAATGTCCTTCTTAAACTGAGGAGCCCAGAACCGGACACAGGACTCAAGGAGTGAACCCCTCAGCCTAATTCAACCTTCCCTTCATCATCACAGGAACCTGAGAGATGCTACAATAAGAAAACTGGCAATAAAGCAAGAAAGTAGTTTCCAAACATCACTGGCACCCTGTCCCTACTGATCAGACTCAGCGGTGTGCCAGCTTTACATCACAGAATCCCACAATGGTTTGCACTGGAAGGGACCTTTCAAGGTCATGCAGTCCAACCTCCCTGCATCTTCAACTACAGCAAGTTGCTCAGAGCCCCAAACAATCTCACTCAGAATGGTTCCAAGGATGGGGCATCTGCCACCTTTTTGGGCAACCCATTCCAGTGTCTCATCATAGAATTGTCAGGGTTGGAAAGGACCTCAAGGCTCAGCCAATTCCAACCCCTCTGCCATGGGCAGGGACACCTCACACTACAGCAGGTTGCTCACAGCCACATCCAGCCTGGCTGCAAACAGGAGCTTCCACCACCTCCCTGGGCAGCCTGTGCCAGGCTCTCATCACCCTCATGGGGAACAACTTCTTCCTCACAGCCAATCTGAATCTACCCATTTCTAGTTTTGCTCCATTCCCCCAGTCCTATTGCTTCCCAACGTCCTAAAAAGTCCCTCCCCAGCTTTCTTGGAGCCTCCTTCAGATACTGGAAGGCCACAATTAGGTCTTCTCAGAGCTTTCTCCTCTCCAGACTGAACAGCCCCAACTCTCTCATTCTGTCTCACTCATTTTCCCATTTTTGCTTCTAGCAAAGCCCAGGCTGCAACTTGGACCACACTGCTCTTCACAGGCTTTACATACTTTGGAGACCAGCTAATGCTTAGCCTGGAGAAGAGGAGGCTCAGGGGAGACCTTCTTGCTCTCTACAACTACCTGAAGGGAGGTTGTAGCCAGGTGGGGGTTGGTCCCTCCTCCTGGGCAGCCAGCACCAGAAAAAGAGGACACAGTCTCAAGCTGTGCCAGGGGAGGTTCAGGCTGCAGGTGAGGAAGAAATTCTTCCCAGCAAGAGAGATTGGCCATTGGAATGTGCTGCCCAGGGAGGTGGTGGAGTCACCATCATTGGAAGTGTTTAGGAAGAGCCTGGATGAGGCACTTGGTGCCATGGTTTAGTTGATCAGATGGTGCTGGGTGATAGGTTGGACTTGATGATCTCAAAGGGCTTTTCCAATCTGGTTAATTCAATTCAATTCCATTCTGCTCAAGCCTACCCTATTCCACTCTGCTCAAGCCTACCCTACTCCATTCTGCTCAAGCCTACCCTACTCCATTCTGCTCAAGCCTACCCTATTGTTTTTGCTGGAGCTTCTCCAGTTTTGATGGGCAGGAAGATGAAGAAACCAGCAGCTGTTTGTAGTTTCATGTAAGAAAAACCAACTCCAATAAATCCAATTAAAAAGGACCTGTTTAAAACTCAGGAGCTTCAGATCTGGGAAGAATTCAAGAGCAAGATTATCAAAGAGGTTATTAAAGAGCCAGCTCGTCCCAGACTGTGGTGTTACCAGCTGAGAGATTCCTGTGCACTCGTGAGGCAAGACTTGTGGTTTAATAACTGCAGAGAACAAAAACAGGCATAAAAAAGAATCATGTGCAGTGATTTCATTTTTGTTGTCTATTTGACTGTAATTACTGTCTTAAGGACTTTAATTGCCTGGCATCTCCTCAAGTGCCTTGCCTGTGGGGAAGGGAGGCAGGGCAGTTTAGAGTTGGCCATTAATGAATGAAGTACAAACAAGTTTACCTCGTCTGTAATCAACATTCCCATCAAAACAGTGGGAGAGGAACATGCAAAGAGGTCCCTTCGCCTCACAGACCCAATCTGAGTGCATTAACATCTGCTTTTTAATGACACTCTGCCATGTCATCCACACCTCAGAGGAGGATTTGGCAAACACCTTCCTAAGAGCTATCACCTACTCACTCATTCCTGTTTGGGACATAAGAATCATAGAATCAATAAGGCTGGAAAAGATTTCAAGGATCATCAAGTCTAACCTGTTACCCAACACCTCATGACTACTAAACCATGGCTCCAAGTGCCACATCCAATCCCCTCTTGAACACCTCCAGGGATGGGGACTCCACCACCTCCCTGGGCAGCACATCCCAATGGCTAACAACTCTCTCTGGGAAGAACTTTCTCCTCACCTCCAGCCTAAACTTCCCCTGGCACAGCTTGAGACTGTGTCCTCTTGTTCTGGTGCAAGTTGCCTGGGAGAAGAGACCAACCCCCACCTGGCTACAACCTCCCTTCAGGGAGTTGCAGAGAGCAAGAAGGTCTCCCCTGAGCCTCCTCTTCTCCAGGCTAAGCAACCCCAGCTCCCTCAGCCTCTCCTCACAGGGCTGTGCTCCAGACCCCTCCCCAGCTTTGTTGCCCTTCTCTGGACACCTTCCAGCAACTCAACATCTTTCCTAAACTACCTTCAAGTGTTTCAATGCCCTTCTTAAATTGAGGAGCCCAGAACTGGACACAGGACTCAAGGGGTGGCCTAACCAGTGCTGAGCACAGGGCACAATGACTTCCCTGCTCCTGCTGGCCACACTCTTACTGCTGCAGGCCAGGATGCCCTTGGCCTTCTTGGCCCCCTGGGCACACTGCTGTCTCATGTTCAGCTGCTGTCAACCAGTACCCCCAGGTCCATTTCTGCCTGGCTGTTCTCCAGCCACTCTGCCCCCAGCCTGTAGCACTGCCTGAGGTTGTTGTGACTAAAGTGCAGCACCTGGCACTTGGGACTTGTTGAATGTCATCCTGTTAGACTCTGCCCATCTATCCAGGTCCCTCTGCAGAGCCCTTCCACCCTCTAACAGCTCAACACCTGCTCCCACCTTGCTGTCATCTGCAAATTTACTGATGACTGACTCGACCCCCTCATCCAGATCATCGATGAAGATGTTGAAGAGGACAGGGCCCAGCACTGATCCCTGGGGGACACCACTGGTGACTGATGACTGACTCCATCCCCTCATCCAGATCACCAATAAAGATGGTTGGACTCGACGATCATGGAGGTCTTTTCCAACCCCAGTGATCCTATTCTCTTCTACAAACACCTGCCCTTGACCACTGATGTGGGGATGGGGTATGGGGCCCCACATGAGCTCTCCTGCCTGCATTCTAAGGTGAGAAAAGGGGGTGTGCACCGAGGGGAAATCTGTTCTGCTCTCTGCAGGCAGATCTGCAGGGTCATTTCCAGTTGCACTGGAGTGACACGCATCCAGACCCTCTCAGCTGGAAATAATTCTTGCCTGGAGTGGAAATGGAGTGGAGGGAAACAAGAGTGAGTGACAAAAAAAAAAAGAAGCCCATGCAGGATCAAATAAAAATGAAAATAAAAATACCTCCCCCCTTGCCTGCTTCAGTAAGAAATGGTTAGAGCCCAAAAGCCATCAGGAAAAGTCTGTGCAGCTAGATGAAGGGGATGAGAAAGCCAGGAGGATGGAGAAGCAAACTGCCATTTGTCACAATGGCCCTGTCCCTGGAGGTGTTTAAGCCCAGGCTGGATGAGGCTCTGGGCAGCCTGATCTAGTGTGGGGTGTCCCTGCCCATGGCAGGGGGGTTGGAACTAGCTGATCCTTGTGGTCCCTTCCAACCCTGACTGATACTATGATACAATCAGTGGAAACAAGAGAGTGGAGATTTGGCCAGCAGTCCTGGCTCTCCACTTAAACTGGTACAGGAGACCTGCTGCTTTTAGGTAACACCACATCCACAGCCCAACAGCCCACCCAAGACACAAACTGCACCACCAGCAGCCCCCATGCAGCCAGCAGCCCAGCCTGAAGGTCAGGAGCTCACCTCTGGGATGAGGGCAGCTCTTCCCTCTGCCTTGGCCCTCAGGCTGCCAGCAGGTGACAATTATCATAGAATTGTCAGGGTTGGAAGGGACCTCAAGGCTCAGCCAGTTCCAACCCCCCTGCCATGGGCAGGGACACCTCACACTACAGCAGGTTGCTCACAGCCACATCCAACCTGGCTGCAAACACCTCCAGGCATGAGGCTTCCACCACCTCCCTGGGCAACCTGTGCCAGGCTCTCACCACCCTCACTGGAATGAATTGATAGAAGAGAGATCTGAGAAGCACCAGTAGAGAAACTTAAAATGTATGTATGAAAACAAAACAGTGGAGCAGAGTGTGACAGCAGCTTCACAGCTCAGGAATGGGTTCCTGAAAGCCAGCATCCAGCTGTCTACCACCAGAACCAACAAGAAATTCCTGATTCTCAGAGCTATGCCCCTACATCTGTTTCCTTAGAGAAAACAACATGTTTTGAGGCATCTCAGGATGTCATCCACAACATGAGCTGACTACACCACAAGAACACAGGCCTTGAGATAGAGAGCAGACAAGAACACAAAAGTCATTTTGGATGCAGACAGCTACTCATGGTAATAACTCTACAAGTGTTCCACTAGGAAACTGCCAGTCAGATAAACATGGGAAGAAACAAGACTCACCAAACCTCTCCTGCTCTCTAGACCTTCTCTCCTCCTCCATCTATCCTCCCATCACATCGTGGAGCTGCTCTCTCTCTCTGGGTAGCATCCAGGCAAGATCATAGAGTCATAGACTTGTCAGGGTTGGAAGGGACCTCAAGGCTCAGCCAGTTCCAACCCCCCTGCCATGGGCAGGGACACCTCACACTACAGCAGGTTGCTCACAGCCACATCCAGCCTGGCTGCAAACACCTCCAGGCATGAGGCTTCCACCACCTCTCTGGGCAACCTGTGCCAGGCTCTCACCACCCTCATGGGGAACAACTTCTTCCTAACATCCAATCTCAATCTACCCATTTCTAGTTTTGCTCTATGCCCCCCAGTCCTATCACTCCCTGACACCCTCAAAAGTCCCTCCACAGCTTTCTTGGAGCCCCCTTCAGATGCTGGAAGGCTATAGTTAGGTCTCCTGGGAGCCTTCTCTTCTCCAGACTGAACAGCCCCAACTCCCTCAGTCTGTCTTCATAGCAGAGCAGCTCCAGCCCTCTGCTCCTCCTCATGACCCTTCTCTGGACACCTTCCAGCACCTCCAGATCCTTCCTGTAATAGAGGCTCCAGAACTGGATGCAGTACTCCAGGGCCTTGGAGTGACTTCTGACTCTATCAACAGTCTATGTAGGCTTGGTGGGAGGGTGTCCAGCTAGATGGGGATATGGAAGAAGCACAAAGGTATCTTTGGTCTCATTGAGTGGGACAGGAATGTGCTGAAGAAGCAAAGCCACCAGCTGAGCACAACCTGCCAGCTTGGGGAGCAATGTAACAAAAAGCAAAGCTCCTCAGAGCCTTCTCCTCTCCAGACTGAACAACCCCAACTCTCTCAGTCTGTCCTCATAGCAGAGCAGCTCCAGCCCTCTGCTCATCCTTGTGCCCTTCTCTGGACATGCTCCAGCGAGATGAAGCCGAAGAGCCGAGCAGAGCCCCACCAGGTTGGTTTGTGGTTTGGTTTACTTTTTTTCTTCTGGAATTTTATGAAGTAGCTTAAAGATTAATGGAGTAGATGACAACTTTACATGGTGCTTTGAGCAAAAACATGTTTGCTTAACTTCCTCACTGAGTTTTAATAAGATGTGAACGAGACATTGATCCAGACACTTGAGCTTACAAGGGGTATTTCAAGTAGCTGGAAGAAACTACTTTGCTGTCCAGTAGGCATGATCCAAGCACAACGCTTAGAGGCCATTTTACAGTGGGTCTGCCTTGAGATACAAACCCAAGAACCAATGCTTAGTCTGAAACAAAACCCTCTAGGAAACCACTGACTCAAATGTCACATTATTTAAGGTTAAGGACCAAAACCTTCAGGTTTCTGCTTCCATAAGAGGCAAGAATACACTCAACTTACACCATGCTCATCATTTTCTTTTAACTAACTTGAAAGTTGAAGAAGATAAATCAAGATTTCCCCTCCACACTTCACTGTTCTTTCAGATCTCCCTCTAGCATTTCTACTTTCAAGTAGAAAGACCCTCTGGGTCTATCTTTTTCTTGATCAAATCTTGCTTCAGTGCTTACTACACTTGTCATTTAGCGTTAGAATAGAAGGATGTTTCATTAGCTTGTTTTCTTTAATCCTAATTTCCTCCTCCAGTTTCAAACCCCCCTTCAAACAGAAGCATTATTTCCCACACCTTGCATCCATCAAATTAATCCAGGAGAAGCACACCAGGATACAGAAATTCATCTGGTTTCCAAACTGATGAGCTGTGACAAGATAGTTGGCAACATCTTCTCACCCTGCTTTCCCTCACCTCCTCATTAGAGGATCACAGAATTGTCAGGGTTGGAAGGGACCTCAAGGATCAGCCAGTTCCAACCCCCCTGCCATGGGCAGGAACACCTCACACTACAGCAGGTTGCTCACAGACACCTCCAGCCTGGCTGCAAACACCTCCAGGGATGAGGCTTCCACCACCTCCCTGGGCAACCTGTGCCAGGCTCTCACCACCCTCATGGGGAACAACTTCTTCCTAACATCCAATCTCAATCTAACCATTTCTAGTTTTGCTCCATCCCTCCAGTCCTATCACTCCCTGACACCCTCAAAAGTCCCTCCCCAGCATTGTTGGAGCCCCCTGCAGATACTGGAAGGTCACAAGAAGGTCTCCTTGGAGCCTTCTCTTCTCCAGACAGAATAACCTGACCTATCCTGTACTGCAAATCTGCCCTAAAATCACATTCATGATTCTCAATCTATCTGTGAGCAGTTTGGAAGTGGATACACCATACTGGCTATGCTTCCACTTGAGTACTTGCATGAGGAATCCTTTCTTAATGAACTACCTAGTGAAGTGTTCAGCCTGGAGGAGTGAAGGCTCTAGAGAGACCTTAGAGCAGCCTTCCAGTACCTGAAAAGGGCTACAGGAGAGCTGGGGAAGGACTTTTGACAAGGGCTTGGAGTGATAGAATGAGGAGCAGCGGCTTTCAGCTGAAAGAGGGGAGATTTAGACCAGAGATTAGGAAGAAATTCTTTCCACTGAGGGTGGGGAGACACTGGAACAGGTTGGCCAGGGAGGCTGTGGGCATCCCCTGCTGGGAGGTGTTCAAGGCCAGGCTGGATGAGACCTTAAGCAACCTGGGCTAGTGGAGGTGTCCTTGCCCATGGCAGGGGGTTGGAACTGGATGATTTTGAAGGTCCCTTCCAAAGCAAACCATTCTGTGCATCTATAAATGTATCAAACTTTAAAACAGAAGGAATAGAATAGAATAGAATAGAATAGAATAGAATAGAATAGAATAGAATAGAATAGAATAGAATAGAATAGAATAAACCAGGTTGGAAGAGACCTTTGAGATCATGGAGTCCAACCTATCACCCAACACCATCTAATCAACTAAACCATGGCACAAAGCACCCCATCAAGTCGCTTCCTAAATTCCCCTCCTTTCACCCAAGGGGATTCTTCTGCCACTTACACAGCAGTGCAGAGCTACTTCCAGACACCAAGCCATTAGAATCTCAATTTAGGCCAGGCTGGATGAGGCCTTGGGCAACCAAGTCTAGTTGAGAGGTGTCCTGGCAGGGGGGTTGGAGTAGATGATCTCTGAGGTCCCTTCAACCTAAGCCACTCTGTGACTCTAGGCTTGAGTCACTGTACTCCATACCCATCTTTACACATTTGTCACCTGCTTGTTGCAATGATCCTGGCTTTTCCTTAGCTTCCTTAGGTTTGACTTTTGTTTAGCCTTACTTTTGATACTTTTCAACGCCTGAAAGTGAAGGGAACATCTTCTATCCAAAAGTACTTCCAGTGAAAACATTTGTGCCAGGCCCTAGTTGATCAGATGGTGTTGGGTGATAGGTTGGACTCGACGATCTCAAAGGTCTCTTCCAACCTGGTCTGGTCTATTCTATTCTATTCTATTCATACCAAAAAGCCTTCACAATGTTTTACTTGGAACTTGCTGGCAAAGGCAGGTGCACCTCTAAAATAAGGCATTTAAACATCCAAGAAGCAAAAAACAAAGAGACAAAGGCAACTTGCAAAGACTTCCAAAGAGATAAGACCAGAAATGGAGCTGCTTTAGGAGTGTGTCAAACAGCCCAGAATGAAGGCAAAGCTACAAAGCCCTGACAGGGTATTAAGGTTGTTTCTGCTTTGTGAAGATGAAACCATAAGTGTTGCCTGGGATTGGCTTCAGAAAGCCAGCTGTGAAGCAGAGCCTGACACTGAAACCACGTTAGTCCCACTCTGCCTGCTTCATTTTCAAACAGAACTTGGGCAGAAGAACCAACAGTCAGAGGCTGAGGGATCCACACTGCCACCCCTGCTAAAGAACAAACATTTCTCAAGTGTCAGTGCTGGAAAGAAATCCTATTGCTAGGCAAGCTGAGAGAACTTAGTTCTCCTCACATGGCTTCGGGGACCACAGGGCTTTGCATTATCCCTTCTGCCTCCAAGAAGAGTGACCCTTCCACTCCAAGTCACTGTGCATTTTCAGAGAGAGACAGTGTTTTGGTTTGGGTTTTACTTCCAGAGAAGCTCTATTTTTATGGAGAGCCAGAAAATCAGTGTCCTGGGTGTGGCTACTGCCAAGATCCATACTGCAGCACTACCAAAATGAAAGACAAAGGAAAGCATAAAGTATGTCCAAAAGGCTGAACAGCTCTTTCTGAACTGGTTATTGATAGAATCAGAGAATTGTTTGGGTTGGGAAAAGCCTCTAAGGTCACTGAGTCCAACCATCAACCTAACACCACCATGGCCATTAAACCACGTCCCCAGGTGCCATGGCCACAGGTTTCTTGAACACCTCCAGGGATGGGGACTTCACCACCCCCCTGGGCAGCCTCTGCCAATCCCTGACCACTCTTGCTGTGAAGAAATGTTTCCTAATCTCCAACCTAACCCTCCCCTGGCACAATTTCAGGCCATTTCCTCTCCTTCTATCACCTGACACTAGGAAGAAATGAGACCAACATCCATCTGGCTCCAGCCTCCACTCAGGGAGCTGCAGAGAGCAATGAGGTCTCCCTTCAGCTTCCTCTTCTCCACCCTGAGCACCCCCAGCTCCCTCAGCTGCTCCCCTCCAGCCCTGTTCTCCAGACCCTTCCCCAGCTTTGTTGCCCTTCTCTGGACCTGCTTCAGCCTCTCAATGTCCTTCTTGGAGTGAGTGCCCCAAAGCTGAACCCAGCACTCAAGGTGCAGCCTCACCAGTGCTGAGTCCAGGAGGACAACCCCTGCCCTGCTCCTGCTGGCCACACTATTGCTGATGCAGGCCAGGATGCTGGTGGCCTTCTTGGCCACCTGGGCACATGCTGGCTCATTAAGAATTGTTGCTGTAGTCAGTTTCTGTTAGCCTGTGCTAGATGACCAGAAGACCCCTGAAACCTTTCCTTTTTGTCCCACATGTTCTTGTATTTCTGGCTAGGAAGAAGAGCCCAACCCCCACCTCACTGCAGCCTCCTCTCAGGGGGTAGTGGAGAGCAATGAGGTCCCTCCTCATCCTCCTCTTCTCCAGATTGAACAATCCCACTTCCCTCCATATGCTTAGAGCATCTTACTAGTTTCCCTCCCTCTGAAGGCATTACAAAGGATCAGATCTGGTCTTGCAAATCAAACAGCTGATCTTGCAGTGGTCTAGGGAAAGCTTCCAGAAACTACTGCTATGATGACAGGAAAAAGACAACATGTTTTCAAACCCTAATATGGCAACCAGCACAGATCAAGTTGATAAAAGCTTACACAAGGCCCCATCTCCTGATAACCACAGACATGGTCTACAACAATTTTCCAGCAGCTGCTGTGATAAGCACTGCAGTTGGTATCACTCTCATCTCAGAGATGAGGAGGAAGAGCACACACAAGCATCCTTTACATGAGCACTGCTTGTCATGACATTATGAGAAACACTGAGAAACTCTCCAAAAGGCAACAATTCAAGCAGGTTCCCTCTTTAGCTGATGTTCCCACACCATCTGGGCTGCAGCTGGTGGGCTTGTCTCATGCTATCCCTGCTCCCAGGGATGCTCTCCAATTTGTCAGCCTAACTCTCAAGCTCAGGTCCTCCTGGTTTGGCATCAAATCAGTGTGGGTTAATTACAGCACTTCAGCTGTCTTCTGAAGGGGGTGACTGCAATACAAGGGAAGGAATCCATCCTGCATGGTCACAGGTAACAGCCAGCCCCAGTAGGAAGGGAGAAGGGAAGGAAGCTACTCAAGCCCACTTCACCTTCCTCACTCCTCCTCTGCCCCACGTTTCAGGCACAGGGAGAAAGCAGTCCCAACTCACCCAAAGCAGAACAGAGCTGAGGAGGACAATGTGAGAAAACTTCCCCTTCTCTGCAAAGCTAAACCACATACCACATGGTCCTCCCCCTGCCTCGACCACACACACCACAGGCTTCAGAGGCTGCTTCTCCAGGGCAGCTTTAAGGCAGAGGACACTCAGTAATCAACCACTGATGGTTTCCTGCTGCACCTGAGAGCTTCAGTGCTGCTCCTTCAGGTGCACTGCAGAGCTCCCACCAGGGAGGCTGGTCCAGGGTTTGCAGCCAGCAACCCACACAAGACAGGACAACACTGGACCTTAATAACTCAGAGCCAAAGCATCAGGCACAGTATGGCCTCCTTACTCCAGAGTAACTTCTTCCTGTCACTTTAGATGCCTGCTAGAAACACAGGGAGAGAAATCAACAGCAGCAAAAGACAGCAGCTAAAAATCCTAGAATCACAGAATGGTTTGGGTTGGAAGGGAGCTTAGAGATCATTTAGTTCCAAATCTCCTCATATACCAGGGATATCTATTTCTCTTTCTCTCTCACCACAGTGAAGAAAAGCTCAGGAGCCAGCTGAAGCATGCTAAGAAATCACTCTTGAAACTTCTCCAGCAATGCTCAGTCTCAACCATAAACAAACAGACACACATTAAGGAACAAAGAAAAGAAAGAGGAGTTTAAATGCAATGGTATTTCAGAGAAGTCATTCACATCACATTGCAGAGCTATCCAGGTGCCAACGTGCAGGGAAGCCCAAGAGCTGTGGCTCCTTCACCAGACCTACCAAGCACAAGAGTCATAACTACACAGCCTCCCTTTCCTCTCACTCCCTATACTGAAACCCAAATGAAAACAGCACCAGACCCAGTTCCTGGGCACTGAAGAGAGCAGAGAGTGAAATGAAGCACTGTGCAAGAGATAAGCCCAGCTCAGAAATGACCCCAGCACCAGAAACCAGAAGGAAAGCCAAAATCCATCATCACACCTCACCTCCCACAGGGAGATTTCTGCCCTCCCCCTTTTGTGAGGACAGCTGCTCCAGCCTGTGTTACCTGAACAGCACCTACCAAACACCTACCCCCATGAGCTACTCTCTCTGCCAAAACAGCTCCACACAAACCTCCTCTCCTACCCTCACCCTCACCAAGGGATTTACAGCCCATTCCCCACCGCAGATCAGATCAGCTTCATGGTTCTGGAATCCTGCTGTTCCTCAACGGCAAACCACGAGCGTATCAGAGGAGCAGCACGGCTTGCACACTGCTGGTGTGAAAGAGAAGAGAACTGAGTCCCCCTCTGCCAAAAGCTACATGATCCATCATAGAATCAATAAGGTTGGAAAAGACATCAGATATCATCAAGTCCAACCTGTCACCCAACACCTCCTGACTAACTAAACCATAGCACCAAGTGCCACATCCAATCCCCTCTTGAACACCTCCAGGGATGGGGACTCCACCACCTCCCTGGGCAGCACATCCCAATGGCCAATTACTCTCTCTGGGAAGAAATTTCTCCTCACCTCCAGCCTAAACCTCCCCTGGCACAGCTTGAGGCTGTGTCCTCTTGTTCTGGTGATGCTTGCCTGGTAAAAGAGACCAACCCCCACCTGGCTACAACCTCCCTTCAGGTAGTGTCTCAATGTCCTTAAATTGAGTGGCCCAGAACTGGACACAGGACTCAAGGTGTGTCCTAACCAGTGCTCAGCACAGGGCACAATGACTTCCCTGCTCCTGCTGGCCACACTCTTCCTGATGCAGGCCAGGATGTTGTTGGTCTCCTTGGCCATCTGGGCACACTGCAGGCTCATGTTCAGCTGCTATCAACCAGTACCCCCAGGTTCCTTTCTGCCTGGCTGCTCTCCAGCCACTCTGACCCCAGCCTGTAGCTCTGCCTGGGGTTGTTGTGACCAAAGTGCAGCACCTGGCACTTGGACTTGTTGAATGCCATCCTGTTGGCCTCTGCCCATCTGTCCAGCCTAGCAAGGTCCCTCTGCAAAGCCCTTCTACCCTCTAACAGATCAACTCCTGCCCCCAGCTTGGAGTCATCTGCAAATTTACTGATGATGGACTCAACCCCCTCATCCAGATCATCAATGAAGATGTTAAAGAGCACAGGGCCCAGCACTGATCCCTGGGGCACACCACTGGTGCCTGGCTGCCAGCGGGATGTGGCACCACTCACCACCACTCTCTGGGCTCAGCCTCCAGCCAGTTCCTAACCCAGCTCAGAGAGCATTACCCCAGGCTCCACTACCCAGGTGAAGTACCAGAAGCATTGCAAACCACCACTACACACAGCAGGTCAGAAGTCCTGAGGAGGTGCTGGCTGCAGGACTGTGCTATGCAGAGCAGATGTGCCCTACCCATAGAGTGGGGTTAAAAAGAGAGGAGAAGGGGTTAGGGGTTTTCCTGCCTTGATAAAGTGAACAGGGCTTTATCATGTCACTTGATTTCAAGTCTAATTAAAATGGTCTGTCCTAGCTAGATGCAGACAATAGGTAAGCACACCAATGGAGTGGGAATGCACTGGAAATGCACATACTGCATCTCTGCACTGCAACTCTGATCATTTCCCAAACGAGAAACCTATTAAGAACACATCAAAGGCACTTGTCCTCATTAGGGATTAAGTCCTTAGCAAGTTGGAAGGTTTTTAGATCAACTAACTAAAACTGGCTGTGTGTAAAAAGCACAGGAATTTCTAAATGCCCAGAAGAGTCATTTTTTTCCCTTCTGGATAATCCCCCCCCCCAAAAAAAAAGACCTCCAACCCAACCAGAACACAATTCAGTCATATGTCTTCCAAAGTTCCTTTTAGATCAAGGCACCATAAAGAAGTTCCAAGCCCTTCCTTACTCTCCCCTCAAGTGGAAGAGGCTTAGAAAGCACTCCCTGGAAACATGATTATATATATTATTATTGGTTATTATTATCATCACAACAGTAACAAATCTTTCCTCCATCAGATAGAAATGCAGCTCCCAACACTTGTCCCTGGAATCTGAGCCACTGATAAAGAATTATCTGGCACACACATATTTGTCTCCATGCCCTTAAAGTATTTCCTTCTGAAAAGAAGGGTGCCTTCACTGCTTCAGCAACAGAAAGGCAAAATAATAAGAGAGAAAGGGCAGGAGGAGGGGGAGAGGGGGGGTGGGGGGGGATAAAAATGAACAGAAGGGCTTGGAAAGTGACTGAAAATCTACAACATCACTAATTAGGTTCCAGCTCCTAACACAATAGTGGGTGTACCATGGTCTGTTATCAAGTTTATAGCCAAGGGCACAAGACAATACAAGCCCACATTCAATTTAATTACAGCCCATGGCTTTTGCAGGAGTGGGGTGTTTCAAAGGGTTTAAAGCACTCATTTATTCCTGCACCACACATGAAATACGGCGGCTCGCTGTCATGCAGGCTCACCAATTAGACCCAGCAGCTTCTGATCTCCCTGCTGAAGGAAGAGTGGTGGGCAATGGGAAATCTCTTACAGGAGCAGCACAGGAGACTTTTTGTTGGAAGGAAAGTGAAAACAGCCAACACACACGCACCCCCCCCAAAAAAAAACACCCCACCAACCAACACAAAGCCAATCAGATCCTGGGCTGCAGCAGGAGAAGTGTGGCTAGCAGGTCGAGGGAGGTGATCCTCCCCCTCTACTCAGCCCTGGGGAGACCCCACCTGGAGTACTGTGTCCAGTTCTGGAGCCCCTATTACACGAGGGATGTGGAGGTGCTGGAACGTGTCCAGAGAAGGGCCACAAGGATGATCAGAGGGCTGGAGCACCTCTCCTGTGAGGACAGACTGAAGGAGTTGGGGCTGTTCAGTCTGCAGAAGAGAAGGCTCCCAGGTGACCTCATTGTGGCCTTCCAGGATCTGAAGGGGGCCTACAGGAAGGCTGGGGAGGGACTGCTCAGGATCTCAGGCAGTGATAGGACTAGGGGGAATGGAATGAAGCTGGAGGTGGGGAGATTCAGGCTGGAGGGGAGGAGGAAGTTCTTCCCCATGAGAGTGGTGAAGCCCTGGAATGGGTTGTCCAGGGAGGTGGTCGAGGCCCTGTCCCTGGGGGTGTTTAAGCCCAGGCTGGATGAGGCTCTGTCCAGGCTGATCTAGTGTGGGGTGTCCCTGCCCATGGCAGGGGGGTTGGAACTAGATGATCCTTGTGGTCCCTTCCAACCCTGAATGAAACTATGAAACTATGAAACAACCCCCCACCCCCACCCCCAAACCTTTCTCTGCTGCCTCTCTGTGCGCTTTCTCTTTGATGAGCACAGAGGACTGGGACCAACAGAGTCATTGCAGGCTTTGTAGAACTGAGAAAGTGTCAAAACAGAGAAGCACTTCACTGAGGCTGGGTTTTCCTAATGGTGCTTAAAAAAACAGAGTCATCCTCATAGGGCAAGAGAGCTGGTGAAGGGTCTGGAGAACAAATCTGATGGGGGAACTGAGATTGCTTAGTCTGGAGAAAAGGAGCCTGAGGGGAGGACTCCATTGCTCTCTACAGCTCCCTGAGAGGAGGTTGCAGTGAGATGAGGGTTGCTCTCTTCTCCTTAGTCTCAGGTAATAGAAGGAAAGGAAACAGCCTGAAATTGTGCCAGAGAAAGTTTAAGATGGAGCTTAGGAAAAGTTTTCTTTACTGAGAGGTCAGGGATTGGCACAGGCTGCCCAGTGAGGTGGTGGAGTCCCCATCATAGTATCATAGTATCAGTCAGGGTTGGAAGGGACCACAAGGATCAGCCAGTTCCAACCCCCCTGCCATGGGCAGGGACACCTCACACTAGATCAGCCTGGCCAGAGCCTCATCCAGCCTGGGCTTAAACACCTCCAGGGACAGGGCCTCAACCACCTCCCTGGACAACCCATTCCAGGGCTTCACCACTCTCATGGGGAAGAACTTCCACCTCACCTCCAGCCTGAATCTCCCCACCTCCAGCTTCATTCCATTCCCCCTAGTCCTATCACTCCCTGAGATCCTGAGAAGTCCTTCCCCAGACTTCCTGTAGGTCCCCTTCAGATACTGGAAGGCCACAATGAGGTCACCTGGGAGCCTTCTCTTCTCCAGCCTGAACAGCCCCAACTCCTTCAGTCTGTCCTCACAGGAGAGGTGCTCCAGCCCTCTGCTCATCCTCCTGGCCCTTCTCTGGACACCCTGAAGGTGTTCAAGAAAAGTGTGGCCATGGCACTTGGGGACATGGTTTAGTGGCCATGGTGGTGCTGGGTTCACAGTTGGCCTTGATGATCTTAGAGGCCTTTTCCAACCAGAACAACTCTATGATTCTATGATCTGAGTTACAGAAAACAGATCACTTCTTGCATTCTTACCACCATCGAAGGCTTGACCAAGCAAGTTCTCTGGCTAGGCTGCATGAGGCAACTAAACAAAAGGAGTCTCATTTCCAAGAAGTAAACCTATTTGGAAAATTCAAGTGGTAACAGAAGAAATCACCCTCTGAAACAAGTACAAAATACCTCTGATGTATGATGCCAACACAACTAATAGGGCATGGAAAGCCAGCACTGCACTTCAAACTCCAGAGTCCTGATCTGGAAAACACCACCCTCAGCTTTTCTGTGAAACACTCTCCTGAGTCACCTTAAATCAACTCCCTCCCCAACAGCTAATCCAAAATGGACTAACTTCAGGCTAGGAAAGAAGAAACAGTTCCCATTGTTCCTTTCAGTGCACATACGTTCCCCCAAAGCTGCCTGCGAGATCACTGCGTCTGGCCCCTGCTCTGCTGTCCTGCTCTCTTCTTAGGAAACATCCACATGGCTATCAAACCTCCTGTGAGCTGTGAGCAACACAGCCTGGGACATCCCACTCCATCCCAGCTCTGCTCAGCAACCTTCAGCAGCATTCAGTTACAAAGAGCACTGACTCTGACTGAAGGGAGCTACAGCCAGGACTTGTGCTTTGCTATGGAGACTGGAACAGAAGCTGTCCTTGGGGAGCACACCTGACACCCCTGCTGCCCTATCCCTCGCCTGCTGAGGATTTTGGAACTAGTTTGGTGACTATTAGGTATAATAGGTCCATTCTGCAGGGATTCACTTTGCATATCTGTAACTTAGTAGAAGATGGGCCCCTCACTCAAGAAAGACATTGAGGTGCTGGAGCACGTCCAGGGAAGGGCAACAAAGTTGGGGAAGGGTCTGGAGAACAGGGCTGGTGAGGAGCAGCTGAGGGAGCTGGGGGTGTTTAGTCTGGAGGAGGCTGAAGGGAGACCTTCTCACCCTTTACAACTCCCTGAAAGAGGTTGGAGTGAGGTGGGAGTTGGTCTCTTCTCCCAAGTATGGGAGTGGCCTGAAATTGTGCCAGGGGAGGGTTAGGTTGGAGATTAGGACAAATTTCTTCGCTGCAAGAGTGGTCAGGGATTGGAACAGGCTGCCCAGGGAGGTGGTGGAGTCCCCATCCCTGGAGGTGTTCAAGAAACCTCTGGCCATGGCACTTGGGAACATGGTTTAATGGCCATGGAAGTGCTAGGCTGATGGTTGGAGTCAGTGATCTTTTCCAACAGAAACAAGTCTATGATTCTGTAATTCTTCTCCACTGAAATAAATAAACAACTAACCAACCCAAAGCACAAACACCCACCAAGAAGCAAACAGCAGGCTCTAAGGCAGGTAGAGTTCCTCTAACTGTAGGTTAAAGTTCCTCTAATCCTCACACTGGAAGATTTTAACTTCTCAGTGCTCCCTTTAAAAAAGACACCAAACAAATCCTGGATTTCCTCAGGACCTGGGATAATCCATTCCTCGGAAGGGATGGCACTCAGCAGGCAGCAGGGCAGCCAGGACTAACCTCTGAAACCAGATCAACAGAAGTGCTGTCACAAGAGCTAACAAGGTACTTAGCAGTTATCACTCCTAATCGCTACAGTACTTTAAGCCTTCAAGAAAGGGATATTGCCCCATCTATTATCTGCAGAGAAATAAAGCCCAGCACCCTAGCACTGCCGCCCTAAACATCCCTTCCCTGAAGCTGTCTGATAAGCTCTCCTACCCAACAGAAAGGACATAGAGATCACAGAATCAACCAGGTTGGAAAAGACCTCAGAGATCAGCAAGTCCAATCTATACAATACCTAACACTCCCTCACATCTAAACCATGGCTCCAAGTGCCACATCCAAGCCGTTCTTGAACACCTCCAGGGATGGTGACTCCACCACCCTCCCTGGGCAGCACATTCCCATGGCCAATTAGTCTTTCTGGGAAGAGCTCATCTCGAGCCTAAACTTCCCTTGGCACAGCTTGAGGCTGTGTCCTCTTCTTCTGCCACTGGCTGCCTGGGAGAAGAGACCAACCCCCACTTGGCTACAACCTCCTTTCAGGATGATGTTTCTGGTCAGAGTACTACAAATATTTGTACAGCACAGAAGCCTTTCTGTGGCTTGTTTTATGGAAGTGCAGGATGTTTCCAGATCAAACACCAAGCAGAAATTTCCTATCCACCTCCACAAAGAAAGACTGAGAAGATGTAGACAAACTAATTAGCTCCTTTGATTTGTTCTCAGCTGTGTCTGCTGCCTGCTTCTGTTTGTCATGTGCTACTGTTTTGCTTCTTCTGCCAAACCTGCAGTCAGAGCTAGATTTCTGGTTCTGGTCAAAGCAAGCCCTTCAAAGAGAATGTGAAACAACCAACGACATGTGCCAGATCAAAAGAAAACAAAAAGGGCAGCTCTGGATAGAAGGCAGGGTGGGGGGGGGGGGGAAAAAGCTGTTTAAGGATTCCCCAGAACAGCCAAGCCAAAGGCACTTGGGTCATGTTTTAATGACTGGTTGATAATACCTTGATAGCTGATGGAACTCCTCACAAGCAGCCCAAAGAAACTGAGCTGAGTTAGAGAACCAACTTTAGAATTATAGAATTGTTTGGGTTGGAAGGGACCTCAAGGATCATCTAGTCCCAACCCCCCTGCCATGGGCAGGGACACCTCACACTACATCTTCACAGAAGCATTTTGAAGCAACAAGCAGCTCCCCCTCATTCACAGCAGAAGCCACTCTCTTGGGGCTGGACTAGATGATCTCCAGAGGTCCCTTCCAAGCCCTACCATTTATGGTTCTATTATTCCCTAGACCTGTTTTTAGGTATTAGTACTGTCCTAAGCTCTGGGTGTACCAGATCTATAAATCCCAACAGCTACCACCACCCTGTAAGCATCAGAAGCTTAAACTTCAGCTATTGTTCATCTTCAGTAACACAAGAGATGAGCAACAGCCAAATTACATCCCTCTGTCATCAACTTGAACTGAAGCACTGCTGTCAGTGGCAGGAAAATTGCTACACTTTAGAGCAAATAAGGGCTGAAAAGAAAAGTTGTGCCACGGTGGCAGGGTGCTGCATGCTTAAAATACACCCTCTAAATGCTGCCTTCAGGGCTGCAACCTAAAGCAATAGTTGGATCAAGAAGAACAATTTCTTGTACCATTCCCTAGCTCTCGGAAGAGGCTCCTAAAAACCCAGGGGCTGAAGAGACATCATGGGACTAGAACAAAAGATGGGAGCAAGCACGACAGACAAGCATAAAATCAACATTCTACCTCAAATTCTTACTTAAAGTTACTTCAAGCTGGCTTCAAACTTAAAGCAGACTTCAGACTTCAGTGCAAATCCAAGTCATTCCATTAGTGCCTTCACTTAGCCTTTCTCATTAAGCCTCACTTAATGCTATCAGTGCTATAAAAAAGAGCCTGTGCACAGGCAATAGCAAGAAGCTAAGAACCCCCACCCATCACTCCATTGGTTTTGCTCACCAGAGCATTGCACAGGTCCATGAGGACAGCAAGGTCTGGAAGAATGACCAATAAACCACAAACATCTGACCTTTGTGTTTTCAAGGACTCATGGCTATTTGTCAACAGAGGAATCCAGTCTCTCATTCCTTGAGGAGCTGTGCTCAGTAAAAAGGCCTGGAAGTCTTTGTTTATAATTAAGCAATAACGATTGTAGGGCCAGGGCATTTCCTGGGGATTAATGACCGGCTGGGAGAGTCGATGGCTTGAGGCAATGCCTTGGGCCATTAACCTCAGCCAGTCATCAATTTCCCCAGGAAATGCCCTGGACCTCGATTAGCTTAACTGTTATAAAGGGAGGCTAAGGGGGAAAAAGAAGTTGAGCATTAGCATTCTCCCCAAGGAAAACTGTTCCAAAGCCAATATCTGGTCATTTGGTCTCATCTCTAAAGTGCCTAAGTTATAAACTGACATGAGAACTAATGATGATGGAGAGAGAAAGGGAGGGAGAAGAGGAAAGGGAGGGAGAGGGAAAGGGAGGGAGAGGGAAAGGGAGGGAGAGGGAAAGAAAAAAAAAGGGGGGAAAAGGGGAAAAAGAGGGAAAAAGAGAGGGAAATAAAGAGAAAGAAAGAATGAGAGAACGAGTGAGAGAGAACAAGAGAAGAGAAAGAGAGAGAGAACGATGAGAACGAGAAAGAGAATGAGAACGATAGAGAACGAGAAAGAGAATGAGAACGAGAGAACGAGAACGAGACCGAGAACGAGAACGAGAAAGAGAAAGAGAGAGGAAAGACAGAAAGACAAAGAGAGAGAAAGAGAGAGAGAGAGAGAGAAAGAGAAAGAGAAGAGAAAGGAGAAGAGAGAGAGAGAAAGAGAAGAGAAAGAGAAGAGAAAGAGAAAGAGGAAAGGAGAAAGAGAAGAGAAAGAGAAAGAGAAAGAGAAGAGAAAGAGAAAAGAGAAAGAGAAAGAGAAAGAGAAAGAGAAAGAGAGAAAGAGTAAGAGAGAAAGAGAGAAAGAGAGAAGAGAAGAGAAAGAGAGGAAAGAGAGAAGAGAGAGGAAAGAGAGGAAAGAGAGAAAGAGAGAAAGAGAGAAGAGAGAGAGAGAAAGGAAAGAAAGAGAGAAAAAGGGGAAAAGAAGACACTTTTCCCTTCTCCTAAAGGCTTCATGCGTTTTGCAGTGAGGACAAGACAGCTACCACCGTGGCTGGGCAACTTGTTTACATTGTGAGCGAGCTGACACCTCCACACTGTCTCTCCTGTCCTTGCTGGCTGCTCATTCTGTTCTCTTCCCCGATGCACTCAAGGAAGCAGCAGATGCCTGTGTACTGTCACCTCCCTTCCTCCCCGCAGCCCTGCACTAAGGAGGATCCCAGGCCGCGAACGCCCGGCGCAGGCAGCGCGGCTCCGCCACCAGCCACCGCACGCCGCTGGGTTTCTCCTCGCCTAAGCTTCGTGCGAGTGTGAAAAAAAGATTTGAGGACCGCAGTAGAGATCACCTTCTCCAGCCCGGCGACTGAAGGCACCAGCACACCCCATTTAGCAGGTTAAATACTTCGTGATCACAGACTGGTTCAGAACTGCTCTGCCCAGTTCCAGCCCTTCGCCTTCCTGACTCACATGAGCTGCTGCTCTGCAACAGCCGAGCTACACCTCGAGTCTCTAAACTACTTTCCAAGGTCATCAAGAGCAAGGGAAAGAGAAGCGCAGGGTTAAACACAACGACGCGCGTTAGCTTATAC
>NW_027142394.1:1302699-1376705 GCF_026170545.1 Melanerpes formicivorus
CAGTTGCACCTAAACCAGTTTCGCTGCGCCCTGTGTATTTCCCCACTCCGGTAACTAACGCGACTGAAGGCAATTTGCCCTTATTAAAGAGGAAAAACAAAACAAAACAAAAACACAACAAAACCAAGAGGGGGGAAAAAAAAAGGGGGGGGGGGGGGGGGGGGGGATGAGTGCCAGGAAACAGAGCTATTTTAAATAAACAAATACAAGATGAATGCAATTGCCGTATTAACCCTCTTGTTAACTTCTGAAGTTGAAAATTACACCCTCATTACTAGTGTGTAATTGAGGATTCTCCCGGCTGTTTCCTGCATTTGAGGTTATTCAAATAGTTCATTAGCACATCAAGAACACCACACACACTAATGATACCTGATGCTCTTATCTGCTCTCTTGGCCCAGCTCTCCTTAACTCACATCTCCCAGGATAGAAAAAAAAACAGGGGGGGGAAAAAGAGGGGAGGGGGGAGAAAGAAAGGGGGAAAAGGGGGGGAAAGAAAGAAAGGGGAAAAAAGGAGGGAAAGAAAGAAAGGAAAAAAAGGGGGGAAAGAAAGAAAGGAAAAAAAGGAGGGAAAGAAAGAAAGCAAAAAAAGGGGGGAAAGAAAGAAAGGAAAAAAAGGGGGGAAAGAAATAAAGGAAAAAAAGGGGGGAAAGAAAGAAAGGAAAAACAGGGGGGAAAGAAAGAAAGGGGAAAAGGGGGGAAAGAAAGAAAGGGAAAAAAGGGGGGAAAGAAAGAAAGGGAAAAAAGGGAGGGAAGAAAGAAAGGGAAAAAAAAGGGGGGAAAGAAAGAAAGGGAAAAAAAAGGGGGGAAAGAAAGAAAGGGAAAAAAGGGGCAAAAGGAAGAAAGGGGAAAAAAGGGGCAAAAGAAAGGGGGGGGAGCAAAAAAGGAGGGGAAAAGAGGGAGCCCGCGGGGCTTGAGCTGCTGGTGTTGCTACCAAGGGGGAGCGTGGCAGCATCCAGGCGCCTCTTCAGTCCGACCCACAGTGAGCAGCCCCCAGACCTGGTGGTGGGGGCTGAGGAAACTGGGGGGCAAGGAAGCTGGGACTCCTTGGGTGCCTGAACAGTGAGAGTCACCCCAGGAGCCACCCTGGGGGCTGGCAGTGTGCGTTGGTGCCCAGCGCCGGGGGAGGTGGGGAAGAAAGAAGGAGTGCAGCGGGGGCCATGTGGGACAGGGTGTGGAGCTGCCCCCTGTCTTTTGTTTCTTATTTTTTCTTTTTCTCTCTTTTTTTTGGTTACCTGTGTGGGGGAAACAATAGCAGGTGAAACTACTGTGGGTGAGGTGGTGCTTCTGTGCCCATTGGCTTCGGGGAGGAGGTGAGGCAGGGGGTCGTGTTTCACTGAGACCACCACCACGGCGGGCACGGCAGTGTCCAGGGGCTCGGCGGGGCGGCGGCAGAGTCTTTTGGGGGAGGCAGAGGGCCCACAGGCGTCCCCGCCGGCCGCAGCCCCTGCTGGGAACACCGCCTCGTAGAGGGCCCGCTTGGCCGGGGCCACCGCGGCCGCTTCTGCCTTCACCGGCACTGCATCACCGTCCTTGGGCAGCACGTAGGGGTTGGCGGCGGGCAGCCGCGGCCGTGGGCCGCCATTGAGGGCGGCAGGGGTGTAGCAGCCCCCGCCAGCGGGGTGGTGGAGGAGGTGGTGGTGGTGGTGGTGGGGAGAGGGGTGGTGGTGTGGCGGCTGCGGCCCCCCCCAGCTTGGTGCCGATGCCGGCGATGCTGTTGAGGGTGGCGATAGAGACGGCGCCAATGCAATGGTTGGTGTAGGTCTTGGAGAGCTTGGCCGCCTTGGAGAGCATCTGCATGCGGGTGCCCAAGAGGTTCTTGCCAATGGCCTTGTTCTCGTACCAGGTGATGTCACCCTCGCTGCAGTGGTCCCGCGGGCGCTGGAAGAAGGCCTTGCAGAGGGGGTTGCGCTTGGACAGGTACTTGACAAAGCTGGCATAGGGGCAGAACTCGGTGCCCGTCTCGTACATGCGGGGCAGGTTCTCCTCGTCGCTGCTCTCCGCCCGCTTCTTGCTCCAGGAGGATGAGCGTGACTTGTGGTAGGGCCCCAGTGCTTTGAAGTAGACAAACTTGCGCCCGTCCTCGTCCACGGCCAGCCCGAAGGAGTCCTCCTCCAGCTCCCGCTGGTTCTCCCGGCCCCGGGTGCAGAAGTACATGCAGGTCTCGAACCAGACCTTGTTGAGGAGCCCGAAGGGGCTCTGGGTGCTGAAGACGCTGCAGGTGTAGAGCTTGCGGAGGTCGGCGCGGGTGATGGCCTGCTTCTGCACCACCGGCCCCGCGCCCTGCTCCTCCAGCTTGCGGATCACGGCCGCCAAGGTGAGGTTGGCGGCGCGGAGCTCGGGGTCCTTGGTGAGGTCGAGGGTGCGGCAGTAGGGCGGCTCGTTGAGGTAGCGGTTGAGGGAGCTGCGGATGCTGATGAGGGAGGACTTGGAGTAGAGCTGCCCGCTCTTGGAGCGCGCCTCGGCGTAGAAGGAGCGCAGGACGCGGCAGAGCGCTCCCTTGTCCATGGTCTCGAAGTCGGGGCTCTGCGCCTTCTCGCTCAGGTACTCGCGGAAGATGCGCACGGCGTAGCGGGTGGCCAGCCGCGTGTTCTCGCTCAGCCGCGCCCGCTCCGGCCGCTGCAGCAGCAGGGCCGCTTCCAGCTCCGCGTCCTCCGCCGCCCCCCCGGGGCCACCTCCTCCACCTCCCCCCGGGGCAACCACCGCGGTTCCCCCCGGGGCCGCCCCGACGCCGCTACCGCTACCGCCCGGTGTACGGCCCGGGGCTGGCGGCAGCGCTTGGGTCTCCTCCTCGCCGTCCCACTCCAGACCCATCTCCTCTTCCTCCTCCTCCTCCTCCTCCTCCTCCTCGTCCAGCAGCAGCCCCCCATCGGCTCCGTCCTCCTCCTCCTCCTCCTCCTCGTCCCCCGTTATCTGCACCTCCTGAATCTCATCCTCCTCCTCGCCCTCCTCCTCCTCTCCAGCGCTGCAATAACGAGGCGGGCGGGGGGCAACGCAACGACCGGGCGGTCGGTCCCCGGTCTTGCTGTTGCCGCTGCCGTTGCCACCGCCGCCGCTTCCTCCGCCTCCCCCTCCGCCGCTGCTCCACTCTCCTCCGCCGCCGCTGCCAGGCATTCTCGCCATATTGCCGTCTCCCTGCCAGTCCTGGGGCTGGGCGCATGCGCTATATTGGACCGCAGAAGCTGGAGAGCTTTTGTGTTTTAATGACCTTCAGCTACCGGGAGGCAAAGCCCGGGCTCTTAAAGGAACCGCGCACCCAGCGGAAGGGATGGGGAAAGAAACAGGAGGGGTTGGGAGGGGATGGGGAGGAGGCTGGGCTGCGCTAAAAAGGGGTTAGGTGGGGAATGGAGAGGTACTTACAGCGCCTGATGCTCACGTCGGGTCCGTCCCGTCGAGCAACGGGGATGGGAGCTGAAGGTGGTGGTGGGGAACCGTGGGGCCGGGGCGGACCCCCCGGCCAGAAGGTTTCCCCCTCACCCCTCAGCGCCTGTCCCGCCTCCCCATCCCCATCCCCGAAAAAAAACCCCATTCGGACCGAAGCAAGCCTCGCACCTTCTCAAGCCTCTCACATTCTCATTTCTCAGCAACTTAAAAACATACGAAAAAGAAAACAAAAAAAGAACAAACCACAACACAAACAAACCCCAAAAGAACCCCAAAATGAAGAGAAAAAAAAAAAAAAAAAAAAAGAGAGAGAGAGAGAGAGAGAGAGAGAGAAGGGAGAAGAAGAAAAAAAGGAAAAAGAAAAACCACCCAACACACACGAATAAAAATCAACTCGGGTCGTGCTCGCCCGGCTCTGCCCTCGGTGGGATGGATGATGCTGGGGATAAGGGACCACAGCGGCATCGCACCTTTAGCCGGGCGCTTTTCGGTGAAGGGGTTCGGGAGGAGATGGATGTTCTCTGGGATTTTGTATCCGTGAGGCTCGGAATCCGCCCGGGAAAAGCCGGTTGGAAGCAGCGGTGCTCGCCTGGCTTGCGGGAGCCCCGGCGAGGTTGGTTGGTTGCGGGGAGGAAGGAAGAAGGACTCGGGGGGTGATGGGCGAGCCGGGCCGCTCTCTAGGCTCGCTGGGAGGGCAGATTTGAGGGCTGCCGGGGGGGAGTCTTTGGCCACCCGTGCCGCTCCTGCATGGCTTTTTCCTCAGCTGCCCCCTCCATCGACGGGACAAAACCCGCGGGGATTCCCGCAGCCCACGGCAGAGAACACGGCGGGGACAGAGGAAGGGAAGGTTTCGCGGAGGGGAGCCGCCGGACGGCGGGTGCGGAGCCTCGGCTCCTCGCCGCCCTCAGCCGTGTGCCTCCGGGGAAGGATCCGAGGCTGGCAGCAGCCCCGCTGCAACACTCCTCACACTTCCACCCCCTTGACGGGACCTTTGCCGGGCTGGGCTCGACCAGGGGGCACAAGACGGGACGGGAGGGGAGAGGGTGGCCCCTCACTGCCTCCCCTGCGCTAACACCTGCGCTACCCAAAGCCAACTGCCCCCCGAACCTCCCCGTGCCGCCCAGCCGGGCGATTTCTTTTATTTGGCAGGTTGAAATAAATATTCATAACTGCTGCTGGCTACACCTGAAATCAGAGCCCTAATTGCGGAGCTGCTGGCCTCAGCCACCACATTTGCTGCTCACTCATCCACAGGCAACCGCTCAGGGCCAGGCTCCAGCCCTGGTGGGTGCCTGGAGGGACGGGGGAGGGGAGGGAGGGCAGTGCCGGTGCTGGGTAGCACCGAGCCCCTTTATCCATCCCCGCAGGCTGCCATCCAGGGCAGCCCCAGCCCTCCCCGTCCAGGCAAACACAGGATCCCAAAGAAGGAATGCTCAAATAGGTGAGCAAATTAGGCCAATTGGAAACAAATAAAGCATTCCAGGAGGAGAGCCTGCCACTCCCAGAAAATAATTGAAAAGAAACCCAGCACTGCTATATTGATGTAAGCCTGGAGTAATTACACAGAGGTCAGAGAGCTGTTGCATGCACTGGAGTTGTTCTCACTTGGTAGTTCGAGAGCAGGTTTTGTTCCCTCTTAAGGCAATGGCATATATATATATATATTTGAGAGGATTTTTTTCCTATGCACATAAAAATAGATATAAATAGCGTTTCCTTTATTTATTCCTCCCCCCATCCCCCTCTCCTCCCCTTGTCATATGCTAACTGCAACCCAGTCCTGAAATAAAGTCTCAGAAGCATTTACAATGAGATGGACCAGACAGGGAAACAGCTAAAAGCAGCAAGCCCTTGTGGTTAAACTCCAAATACCCCTAGACAAGCTGCTTTTAGGAGCTGGAACATCCCACCCTAGAGAACAGGCAACTGCAGGGCTTGCAGCATGCACCTTTCCTGCAGGGATCTTTGGAGGTTTCCTTTACTGTTCCTGTAAATGCTAAAAATGCTGTGACTAGCCTCGACCTTTCAATTTGATTCTGCCTTGAGATTGTAGAAGAGATGAAGCCTCTTTCTTTTTTTTTTTCCCCTTTTCCAAGAAGAGCTTTTCAGAACCACGAGTGCAAAAGGTAATTGAACATTTGAGTTTGGTTGTTTGGGTTTTGGGTGGGTTTTTTTTTTTAACTTAAAAAAACCCTAGATGAACACCAGGTTGACAGCTTCTGTACTTGGATGTTCATTTAATCACCATTTCCTGATTGCAGGAGGTGAACTGTCTTGACAGTCTGGGAGATGAATATGGAGCCCCTGTAGACTAAGAGTAAGTCTAAAGGACATAAAAGGACTTGCAGTCAGGTTGCAGGGGGGGATAGACAAATGTATGTGGAGCGTCCATATTACACACATCAATTGGAAGCACCTCAGCAGCCAGGGGGAATTCAGAGAGCAGCAAGTGAGGTGTTCAGAGTGCTGCAGACACCCACAATTGGTGGAAGACACCCACACAAGAGGTGTATCCCTGCCTAACCTAGATGTGTGTCTGTCTGTACATCCACAGGCTATCTGTATCACCATCTGTCTACAATTCCTGAAGATAAGGTTTTAGCCTTGCCAGTTCTGTTCCAGAAGTTCAAACCCTGCTGCTCAAAGTCTCAAGCTGGAGCGTGGTAACCCAACTGCATTCCGAAACTGCCAGAGTTGCACAAGGTTTTCTAATGCAAGTTGGCACAATTACACTAAACTTGCATCCACCCCACCCTGCATGCCACTGCTCAGAGTTCTGCCCTGCCAAGAGCTCCACGCAGGCAGAGACAACATTCTGCCCTAGGACCCAGGGTTTGAGGCTGGTCCTGTCTGTGCTTGGACACTGGGGGTTTATTACAGCTGTCAGTTCGGTGAAGAAGATGCCATACCCACAGGACACCAATAAGACACCTGCCCCACTGAAGCTGCAACCCTAGCCTGGATTTTCTTTCCTTTTCTACACCTGGAGATCAGTTCCTATGCCACAGAATTAGCATGCCAGGCTAAAAAGCAAAACCAAAGAACCTTCTCCACGCCCCAGCCAGGTGCTTCATGCTTGTAACCACGCTGCCAAATAGTTTCAAGCCTTTCCTCACTTCTTTTATTAAGCTGCTCTTGCTCCCCCCTGGCCCCTGGTCTTGCTCCTGGCAAGTAGAGCCATGCTCTTTGACAAATCAACTATTGTGCTAAAGCTCTCCACAGCCTTATTCTCCCTCAGACTAACACAGGCCACTTCTCCTATTGCACCCGTAAGTGGTTATTTCACTTACAGCCTCCCAAGCCTTCCTGCTTTGGTGTTTCCTTGGCAGGTGTTTCATCATGAAGCACCACTAGGAACTAAACCCCCAAAAGCCAAGAAGCAAAGAAAAATCCATTAGACTCATCTCCTGCCCAGGATCCAGCCTGAGCATCTAGAAAAGCTTTTGAAAGCACAGTGCTTAAACCAACCTTGTTGGGTAAGCCTCAGGCTGACACCATGGAATCTTCTTCAGATAACGGAATGGAATGGAATGGAATGGAATGGAATGGAATGGAGTAGAATAGAATAGAATAGAATAGAATAGAATAGAATAGAATAGAATAGAATAGAATAGAATAGAATAGAATAGAATAGAATAGAATAGAATAGAATAGAATAGAATAGAATAGAATAGAATTAACCAGGTTGGAAAAGACCTTTGAGATCATCAAGTCCAACCTATCACTCAACACCATCTAATAGAATAGAATAGAATAAACCAGGTTGGAAGAGACCTTCAAGATCATCGCATCCAACATATCATCCAACACCACCTAATCAACTAACCCATGGCACCAAGCATCCCATCAAGTCTCCTCCTAAGCACCTCCAGTGATGGTGACTCCACCACCTCCCTGGGCAGCACATCCCAATGGCCAATCTCTCTTTCTATGAAGAACTTCTTCCTAACATCCAGCCTAAACCTCCCCTGGTGCAGCTGGAGCTTTGTCTCCATCTACACTCTCATTGGTAGTGAGAGTAAACCCAACAAACATGTTCTTAAAATACGTTAATGTGTTCTCTGAACACCACCTGAAAGGAGGTTGGAGTGAGGTGAGGTTGTGTCAGGTGATAGAAGGAGAGGAAATGGACTGAAATTGTGCCAGGGGAGGGTTAGGTTGGACATGAGGAAAAATTTCTCTGCTGCAGGAGCGGTCTGGGATTGGAATGTGCTGCCCAGGGAGGTGGTGGAGTCCCCATCCCTGGAGGTGTTCAAGAAACCTGTGGCCATGGCACTTTAGGACATGGTTTGGTGGCCATGGTGGGGTTGGGCTGATGGTTGGACTGGGTGATCTTGGAGGTCTTTTCCACCCACAACCATTCCGTGATCCTGTGGTAAGATATTTTCCCTGTAGAGGCACAATCAGTATGAGAAATCTGTATTGACACCACAGGCCTAGAAGGCAAATAAAGCTGGAGACTCCTGGAAAATTCACTTAGGGAACAAGCATGTCCTAGAAATCCTTCTCCCACCCAGATTCATGCAGTTTTGAGATAAGCTTTCTTAGCAGCTCAGAACTGGCACTTCAAACTGCTAAGTTCACTTTATTTCACTCCTGCAACTTGTGTACATCAAATTTCTCATTGTTTAATTACTGCTTGATACCAGGGCCAGCAGGTCAAGGGAGATTCTCCTCCCTCTCTACTCTGCCCTGGTGAGACCACATCTGGAGTATTGCATCCATTTCTGGGCTCCCCAGTTGGACAGGGATAGGCTAGAGTATGTCCACTGGAGCCTATGAGGATGATGAAGGGATGGAAGATCTGTGTGATGAGGAAAGGCTGAGAGCCCTGGGGCTGGTTAGCCTGGAGAAGAGCAGCCTGGGAGATCTTATTCATGTCTATAAATATCTGCAGGGTGGATGTGAAGAAGAAGAGGCCAAGCTCATTTCAGTGGTGTCCTGTGAGAGGACAAGGGGCAATGCATACAAGCTGTAACCCAGGAAGTTCTGTCTCAACATATGGAGAAACTTCTTTGCTGTGAGGGTGCTGGAGTCCTGGAGCAGGCTGCCCAGAGATGATGTGGAGTCTCCTCTGGAGACTTCCAAGACCCATCTGGATGCCTTCCTGTGTGACCTGCCCTGGGTGACTCTGCTCTGGCAGGGGGATTGGTCTCCAAGATCCATTCCAAGCCCTATGATCCTCAGGGACACTTGCTGCTGATATATAAAGTGCTGTTACAGAGTTTAAATCTCTTTTATCCTATTTTTTTCCCTTTCAGAGCAGCATCTCCTCTATGCATGGTGACAAAACCAGCAGGTCTAAGGAGGTTCTTCTCCCTCTCTGCTCTGCCCTGCTGAGACCACACCTGCAATATTGTGGCCAGTTTTGGGCTCCCCAGTTCAAGAGAGACAGAGACCTGCTGGAGAGAGTCCAAGGGAGAGCCACGAGGATGCTTAGGGGACTTGAGCATCTCCCCTGTGAAGAGAGGCTGAGAGCCCTGGGGCTGTTTAGCCTGGAGAGGAGAAGGCTGAGAGGGGATCTGATCAATGTCTATCAATATCTGAGGGGTGGGTGTCAGGTGGAGGGGGGCAAGCTCTTTTCAGGGGTGCACAGTAATAAGACAAGGAACAGTGGATACAAATTTGAGCATAGAAGATTTCACCTCAACAGGAGGAGAAACTTTACACTGAGGCTGGCAGAGCCCTGGAGCAGGCTGCCCAGAGAGGTTGTGGAGTCTCCTTCTGTGGAGCCTTTCAAAACCCACCTGGATGCATTCCTGTGTGGACTACCCTGGGGGACCCTGCTTTTGGCAGGGGGGTTGGACTGAATCATCTCTGGAGGTCCCTTGTGGCCCTGTGATTGTGTGGAAGGTCTTTCTCTAACGCAGCCCAGGAGGCATGGATTCAGGAGCAGTACAATGTATCCACCAGCACTGAGCTGCAGCTGCTCTGGATGCATTTGAAAACACCAAAGCTGTGTCACCTCTCGGACTGTGTCATGGGGAAATGTTAGTGGTAGTTGCACATCTCCAGGCACCAGCTACTTGCTGAGACACTGTGAAACACGAAGGCCCCATCAAACCACCCCACTCAAGAAGCTCCATGGTGCAGCTGAAGGAGTGTTTCACAGCATCACAGAACCTCAGGGGCTGGAAGGAACCTCCAAAGCTCATCCAGTCCAACCCCCCTGCCAGAGCAGGGTCACCTACACCAGGTCACACAGGAACACATCCAGGTGGGTCTGGAATATCTCCAGAAAGGGGGACTCCACAACCCCCCTGGGCAGCCTGTTCCAGGCCTCTGTCACCCTCACAGGGAAACATTTTTTCCTCATATTTACATGAAATACTTCAGCTTCCACCACTGCCTCTTGTGCTGGCATTGGGCATCACCCAGCAGAGCCTGGCTCCAGCCTCTGGGCACTCACCCTGTACAGCTTTATAAACACTGATGAGGTCACCTCTCAGTCTCCTCTTCTCCAAGCTAAAGAGCCCTCAGCTCCCTCAGTCTTTCATACAGGAGATGTTCCACTCCCTTCATCATCCTCGTGGCTATGTGCTGGACTCTCCCAAGCAGCTCACTGTCTCTCTTGAACTGAGGGGCCCAGAACTGGACACAATATTCCAGATGCAGCCTCACCAGTGCAGAGCAGAGGGGGATGAGAACCTCTCTCGATCTACTAACCACAGCCTTTCTAATCCACCCCAGAATGGCATTGGCCTTCCTGGCCACAGGAGCACATTGCTGGCTCATGGTCATCCTTCCACCCATCAGGACCCCCAGGTCCCTTTCCCCTTCACTGCTCTCCAGCAGCTCCATCCCCAACTTATCCTGGTGCATGGAGTTGTTCCTTCTGGAGCACACTCTAATTTCCACCCCCCCTTCCCCTGCAGGTATTTGCTGTTATTCACTGGACTGTTGTTTTTCTTTTCCAGGAGCAATATTTTGGTTGCTGAGGCCATGTTTTGTTTCCCCATTGCTCCTTCCTTTCTTTTTTCTTTTCTTTTTTTTTTTCTTTTCCAAAATAAACCAGAGAAAACCTGAGTCATCACCTTTGCAAGGACAGAAATGTGTGGAGAGGTTGCAAAATTAAAAGTCAAGGCTGGGTGAATCATCTTTATCTCCAGTGATAAGCAGCTGGAGCAGCTTTGCTTCCAAGAGCAATGTTGTCTGCCAAGAAGGCCTATGGCATCCTGGCCTGCATCAGGAACAGTGTGGCCAGCAGGAGCAGGGAAGTCATTGTGCCCTGTGCTCAGCACTGGTTAGGCCACACCTTGAGTCCTGTGTCCAGTTCTGGGCTCCTCAGTTTAAGAAGGAGTCACCATCCCTGGAGGTGTTCAAGAGGGGATTGGATGTGGCACTTGGTGCCATGGTCTAGTCATGAGGTCTGTGGTGCCAGGTTGGACTTGATGATCCTCGAGGTCTCTTCCAACCTTAGTGATACTGTGAGACTGTGACTGAGACACTTGAATGTGTCCAGAGAAGGGCAATGAGCCTGGGGAGAGGCCTTGAGATGTGGCACATGGAGGCATGGTATAATTGTGAGGAGGTGTTAGGTATTAGGTCATAGGTTGGACTTGCTGATCTCTGAGGTCTTTTCCAACCTGGTTGATGCTGTGATTCTGTGAAAAGCCCTGACTCCTTACAATTTATCCAACAAAAACAAAAGTAATGTAGTGACACTGAAGAAATTCACTTTCCACCTTGTCTTTGTACCTTATGACTTCTATCTTGTTCACTTTTTCCATTCCCACTCCAGGACCTGAAGTTTCTGTGCTGCCATGAGGTGTGCTGTGGGCTGATTCCTGTGCAGGGCTGGGGCAAAGGCTTTTGACCCCACAGAACTGATTCACACCAGAGCTGGGTTTCCTCGAGGGACAGGGCAACATCTGGCCTTCAGCACAGCCTGGAAAAGGGAATCTTGCCCTGACCATCATCTGGTGCCTTTAAAGCCTCTTTATAGCATGAATTCCCTGTCAATATCCTTTTGTTTTGACTTAGGGACTGAAATAAACTGATTATTCCCCTTTTCCACCAGTATTATGTCTGTGTCATAGTGAATTTGGAAATTCCCTTTCAGGTATTTATGTAGCAAAAACCCCAGCACCAATGGCCTGTCTGCTTGGATTTTCTTCTCTCAATCGAGTTATCTCTGCTGGCTTGGCACAAACCCACTTTAAGCAGCTCCCAAACTGGGTGAGTTCAAAGGAAGCCCACAGAGAGTGGCTGAACAGTGTCCAGTGGGACACTAACACTCCCCCCTCAACTCCCCCTCTGTTCTGCTCTGGTGAGACCCCACCTGGATCACTGTATCCAGTTCTGGAGTCTCTATTATAAGAAAGATCTGGAGGTGCTGGAAGGTGTCCAGAGAAGGGTCATGAGGATGAGCACACGGCTGGAGCTGCTCTGCTATGAGGACAGACTGAGAAAGTTGGGGTTGTTCAGTCTGGAGAAGAGAAGGCTCTGAGGAGACCTAATTGTGGCCTTCCAGTATCTGAAGGGGGCTACAAGAAAGCTGGGGAGGGACTTTTAAGGGTGTCAGGGAGTGATAGGACTGGGGGGAATGGAGCAAAACAAGAAATAGGAAGATTCAGATTGGATGTTAGGAAGAGGTTCTTCCCCATGAGGGTGGTGAGAGCCTGGCACAGGTTGCCCAGGGAGGTGGTGGAAGCCTCATGCCTGGAGGTTACAGTATCACACTATCACCAAGGTTGGAAGAGACCTCAAAGATCATCGAGTCCAACCTGTCACCAGACCTTATGACTAGACCATGGCACCAAGTGCCACATCCAATCTCCTCTTGAACACCTCCAGGGATGGGGACTCCACCACCTCCCTGGGCAGCACATTCCAATGGCTAACGACTCTCTCAGTGAAGAACTTTCTCTTCACCTTGAGCCTAAACTTCCCCTGGCACAGCTTGAGACTGTGTCCTCTTGTTCTGGTGCTGGTTGCCTGGGAGAAGAAACCAACCCCCACCTGGCTACAACCACCTTTCAGGTGTTTGCAGCCAGGCTGGATGTGGCTGTGAGCAACCTGCTGTAGTGTGAGGTGTCCCTGCCCATGGCAGGGGGGTTGGAACTGGCTGATCCTTGAGGTCCCTTCCAACCTTGACAATTCTATGGTTCGATAATTCTATGGGGCTGTCACCCAGCCTCACCCTTCTGGTGCTGAAACAGTAACTTAGGGTTAAACACAACTCTAGTTTTTGTATCTGTCTCCTTCACTCTGTCCTAATTGATCTGCTAAGGTGTTTGCAAGTTTGACCTCTGCACTTTGCACCTATTTTCATTTAAACCACTCTCCTGATGTCCTGATTGGAATGGGCTGCCTGGGGAGGTGGTGGGGTCGACATCCCTGGAGGTGTTTAAGAAAAGCCTGGATGAAGCACTTAGTGCCATGGTCTGGTTGATTAGATAGGGTTGGGTGATTGGTTGGGCTTTGTCATCTTGGAGGTCTCTTCCAACCTGGTTGATTCTGTGATTCTGTGCTGTTTAGTATGGAGAAGAGAAGGGTGAGAGGAGATCTTATTAATGTCTATAAATATCTGAGGGGTAGGTGTCAGGATGAAGGTCCCAGGCTCTTTCTGGTGCTGTTCAATGATAGGACAAGGAACAGCAGGTTTAAGCTGGAACACAGGAGGTTCCACCTCAACATGAGGAGAAGCTTCTTTACTGTGAGGGTCACAGAGCACTGGAAGAGGCTGCCCAGAGAGGTTGTGGAGTCTCCTTCTCTGGAGACCTTCAAGCCCCATCTGGATGTGTTCCTGTGTGACCTGCCTTAGGTGATCCTGCTTGGGCAGGGAGGTTGGACTCTATGATCTCCAGAGGTCTCTTCCAACCCTTAACATTCTGTGATTCTGTGATTGTCACTTGGCCTGCTGGCCCCCTGTCCCTGCAGTTCACTCTGCTATTTACCTGTGTATTGTCAGACTCCTTGCTGATTGCTGTCAAAGGATAAAAAAAAGCAGCTTCCCAAATCAAAGCTTCAGTGTGGAAGGCTATAAAGTGTGAAATTCAGATCCATTGCTTTCATTCTGGCTTTAGTGATCATAGAAACCTGCTGTAGGGCAGGACTAATCTGCCAGAAAATTATTATTGAGCCCTGGTAACTCAGATCTATGTGCAGGCTTGAAAATGTTGTTCTTTGTGCCAACTCCAGGTCCTGCAAGAACCTCACATGGTATCCCCCCACCTGGCTCCGAAATATGCAGCATTCCACCCCAAAGAGGAGGAAGTTTGCTAATTCCCAGGCAGCTGTGAACAATTTAATCTCTTTCCACCCAGCCCTCATCCTCTTCCAATTGTGAAGCTTCTCAGAGGATGGAGAGTTTGAAGGGCTGATGAGAGAAAACAGGGGCTCGGCTTCAAGGCCATTGCTATGGGTTTGGCCTTGACAGTAACATCTTGATAAGAGGGTTGCCAAATCTCTCAGCCTCCTGATACTTGGTGGGTTTGGAGTTTCCTCCTCCATATGTTGCAATGGAGGGAATGAAAATTAGGTGTTTGGAAGACAAGCTTGAGATCATGAACTACTTGGAAATCAGATGGAGAGGCGCTTGGTGGGTTTGGAGTTTCCCCCTCCACATGATGGAATGGACAGGATGAAAATTAGTGTTTGGAAGACAAGGAAGAGATCATGAATAAACTGGAAATCAGGCAGAGAAGCACAGGGTGGTAATTAAAGGAGGAAGAAATCTCTGTGATTGTTAAGCTAGACTTAGAACAGAACCACAGAATCTACCAGGTTGGAAAAGACCTCAGAGATCATCACAGAATCACCAAGGTTGGAAGAGACCTCAAAGATCATCAAGTCCAACCTGTCAGCACAGACCTCATGACTAAACCATGGCACCCAGTGCCACCCAGCCTAATACCTAACACCTCCTGACAACTAAACCATGGCTCCAAGTGCCACATCCAAGCCTTTCTTGAACACCTCCAGGAATGGGGACTCCACCACCTCCCTGGGCAGCACATTCCAATGGCCAATCTCTCTTGCTGGGAAGAACTTTCTCCTCACCTCCAGCCTAAACTTCCCCTGGCACAGCTTGAGACTGTCTCCTCTTGTTCTGGTGCTGCTTGCCTGGGAGAAGAGACCAACCCCCACCTGGCTACAACCTCCCTTCAGGGAGTTGTAGACAGCAATGAGGTCTCCCCTGAGCCTCCTCTTCTGCAGGCTAAGCAACCCCAGCTCCCTCAGCCTCTCCTCACAGGGCTGTGCTCCAGACCCCTCCCCAGCTTTGTTGCCTTTCTCTGGACACCTTCCAGCAACTCAACATCTTTCCTAAACTGAGGGGCCCAGAACTGGACACAGGACTCAAGGTGCTGAGCACAGGGCACAATGACCTCCCTGCTCCTGCTGGCCACACTGTTCCTGATGCAGGCCAGGATGCCATTGGCCTTCTTGGCCACCTGGGCACAGTGGACTTCTCACACTGAACACTGGTGGTTGGCACTCCTGGGACTTCCCAGCTAAACTTGCCCATGAAACCTGAGCTGGGAACTTGTCTTTCTGCACAAATCACTACATTCCTGACTTCCTCTCAAGATTCCTTTATCAAAAACTCACCATCCAAATCCTACACAAGCCAATTTTGCCAACATAGAATCACAGAATCAATAAGGTTGGAAAAGACCTCAGAGATCATCAAGTCCAACCTGTCACCCAACACCTCCTGACTACTAAACCATGGCACCAAGAGCCACAAGGAACTACTCCAAGAAATTCCTACCCAGACTTCATGGAGTTCTCAGAACCAGTGACTTCCTCCTGATGAGGGGAAGGTCTCTCTGCATTCACCAACTGGTGTGCAGGTATTTGAACCAGCTGCACTTCTAAGCATGCTTGCACCTGATATGGTTTCCATGGGAGCTGCTTGGTGCTTTGCCATTGGCAAACATGGCTGCTTATGTAGATAATTAAATTACCCTTAGTGAACACAGTGTTCCTCTGCAAACCTGACCTTCACTCTTTTCTGGCACGCTGAGTGTAGGAAAATGCATCCCTTTTCTGCTCTACACATCCTGTACTACCTTTTTTTCCCCTTTTCCCCCTCATAAACCACCTAAATGGGACTTTCAGGACGTTTCTACCCCAAACTCCCAGAATTTCACTGCATTTTCAGCAGTTGCAGTTGGATTGCTTTGCCCAACTCCAGATACAGAGTTCAGTCAGCTGAGGAGTTCTGTTTTCACTGGACTTCCCAAATTATGAAAGCCTTTCTTTTGTTCAGCAAGATATGTTGGGCTTGGCTTACACTGCAATGTTTAGTGATATTCTCTGGGAACTACTTGTAGAATCATAGAATTGTTAGGGTTGGAAGGGACCTCAAGGATCAGTCAGTTCCAAGCCCATGGCAGGTTGCTCACAGCCACATCCAGCCTGGCTGCAAACACCTCCAGGAAGGAGGCTTCCACCACCTCCCTGGGCAACCTGTGCCAGGCTCTCACCACCCTCATGGGGAACAACTTCTTCCTAACATCCAATCTCAATCTAACCATTTCTAGTTTTGTTCCAGGGCCTATCCCTCACTGACACCCTCAAAAGTCACTCCCCAGCTTTCTTGGAGCCCCCTGCAGATTCTGGAAGGCCACAATTAGGTCTCCTCAGAGCCTTCTCTTCTCCAGACTGAACAACCCCAACTCCCTCAGTCTGTCCTCAGAGCAGAGCAGCTCCAGCCCTCTGCTCATCCTCATGGCCCTTCACTGGACACCTTCCAGCACCTCCAGATCCTCCCTGGCACAGAGGCTCCAGAACTGGACACAGTGCTCCAGGTGGGGTCTCACCAGAGGGGAGCAGAGGAGGTGAATCACCTCCCTTGCCCTGCTGGCTATGCAGTCCAAAGGAGGGCACTGATGTTTAAGTACTTAGGAATCTGGGTCCTACGTGCAGTGGAGAGGCAGAATTATCAGAGCTTGCTTTGTGGAGCTAAAGGGATCAAAGCATCTGGATTAATTTGCAATGTTTTTGGGACAGGCAGTGTATTTGAAAGGAAAAAAAATCTAGGTCCAATTTGTTAACCCAACTGTTCAAGTGAGCTTGTCAGATCTCAAACAGAGAGGGACAGGACTGGGTTTTCTTAATTCCAGTTTGGCCTCTAGTGCCAAGGCCAGGTAGAGAGAACCTCCCCACTTCTGAATAATGTCCCACTGAGCTCAGCACCACTAATTGTGTGTTTGGAGCACAGCCCTGTGAGGAGAGGCTGAGGGAGCTGGGGTTGCTTAGCCTGGAGAAGAGGAGGCTCAGGGAAGATCTTCTTGCTCTCTCCAACTCCCTGAAGGGAGGTTGTAGCCAGGAGGGGGTTAGTCTCTTCTTCCAGGCAAGCAGCACCAGAACAAGAGGACACAGTCTCAAGCTGTGCCAGGGGAGGGTTAGGCTCGAGGTGAGGAGAAAGTTCTTCCCAGAGAGAGTTGTTAGCCATTGGAATGTGCTGCCCAGGGAGGTGGTGGAGTTACCATCCCTGGAGGTGTTTAAGAGGAGACTTGATGGGGTGCTTGGTGCCATGGTTTAGTTGATTAGATGGTGTTGGGTGATAGGTTGGACTTGATGATCTCAAAGGTCTCTTCCAACCTGGTCTATTCTATTCTATCCTATCCTATCCTATCCTATCCTATCCTATCCTATCCTATCCTATCCTATCCTACCCTCATGGACAGGAAGTCTGCTTGACCCTGCCTGCTGTGCTCCCTGGCTTTGACCACATCCAAATCTGATGGGAAAATGGCTCTGAGGCTGGATCATGACAGAAGCATAGGATCACAGAATGATAGGGGCTGGAAGGGACCTCTGGAGATCATCCAGTCCAACTGCTCTGCCACAGCAGGATCACCCAGAGCAGGTCACACAGGAACACATCCAGATGGGTTTAGAAAGTGCCCAGAGACTCCACAACCTCTGTGGGCAGCCTGCTCCAGAGCTCTGTCACTCTCACAGTGATAAGGTTTTACCTTATGTTCCCATGGAACCTCCTCTGCTCCAGCTTGACCCAATGCCCCTTGTCCTGTCACTGGACATCCTTGAGCAGTGCCTGGCTCCATCCTCCCCACGCTGGCCTGCACATCTTTATCACCAGCAATGAGGACAGCCCTCAGGTTCCTCTGCTCCAAGCCCCAGCTCCCTCAGCTGCCCTCACAGGGAGACGTTCCACTGCCTGCAGCAACTTTCTGGCTCTGTGCTGGCCTCTTGCAAAGGGTTCCCTGAGGTCCTTCCTGAGCTGGGAAGCACATGGTGGGTTGCTCCATGCTGAGTTGCTCCATGGTCTCGCCTGCCCACCTCGGGTTTTTGTAATCATTCTCTCCTGGGGTTGCTGAAATATTTCTGTAGGGAGGGTACAGGCCCAGAGGGGACTTGGCTGCTCAACAGAACAACAGCTTTGCTCCTTGCAGAGATACTTTTCTGTTCACCTCTTAAGCTCTGTGAGGTCCAGGAAGCCTGGTACCAGTTTGGGAGGATTCCTGCTCTCAGCAGCAGCAGTACCAGGGACACACAGAGAAGCTGCAGAACCACCCTGGGGAAATCTGCCAGACCTTAGGTTTTTTTCCTGCTTCCTGACCCTTTCATGAGGGTTCTCCCTGCTGCCCCAGCCAAATGGCACTACCCTGCCTTGAGGTGCTGCTCAAGGGACTGGCTGCTGCATTGGGTTAGTTGTTTGGGTGGGTTGGATTGGTTGATGGGTTGGACGCGATGATCTTGAAGGTCTCTTCCATCCTGGTCTGGTTTATTCCAGTTTTGCACAGTCTCTGAAGGGGGCTGCCTTGGCTCTCAGGCTTGCTCTAGAGCTGGGTGACCCCTGTTAAAACAGCAAATACACCTAAACCCCACAGTTTTCACTGTATTTTGGGTATGTTAGTTGAGTAAAACCTGCCAGCTCAGAGTAGGTTAAGTTTTTCATCTGGTGGTCCATAGGAGAATTCTGAAGTAAAGCTAAGTGAGAGGAGAGAACAGAACAAGGGGACACAGTCTCAAGCTGTGCCAGGGGAGGTTTAGACTCGAGGTGAGGAGGAAGTTCTTCACTGAGCGAGTCATTCGTCATTGGAATGTGCTGCCCAGGGAGGTGGTGGAGTCCCCATCCCTGGAGGTGTTCAAGAGGGGATTGGATGTGGCACTTGGTGCCGTGGTTTAGTCATGAGGTCTGTGTTGATAGGTTGGACTTGATGATCCTCGAGGTCCTTTCCAACCTAAGTTATACTGTGATACTGTGATACTGAGAGGAGTTTTCACCCTCTGAAAGCTTCAGGAAAGCCAAACAACCTTTTTCATCATCACTGGGAGATAAGCACTGTGCTGTTTGTGTTAGGCAAGTCTCCTCCACGCAGAACATCAGTAATATTACATTTTTTTTCAATGAGAGCTGCTAGATACTGGCCCTAGAGAAGTTTCTCAAAGTCCTGGTGTGCAAAGGACTCTTTCAATCAGGAGGCAAGCCAGCACTTGCCTGTGTGAATGGTTTACCCTTCCTTCACTTTGACCTCAGAGAACCATAGAATTGTCAGGTTTGGAAGGGACCTCAAGGCTCAGCCAGTTCCAACCCCCTGCCATGGGCAGGAACACCTCACACTACAGCAGGTTGCTCACAGCCACATCCAGCCTGGCTGCAAACACCTCCAGGGATGAAGCTTCCACCACCTCCCTGGGCAACCTGTGCCAGTCTCTCAGCAGGGGATTGGATGTGTGGCACTTGGTGCCATGGTTTAGTAGTCAGGAGGTGTTGGGTGACAGGTTGGACTTGATGATCTCTGAGGTCTTCTCCAACCCTATGGATTCTGTGATTCTGTGTGATACAGCAACGAGGGCAGCCCTCAGGCTCCTCTGCTCCAAGCTCCAAGCCCCAACTCCCTCAGCCTGTCCTCACAGGGAGATGTTCCACTGCCTTCAGCAGCTGTGTGGCTCTGTGCTGGACTCTTTCAAGCAGCTCCCTGAGGTCCTTCTTGAACTGAGGAGCCCAGGACTGGACACAATATTCCAGATGTGGAATATTCCAGGGCAGAGCTGATGGGGAGGAGAACCTCTCTTGACCTACTAACCACAGCCCCTCTAACACACCTCAGGATGCAAATGTTGCTGTTGGCAGACAGGGTCACTTCAACCTGAAGGTAGGTGAAAGTGAACAAGAAATCTGGTTTTAAGGGAAACCAAATCTTCTCTAATTTGCTTTTTTTCCCCACAACCCCCAAAGGGATTCAAGCCCTCCCAGTTTCTCTTTGTTCCCTTCAGTTAAAAGCAACTGTGGAGAAATTTATCCTAGCCCCCACTCCTCCTGCTGTGCCTCCTTTGATGCCAGTCTTGGCAAGTCCAGTCTCATGCTGGCAGAATCATAGCATCCCCTTGGTTGGTGTGATGAAAAGAGTTGATTGCTGCCTGTGATTGATTACCAGCATCTGATCATTAGCAAAATGTGCATGGCCATTAGTGAAACACGTGTGAGTATTAGTGAAGGAGGTAGCTTAGGCACAATCTAAGTGTCAAATGCCATGGGAATGTGTTCAGCTTCCCTTGTTTACAGACAGACCATCAAGGCCATGCAGCCAGAGGCCCAGCCTTGCAAGGTGGGGGGTGATCAATGCCAAAGAGATAAAGAGCTCAGGCTGAAGGAGAACAGAAGGCTCTGGGGAGACCTTAGAGCTGCACTTCAATACCTGAAGGGGACCTACAGGAAGGCTTGGGAGGGACTGTTTAGAAGGGCCTGCGGTGGTAGGACAAAGGGCAGTGGCTTGAAACTGGAGCAGAGGAGATTAAGGTTGGACATCAGGAGGAAGTTCTGCATAGTGAGGGTTGTGAAATACTGCAACAGGTTCCCCAGGGATGTGGTTGAGGTCTCATCCCTGAAGACACTCAGGGCTGGGCTTGATGGGGCTCTGAGCAACCTGATCTATTTAGAATAAAACCTTTATTTTAGAATAAACCAAACCAGGTTGGAAGAGACCTTCAAGATCATCGTGTCCAACCCATCAACCAATCCAACACCACCCAAACAACTAACCCATGGCACCAAGCACCCCATCAAGTCTCCTCCTGAACACCTCCAATGATGGTGACTCCACCACCTCCCTGGGCAGCCCATTCCAATGGGCAATCACTCTCTCTGTGTAGAACTTCTTCCTAACATCCAACCTGAACCTCCCCTGGCACAGCCTGAGACTGTGTCCTCTTGTTCTGGTACTGGCTGCCTGGGAGAAGAGACCAACCTCTGCCTGTCTACAACCTCCCTTCAGGTAGTTGTAGAGAGAAAGGTTTCAAGGTTTCCCTGCTGACTGAGGGGGGTTGGACAAGATGACCTTAGAGGGTCCCTCCCAACTGATGCATTCTTTGATTCATTGCTGGGAAATACACTGGGAGGGGGAGGGAAGAGGCTTGGCAACCCAAGAGAGCCTGCATTGACTCAGTCATTTCCTTCCAGAGCATTAAACCCCACACCCTAGGGGTAATGGTCTTTATGACAGCCTAGGCAATGAGAAAAAGACTCAGGGGAGTGGAGGAGAAAGGGCCTGGCTCTCCAAAGTGATGCATGGACAAGGTGCCAAACGATTGCATTTCTTTCATTTGCCACAAACTGGGTTAGCTCTGAGCTCCAAGGAGAGAGAATAGCAGGTTTCTAAGTACTGCTCCTGGGCCTGGCATCCACTCTTGTGTTGCCATAACGAGTCAGGCATCAGAGGCAATGCACACAAAAGGATGCAGGCCAGTGCCTAGGCAAATCCAAGTGGGAAGGAAGGACTGACAAAGAGGGGCACGTGGCAGGGAAGAAGGATCCCATCCCCACACACGTTTGGAAATGATAACCTCCATTTGCTACATTCCAGCAAACAAAGCACTTCAGAACAAAACCAGGGGGGAAAAATAATCCCCTCTGGAATTGTGTGCAAAGCTGATTTGCCAGGTCTTGTTCTGTTCACTGCCATTTGCCATGCAGCCAAGCCCCAAATGCTCCTGCACCTTTCCCATCCGGCGAGCAAGCACACGGTTAGGAACACCTGAGCAGCCACCCTCACAACTGGGAAAAAGAGAAACCCTTCACTGAAGGCAAAGTGCAATCCTCAGCCACAGAAACCATGCAGGGACACCCTCAACTAGATCAGGTTGCTCAGAGCCCCATCAAGCCTGACCCTGAATGGCTCCAGGGATGGGACCTCCACCACCTCCCTGGGCTACCTGTTCCAGTGTTCCACTGCCCCCACAGGGGAGAAACTTCCTGATGTCTAATCTAAATCTACCCTGCTCTAGTTTCAATCCATTGCACCTTATCCTATCACTGATCAAAGATCATCCAGTCCAACCCTCTCTGCCACAGGCAGGGACACCTCCCACCAGCCCAGGTTGTTCAAAGCCCTCTGTCCACTTGGGAACAGTTAGAAGATGGATTCATAGAATCATAGAATGGTTTGGGTTGGAAGGGAACTTAAAGATCATCCAGTTCCAACCCCCCTGCCATGGGCAGGGACACCTCCCACCAGCCCAGCTTGCTCAAGGCCTCATCCAGCCTGGCCTTGAACACCTCCAGGGAGGGGACATCTGCAGCCTCAACCTGTTCTAGTGTCTCACCACCCTCACTGCAAAGAATTTCTTTCTAATCTCCAGTCTCAATCTGCCCTCTTCCAGCTTCAATCCATTGCCCCTCATCCTATCACTCCAAACCCTTGTCAAAAGTCCCTTTCCAGCTCTCCTGTACTGTCAGGTACTGGAAGGCTCCTCCAGGCTCTCCCCAGAGCCTCCTCTTCTCCAAGCTGAACAGCCCCAACTCTCCCAGCCTGTCCCCACAGGGGAGGTGCCCCAGCCCTCTGATCATTTTTGTGACCCTCCTCTGGACCCACTCCATCAAGTCTGTGCCCTTCCTGTGTTGGGGGCTTCATTATTGCTCATTAATGCAAGCTGTCTCACATTAGATTCTTCCCCACTGCCAACACCAAAGGCATTTTTCCCCCTGGTTAGATTAGAGCCAGCAGGGCTATGCTGCTGCTTCTCCTGGCACATTTTCTTCTGCACTTAATGATCTAATCACATCCTCTTTTTTTCTACAGGGCCTTTGCCTCACTCAGTGCCCAGGATGGATGGGACTCATTGGATAGGCATCTGTAGTCAGACAGTTCCTTTGCCTGGAGCTGGAGATACATCCTTTGATTCTATCCCTGGCTTTGCCATGAGGCTCCTACCTTCAGATATGGGACCAGCCACTTAAACCCAACCACAGTGGGCACCAAGAGCCTCTTTTCCATGCTGTGAGCACCTCACCTGAATCGCTGGAGATCTCATTTGTGAAAGAGCAAAGCCCTCATTGCATGCAACTGAGGCAGACTGCTGAACCCATGCTAAATATGCTGAGGAAGACAGGCACTCAGCAGCTCAAACTGCAAATTAGTCAACAGTTTTAGCCATCATCTCCCTGGGCTTCCTTTCTGGTATGTGAAATACTTCTCCCAGCATGGGCACAGAGAGAGAGTTGCAAGTATGACTTTGGGAAAGGGCATTTCATAGAATCATAGAATCACAGAATTCTTTTGGTTGGAAAAGACCTCCAAGAGCATCACAGTATCATAGTATCAGTCAGGGTTGGAAGGGACCACAAGGATCATCTAGTTCCAACCCCCCTGCCATGGGCAGGGACACCCCACACTAGATCAGGCTGCCCAGAGCCTCATCCAGCCTGGCCTTAAACACCTCCAGGGACAGGGCCTCAACCACCTCCCTGGACAACCCATTCCAGGGCTTCACCACTCTCATGGGGAAGAACTTCCTCCTCCCCTCCAGCCTGAATCTCCCCACCTCCAGCTTCATTCCATTCCCCCTAGTCCTACCACTACCTGATCAAGTCCAGCTTTCAACCTAACACAACTTCAGGTTGCTAAACCATGTCCCCAAGTGCCATGGCCACACATTCCTTGAACACCTCCAGGGATGGGGACTCCACCACCTCTCTGGGCAGCCTGCTCCAATCCCTGACCACTCTGGCAGCAAAGACATTTTTCCTCATCTCCAACCTAACCCTCCCCTGACACAACTTCAGGCCACTCCCTCTTATTCTGAGGTTTCAAATCCCCATTAGGACAAAAAGAAAGCCACACAGTTCTGAGGGGAGGACCTTATACAGCTTCCAGGTGCTAGGAAGAGACTGGATGGGGCACTTGGTGCCATGGTTTAGTTGATTAGATGGTGTTGGGTGATAGGTTGGACTTGATGATCTCAAAGGTCTTTTCCAACCTGGTCTATTCTATTCTAATCTATTCTATGCTATGCTATGCTATGCTATTCCTTGTCCTATCCCAGGGTGCAACTGAGCAGAGCCTGTCCCCTCCCTCCTGACCCCCAGCCCTCAGATATTGATAGACATTGATCAGATCCCCTCTCATTCTTCTCCTCTCCAGACTAACCAGCCTCAGGGCTCTCAGCCTCTCCTCACCAGGCAGTGCTGCAGTCCCTTCAGCATCCTGGTAGCTCTCCCTTGGGCTCTTTCCAGCAGATCCCTGTCCCTGTTGAACTGGGGAGCCCAGAACTGGATGTAATATTCCAGGTGTGGCCTCACCAGGGCAGTAGAGGGGGAGGAGAACCTCCCTGAATCAGCTGGACACACTCCTCTTAATCACAGTATCACCAAAGTTGGAAGAGACCTCAAGGATCATCAAGTCCAACCTGTCACCACAGATACCTATGTCCCTGCTCATGCTACACCTGAATGCCTTCATCCTTCAGGAACAGATCACCTGTCCTTCAAGGCCAGTATCCAAAGGTGGCAAGCAGCCCTATTTCCCAGGGACTACAAAAGCAGCTGTATTCAAAGCTGTTCCAAGGAAAGCAGACAGTCATCCCATCCCTCCTGGACTCCAGCCAGGTATTGCTCTGCCCTTCTTCAGCAAAGCTTCCCATCCTTGGAAGATGACAAAAGGTAGGATGGAAAGATTTCAGGAGGTCGTGGCAGCAGCTGCAGGCTCTGCTGGCCAGGTTGTGTGCACAGCACCTCTGAGAGGGCTGGGTGCAAGCTGGCATGTCAGCGCCGTCACCGTGGGAGCAGCTCCTGTCTGCAGCGTGCTACAGCTCCCTGCGCGGTGTCAGGGCTGGTAGCGTTCTGACATCTGCTCTGTGGCACTCTTCCATCTGTTGTAACTGAGTAGGTGTTGGGTGGGGTTGGCAGGAGAGGCTTGTTTAAGTGTTTGTTTTCATCCTGTAGAGGAACTGCAGAGCCAGCTCAGTAATTAATTAAATACTCATCTTGAAATCAACAACAACAACAGCAACAGCAAAAGTGTGTGCTGGTAGTCGAGAGGATTGGTGAACAGGGCTGCTGGTGCCTCTCACTGCTGCAGTCTGGAGACTCTGCTCCCATTTCTCCTCAGTTCCAGGTTGGTTTAGGAAGCCTTCCTCATCCTGCTGGCACACTGGTTCCTGCTCCTGACTCAGCCAAATGCCTCCAGGCTGAATTTGGATAGGTCACTCCATCTTCTCTCTGCAGCAGCTTCCCTGGCTGCAAAATGCATCCAAACCTAAACACCTCTCTTATGGACTTTGCAAGCTGCTGACAGTTAAAAAAAGCCACAATGGAAGAGGTGACCTTACTGTCATTAGCTTGCTTTGGGACTGTGCCAGGAGGGAGTTGGTCTCTTCTCCCAGGCAAGCAGCACCAGAACAAGAGGACACAGTCTCAAGCTGCACCAGGGGAAGTTTAGGCTGGAGGTGATGAGAAAGTCCTTCCCAGAGAGAGTTGTTAGCCATTGGAATGTGCTGCCCAGGGAGGTGGTGGAGTCACCATCCCTGGAGGTGTTCAAGAGGGGATTGGATGTGGCACTTGGTGCCATGGTTCAATCATGAGGTCTGTGGTGACAGGTTGGCCTTGATGATCTTTGAGGTCTCTTCCAACCTTGGTGATTCTGTGAAATCATCATGGGCTTAAATCAACTTCTGCTGTCACCAGCTCAGAGCAGAGCAGAGGCTCTCCTGAGCACAGTGGAAGCATGGATTTAAGTTTGAGGAGGGGAGATTGAGACTGGAGATTAGGAAGAAATTCTTGCCAGTGAGGGTGGTGAGACACTGGCAAAGGTTGCCCAGGGAGGCTGTGGATGTCCCTTCCCTGGAGGTGCTCAAGGGCCAGGTTGGATGAGGCCTTGAGCAACCTGGGCTGGTGGGAGGTGTCCCCATGGCAGTGGGGCTGGAACTGGATGATCTTCAAGGTCCCTTCCAATCCAAACCATTCTGTGGTTCTGTGATTCTATGAATCAAGGTTCTCATTTTCCATGGCTGCCTCTCCTGCTCTTTTGGGAGCTTGTTTCTCTCCTTTCACTCCCAACAGAGCACAGAAGCACTTTGCTCTGTTTGAACTGCCTGCCCTAACCTTTCATTAGTGCATGGTGCACCAAGTAACCCTTGCCTCCTCCATGTGTGACTCAGGCATGTTCCACTTGCTTGCTTTGAACTTCTGGGCAGCCCCTGGTATTTGTTTCTTTGCCTTAGGACAGTGACTCCTGTGCTTCTGTCTGCCAGTCTAGCAGGACATAGTTGCACCTTCTACCTAGCAGTGAGCTTTCTCCTGCTCTGTGATCAGTTTACAGACTGAAAGAGTTGTTGATAGCACTTATCAATGCCTTCAGCAGAACAATCACTTGCAAATGCAATAGACAACCAAGGGAACAGAGGAACCCCCTGTGCATGGCTAAATAAAGCAGGGTTTGTCCAGTCAGTCTAATCCTGCTGAGGTTCTGACCACCTCAACAAAACCCTGGCACAGCAAAGGATGCTCAGAGCTCCTGAATGCCAAACTCATTAGTACTCAGAATACATTTGTCATTGAATCATAGAATTGCTGTGGTTGGAAAAGAACTCCAAGACCACCAAGTCCAACCACCAGCCTTAACACCACCATGGCCATTAGACCATGTCCACGTGTTTCTTGAACACCCCCAGGGATGGTGACTGCAGCACTGCCCTGGGCAGACCATTCCAGTGTTTGAGAACCCTTTAAGGGAAGAAATATTTCCCAATCTCCAGGCCAAACCTCCCCTGGTGCAGCTGGAAACCATGTCCTCTGGTCCTGTCTCCTGACACCAAGGAGCAGAGGCTGCCCCCTCCTCACTCTGACCTCCATCCAGGGAGCTGCAGAGAGCAATGAGGTCTCCCTCAGCCTCCTCTTCTCCAGCCTGAACACCCCCAGCTCCCTCAGCCCCTTCTCCAGCCCAGGAGCTCCAGACCCTTCTCCAGCCTCACTGCCCTGCTCTGGACAGGCTCCAGCCCCTCAATGTGCTAAATGCAGTGAGGACCTGGAGCTGAACACAACACTCGAGGTGTGGCCTCACCAGAGCTGAGCACAGGGGATGGTCACCTCCCTGTCCCTGCTGCCCACCCTGTTTCTGATCCAAGCCAGACTGCCATTGGCTTCCTTGGCCCCCTGGGCACTTCTGGCTCATGGTCAGTGACTGCCAACCTGCACCCCCAGGTCCCTCTCCAAGTTGCAGCTCTCTAACCACCCATCCCCAAGTCTGTAGCTCCCCATGGGGTTGTTGTGACCCAGGTGCAGGACCTGGCCCTTGGCCTTGTTGGACTTCATACAATTAGGCCTTGGCCCATGGGTCTAACCTGCCTCTCTGTAAAGCTCCCCTGCTCTCTAGCAGATGGACAGCCACCCAGCTTGGTGTCATCTGCAAACTTTCTGGGGGTGCCCTCCATCCCCTCAATTAAAAAGGACAAAATGTGACCTTAATACAAGCTGTGTTGACACTATACTGCTCTCTGCAACTCCCTGAAGGGAGGTTGTAGCCAGGTGAAGGCTGGCCTCTTCTCCCAGGCAACCAGCACCAGAACAAGAGGACACAGTCTTAAGCTGTGCCAGGAGAGGTTTAGGCTCTAGGTGAGGAGAAAGTTCTTCACTGAGAGAGTTGTTGGCCATTGGAATGTGCTGCTCAGGGAGGTGGTGGAGTCACCATCCCTGGAGGTGTTTAGGAGGAGACTGGATGAGGTGCTTGGTGCCATGGATTAGTTGATTAGATGGTGTTGGGTGATAGGTTGGACTTGATCATCTTGAAGGTCTCTTCCAACCTGGTCTGGTCTATTCTATTCTATTCTATTCTATTCTATTCTATTCTATTCTATTCTATTCTATTCTATTCTATTCTATTCTATTCTATTCCATTCCATTCCATTCCATTCCATTCCATTCCATTCCATTCCATTCCATCCCATTCCATTCCATTCCATTCCATTCCATTCCATTCCATTCCATCACCCTGAAGTCACCCACATTTTACCTGCACTGTCACTCTTTGCTGCCAGGGAAAAGTGTATGTGTGTATGTGTGGGGGGTGATTCAACCAATTTTATTTGTAGGTCAGGTTAAGCAGAGAGAGATTTCTCTATCATCATTGCTCAGCTTGCAGACTAAAGCATGCACTCTGTGCTGGAACAAAATTCACCCTCTCTTTCTCCACTGTGATTTGTGTCATCATAAACTTGTAGAGTCTTCCCTAAATTATTTCCCACTCTAATTTCCTCTGGTGACTGCGACCCTGAAGTGCCACTACTCCCAGAATCACAAACAGGAGTGTGTGGAACTCTAATAACTCACCAGGAACTCATAACCCTGACATCCCACAAACACTGTGAGATGAAAGGAGCTTATGCTCTGCTTTAACCATGTCCTGTCCATTTCCATAACTGAGAATTTCTCCTCATCCAAGCATCTCTCCGCCTCCTTCTTGCCCACCACAGGATTTCAAGCATCTCATCTGGGGTCACCATCCCTGGATGTGGTCAGAAAACCTGCAGACATGGCCCTTCAGGACATGGTTTAATGGCCATGGTGGCACTGGGTTGATGGTTGGACTCAATGATCTTAGAGGTCTTTCCCAGCCAAAATAATTCTATGAAGTGAGTATTTTCTACTACTCTTGCAGCAGAACATGAGTGCTGCAGCAGTGAGGGAAGGAAAACACACAAGAATGGTGAAAGGAACCTTTGAATGACTTGATTGAGCAATTTTTATGGGGAAAAAAGACATGAAGGGCCCTGAAGAAAAGAACTTGGGGGTGCTGGTGGATGAGAAGCTCAACAGAAGCCAGCAGTGAGCACTTGCAGCCCAGAGAGCCAAGCAGAGCCTGGGCTGCAGCAAGAGAAGTGTGGCCAGCAGGGCCAGGGAGGGGATTCTGCCCCTCTGCTCCACTCTGCTGAGACCACAGATGGAGCTCTGGGGCCAGTTCTGGAGCCTCTGTGCCAGGAAGGATCTGGAGGTGCTGGAAGGTGTCCAGAGAAGGGCCATGAGGATGAGCAGAGGGCTGGAGCTGTTCTGCTGTGAGGACAGACTGAGAGAGTTGGGGTTGTGCAGTCTGGAGAAGAGAAGGCTCTGAGAAGACCTAATTGTGGCCTTCAGTATCTGAAGGGGGCTACAAGAATGCTGGGGAGGGACTTTTAAAGGTGAAAGAGAGTGATAGGACTGGGGGGGATGGAACAAAACGAGAAATGGGGAGATTGAGATTGGATGTGAGGAAGAAGTTGTTCCCCATGAGGGTGGTGAGAGCCTGGCACAGGTTGCCCAGGGAGGTGGTGGAAGCCTCCTGCCTGGAGGTGTTTGCAGCCAGGCTGGATGTGGCTGTGAGCAACCTGCTGTAGTGTGAGATGTCCCTGCCCATGGCAGGGGGGTTGGAACTGGCTGATCCTTGAGGTCCCTTCCAACCCTGACAATTCTATGACTCTATGATTCTAATACATATCCTTAAGAGTGGATCACTGTTGAGGAATGGCTTGAATTGCAGGGACATGGTTCTATGGAACAGCTGTTTGATCAGAGCGTATAGGCCAGACTCCATCTTGCTGTTTACTGCTCACAGCTCTGCTGGTATGCTGATGCAGCAAGGTCACCACAGCCCTGTGACTGTGCTGGCAGTTTCTCACAAGATAGCACCATGTGAAATAGTTACTTACAAGACAGTAGTATGTGAAACAAAGTATATGTGTGAAACAAAGACCTACTGAGAAAGGAGGTTGTGGAGTTGCATGTAGGCCTAACCGAAGTAGGTTGGATAATCACAGTATCACAGTGTAACTCAGGTTGGAAAGGACCTCGAGGATCATTGAGCCCAACCTATCAACACAGACCCCATGACTAGACCATGGCACCAAGTGCCACGTCCAATCTCCTCTTGAACACCTCCAGGGTCGATGACTCAACCACCTCCCTGGGCAACCCGTTCCAATAATGAATGACTCGCTCGGTGAAGAATTTCCTCCTCACCTCGAGTCTGAACCTCCCCTGGCGCAGCTTGAGACTGTGTCCTCTTGTTCTGATAATATGATGTAACCCTGGACTAATAACCCTGGACTAATGTTTAAGAAGGACATCAAAACACTTGAATGTGTCCAGAGAAGGGCAACAAGGCTGGGGAGAGGCCTTGAACACAGCCCTGTGAGGAGAGGCTGAGGGAGCTGGGGTTGCTTAGCCTGGAGAAGAGGAGGCTCAGGGGTGACCTCATTGCCCTCTACAACTACCTGAAAGGTGGTTGTAGCCAGGAAGGGGTTGGCCTCTTCTCCCAGGCAACCAGCACCAGAACAAGAGGACACAGTCTCAAGCTGTGCCAGGGGAGGTTTAGACTCGAGGTGAGGAGGAAGTTCTTCACCGAGCAAGTCATTCGTCATTGGAACGGGTTGCCCAGGGAGGTGGTTGAGTCATCGACCCTGGAGGCGTTCAAGAGGGGACTGGATGTGGCACTTGGTGCCATGGTCTAGGCATGGGGTCTGTGTTGATAGGTTGGGCTCAATGATCCTCGAGGTCCTTTCCAACCTAGGTTAAGTTATAGTTATACAGTTATACTGTAATAGCTAACAGAATAATGACCCCTGTGCCTATTTAGCTGCTGAAGATGCTTTATAAGCTGTGCTTCTGAACAATGAAGTTGAAGCCTGATTGGTAATCATATTGATTGTCTGCTCGATGCTTCCCACCGCAACAGATCACAGCTCTGTTGTAGTCCAGTCTTTGCAAACCCTTCCCTCCTGTGTCTTCTCCCTAAAGCCAGCCCAAGAGAAGCTTCCTGTGCCAGTCCACCCTGAGCAATATGGTGCTTGCTGTCAGTTACGTCCTATGAGAGTTCCCATTTGGTACCAAAAGATAATTCCCCTTACCAGCTTTGGACTTGCTGCCTTTATTTCTAGACAATAATAACACATGCCACAATAACACACTGCTGCTGAGCCCTGTGAGAACAGTGCCCTGCCTCTTGCCGTTTGCAAAGGTTGGGAAACACATGGGAATAGGTGGGAGTGATGTGATGTGGTGCTGCAGCCAGCTCTGGGCAGAAATGTTGCAAAGCTGAGTCTTCCAGGAACACCCCCAGTTTTTCTTTGTTGCTAGCACTGCCACACAATCCTTCCCCTAACATTATGAAAGAGGAAAATGAAACATGCAATTTCTTTTCTCAGCTGTATCCTTTATATTGTCTGCCTTTATTGCATTCTCTCTCTTGTCTCTAAACAAACCAGCTCGCACACGGGAACAGGCTGCCCACGGAGGTGGCTGAATCCCCATCCCTGGAGGTGTTGAGAAGAGGCAGAGGGACATGGGTCAGCCTTGGTAGAATTAGAGAATGGTTGTCTTAAAGGGCTTTTCCAACCAAAAGAATCTCCTCTCCTCTTTCTCTTTCCCTTCCCCTCTCCTCTTTCCCTTCCCCTCTCCTCTTTCCCTTCCCCTCTCCTCTTTCCCTTCCCCTCTCCTCTTTCCCTTCCCCTCTCCTCTTTCCCTTCCCCTCTCCTCTTTCCCTTCCCCTCTCCTCTTTCCCTTCCCCTCTCCTCTTTCCCTTCCCCTCTCCTCTTTCCCTTCCCCTCTCCTCTTTCCCTTCCCCTCTCCTCTTTCCCTTCCCCTCTCCTCTTTCCCTTCCCCTCTCCTCTTTCCCTTCCCCTCTCCTCTTTCCCTTCCCCTCTCCTCTTTCCCTTCCCCTCTCCTCTTTCCCTTCCCCTCTCCTCTTTCCCTTCCCCTCTCCTCTTTCCCTTCCCCTCTCCTCTTTCCCTTCCCCTCTCCTCTTTCCCTTCCCCTCTCCTCTTTCCCTTCCCCTCTCCTCTTTCCCTTCCCCTCTCCTCTTTCCCTTCCCCTCTCCTCTTTCCCTTCCCCTCTCCTCTTTCCCTTCCCCTCTCCTCTTTCCCTTCCCCTCTCCTCTTTCCCTTCCCCTCTCCTCTTTCCCTTCCCCTCCCTTCCCTTCCCTTCCCTTCCCTTCCCTTCCCTTCCCTTCCCTTCCCTTCCCTTCCCTTCCCTTCCCTTCCCTTCCCTTCCCTTCCCTTCCCTTCCCTTCCCTTCCCTTCCCTTCCCTTCCCTTCCCTTCCCTTCCTTTCCCTTGGAGTGCTGGTGGATAACAAGTTATCCATGGGACAGCAATGTGCCCTGCTGGCCAAGGCAGCCAATGGGATCCTGGGGTGCATTCAGAGGAGTGTGTCCAGCAGATCCAGGGAGGTTCTCCTCCCCCTCTGCTCTGCCCTGGTGAGACCTCACCTGGAATATTGCATCCAGTTCTGGGCTCCCCTGTTCAAGAGGGACAGAGATCTGCTGGAGAGGGTCCAGTGGAGGGCCACCAGGATGATTAGGGGACTGGAGCACTGCCTGGGGAGAAGAGGCTGAGGGACCTGGGGCTTATTAGTCTGGAGAAGAGATTTAATCAATGTCTATCAATATCTGAGGGCTGGGGGTCAGGAGGGAGGGGACAGGCTCTGCTCACTTGCTCCCTGTGACAGGACAAGGAACAATGGATGTAAGCTGCAGCACAGGAGGTTCCACCTCAACACAAGGGGAACTTCTTCACTGTGAGGTTCACAGAGCCCTGGAGCAGGCTGCCCAGAGAGGTTGTGGAGTCTCTTTCTCTGGAGACTTTCAAGGACTGTCTGGATGTGTTCCTCTGTGACCTGAGCTAAGTTGTATGGTCCTGCTCTGGCAGGGAGGGTGGACTTGATGATCTCTTTGGGTCCCTTCCAACCCCTGACATCCTGGGACCCTGTGAACACTCCTGGCATTTTTCACTGGCCCTTGGATCCAGCAAATCCACAGCAACCTTTCCCACATCTATGTTCCTCAGAAATAGAACTGCCTCGCAGGGATGTGTCTGGTTGCACTCAAAACTGCCTCTCAGCCCTCCTGTTTCTCATCTTTCCTTTTTTTCTCCCCACCAGCGTACCTTCCTTTCTCTTGGGTTAGGCAGGGCTGGATTTCCTGTTCCTGAAGGTTACCTGTTTGGGTTCACCATGCTGTGCTTGTGGGTTTTTTTTCTTGCCTTCCTGCTTCCTTTTTGGTTTGGGGGTATGCATACCTTCTGTGATGCAATTATGCTATGCTTAAGTAGTTCCATGTTGAGGCTAAGGATTGCAATGGCTTCACTTCTGACTCCTTTCCCTCCCTCTACCTCTCTCTAACCCTCTCCACCCTCCAAATCCAAGGCATTGAAGGGATTACCTTTTAATTGCAGTGCAGCTTAGGTGTTAGCTGGCTGCTAGATTTCTATCTCCAGCCTCAAAGGCTCTGTATGATGTTCCTTGTGTTTTACTGGGTTGAGGGATGCTTGGTTTAGTTTCTTTTACTGGCCCAGACCCAAGTCCCTGCACTTCCAGACACTGCATGAAACACAGGGACACGAACAAGCAGCAAATGCAACCTCAAGTAAGGGTCCTGCCAAGGCAATTGGAAGAGAGATGCCAAATTCAGACTGGTCAGCCCATCCCATGCTGGAGCATGCTTCAGTGAGTTCCAGGGGTTTGGCACAAAGCTGGATGTGCTATCAGCCTGCTGCTCTCCAGGAAGGGAGGAGCTGCTTTGCTCTGTTTACACCATGATCCCGGTTTAACCATGTTTGCTAAACAAGAAAGCTAGGAGAAGAGTAATAAAAGCCCTGATCTGAACCCAAGAGGCACACATGCTTTGCTTTAGCATCTCCCTGCCATGGCAGGACAAACTGCTTTAATCAGCTTCAAAACACCCTGCGGAGCTCTGCGTCCTAGGGGAAGAAAAGAGGTATTTAAAGAAAGTGCCAAGAGCACCGAGAAGGGGGGAAAGGATCCAGGAGGAAAGAAGTGACATCTTGCCTTCTGCTCCCACACTGAAAGCAGCAGTGTGATCCATGCAGGAGGTGAAAAAGAGGGGAAAAAATCACAGACTCACTGAATCAACCAGGTTGGAAAAGACCTCAGAGACAGGATGGGATAGGATAGGATAGGATAGGATAGGATAGGATAGGATAGGATAGGATAGGATAGGATAGGATAGGATAGAATAGGGTAGGGTAGGGTAGGACAGGAAAGGACAGGAAAGGATAGGATAGGATAGGATAGGATAGGATAGGATAGGATAGGATAGGATAGGATAGGATAGGATAGGATAGGATAGAATAGGGTAGGGTAGGGTAGGATAGGATAGGATAGGATAGGATAGGATAGGATAGGATAGGGTAGAATAGAATAGAATAGAATAGAATAGAATAGAATAGAATAGAATAGAATAGAATAGAATAGACCAGGTTGGAAGAGACCTTCAAGATCATCGTGTCCAACCCATCAACCAATCCAACCCACCTAAACAACTAAACCATCAACAAGTCCAACCTATTACCTAACACCCAACACCTCCTGACAACTAAACCCTGGCTCCAAGTGCCACATCCAAGCCTTTCTTGAACACCTCCAGGGATGGGGACTCCACCACCTCCCTGGGCAGCACATTCCAATGGTGAACAACTCTCTCTGGGAAGAACTTTCTCCTCACCTCCAACCTAAACTTCCCCTGGCACAGCTTGAGACTGTGTCCTCTTGTTCTGGTGCTGCTTGCCTGGGAGAAGAGACCAACCCTCACCTGGCTACAACCTCCCTTCAGGGAGCTGTAGAGAGCAAGAAGGTCTCCCCTGAGCCTCCTCTTCTCCAGGCTGAACAAGCCCAGCTCCCCCAGTCACTCTTCACAGGGCATGTAGAAGATGCATAAAAGAGAAGAACAGCACCAATATATTTTTAGGACACAGAAATGTTTTTGAAAAACAGAGGCATTTGTTGAGCCTGACCCTTGGCAGCCTGCTTAAAAGAGCTTGAAACTATCTGAACTACACAAGGAAAAAGAGAGGGGGGCGGGGGGGGCTGCGGGGAGAAGGGGGAAGGAAAGGAAAGAAAAACATGCCCAGGAGGGCTGCAAAATCACTTCAGTAACAGATGACTTTTAACTCTACATCAGAAAATGTTTGGCAGGCATAATTTGGAAGTGTTAGGGAAATGTGTGTGATAAGTGCTCGGGTGAAAGAGCAAGTGCAGTCCGCAGCGAGAGTCGTCGCAGGCTCACGCAGGCAATCCGGAGCTGGCGCAGGCAGCCGCCCGTGGAGAGGGGCAGAGGGGATCACAGCTCTGAACTCTGAAAATTTAATGAAGCCCCCTGATTTCCCACAGGAAATCTTTCTTTGAGCACGTTGCTGGTGTCATGGGAATGCTGGAGAGCAGAAGGCTCTGACAAAATGCCAGCTGTAAGGCAGAAGGGAAAACAAAGCCCTCCCAGCCCCACCAAAGGCCAAGCCACCCTGCTCCTCTTCTGAAGATGCAAAGGTTTTCAGTGCACCCAACCTCTGGGCAACTTTCTGTGTTACCCTTAACCACACAAACAGGCTCACTGACATCATTTGGGTTGCCAGGAGAGTCCTGTAGGACTGACTCCTTTTCAAAGGGTCCAGAGGAGCACCAAACTTCCCAGAGCTTGCATGGGAATGTTCACAGGGGCTTGAGCTAGTCAGGCAGGCAGTGCTACACGAGGTATTGATGGCAGCAGTAGCTGACTGTCTGCTGACAGAGGGGCATCAGGGCAAAGAAAGAGGGGCTGGAAGGATAACAAGCAGAGGGGGAAAAGGCAGTTTAAGTAAGAATTCTGTTGTCTCCAATTTTATGCTACAAATACCTATCACAATATCATAGAATCAGTCAGGGTTGGAAGGGACCACAAGGATCATCTAGTTCCAACCCCCCTGCCATGGGCAGGGACACCTCACACTAGATCAGCCTGGCCAGAGCCTCATCCAGCCTGGGCTTAAACACCTCCAGGGACGGGGCCTCAACCACCTCCCTGGACAACCCATTCCAGGGCTTCACCACTCTCATGGGGAAGAACTTCCTCCTCCCCTCCAGCCTGAATCTCCCCACCTCCAGCTTCATTCCATTCCCCCTAGTCCTATCACTACCTGAGAGCCTGAGAAGTCCCTCCCCAGCCCTCCTGTAGGCCACCTTCAGGAAGACCACAATTAGGTCATCTCAGAGCCTTCTCTTCTCCAGACTGAACAGCCCCAATTCGTTCAGTCTGTCCTCACAGGAGAGCAGCTCCAGCCCTCTGCTCATCCTCCTGGCCCTTCTCTGGACATCTTCCAGCACCTCCAGATCCCTCTTGTAATAGGGGCTCCAGCAAAAGCAGTTTGTAGTTCAGACACCTAGAATCAGAGAAACATTCAGGTTGCAAAAGACTCTTAAGATCATGGGGTCCAACTGTAACCCAACTACCCTGACTGCTCAACTCTAACCTGAAGTGCCACATCTACAGCTTGCTGAACACCTCCGGGCACGGCGACTCCACCACCTCCCTGGGCAGCCTGGTCCAATGCCTGACCACTCTTTGCAGGAAAAGTCAATTTCCTAATATCCAACCTAAACCTCCCCTGGTGCAGTTTGAGGATATTTCCTCTTGTCCTATTGCCAGTTACTGGGGACAAGAGACCAACACCGGCCTCACCCTGATCAGCTTTCAGGGAGTAGTGGAGAGCAGCAAGATCTCCCCTCAGCCTTCTGCTCTCCACACTAAACACCCTCACTTGCTTCAACCCTCACCTCAAAGATCACTAGTGGTGTCCCCCAGGGATCAGTGCTGGGCCCCATCCTGTTCAATATCTTTATTGATGATCTGGATGAGGGGATTGAGTCCATCAGCAGTAAATTTGCAGATGACACCAAGTTTGGAACAGATGTTGATCGGTTAGAGGGTGGAAGGGCTCTACAGAGGGACCTTGCCAGGCTGGACAGATGGGCAGAGTCTAACAGGATGGCATTCAACAAATCCAAGTGCCTGGTGCTGCACTTTAGCCACCCCATGCAGTGCTACAGGCTGGGGGCAGAGTGGCTGGAGAGCAGCCAGGCAGAAAAGGACCTGGGGGGTACTGGTTAATAGTAGGCTGAACACGAGCCAGCAGTGTGCCCAGGTGGCCAAGAAGGCCAATGGCATCCTGGCCTGCATCAGGAACAGTGTGGCCAGCAGGAGCAGGGAAGTCATTGTGCCCTGTACTCAGCACTGGTTAGGCCACATCTTGAGTCCTGTGTCCAGTTCTGGGCTCCTCAGTTTAAGAAGGACATTGAGAGACTTGAAGGTGTCCAGAAAAGACCAGCGAGGCTGGGGAGGGGTCTGGAGCACAGCCCTGTGAGGAGAGGCTGAGGGAGCTGGGGTTGCTTAGCCTGGAGAAGAGGAGGCTCAGGAGAGACCTTTTTGCTCTCTACAACTCCCTGAAGGGAGGCTGTAGCCAGGAAGGGGTTGGTCTCTTCTCCCAGGCAAGCAGCACCAGAACAAGAGGACACAGTCTCAAGCTGTGCCAGGGGAAGTTTAGGCTGGAGGTGAGGAGAAAGTCCTTCACAGAGAGAGTTGTTAGCCATTGGAATGTGCTGCCCAGGGAGGTGGTGGAGTCCCCATCCCTGGAGGTGTTCAAGAGGGGATTGGATGTGGCACTTGGAGCCATGGTTTAGTTGTCAGGAGGTGTTGGGTGACAGGTTGGACTTGATGATCTTTGAGGTCTCTTCCAACCTTATTGATCCTATGATCTCCTATCTCAGTGCCTGAGATAGGAGTGTTTTGCAGCAAGTACCTGGCAACACATGTGCCTGGGAGCAGTCATGGGAGCAGCCTTGGGAGCAGCCTTGGGAGCGTGGGGTGCTGACAGCAGCGCACACCCAGCCTCAGAGCTGCAGGCTCCTGTGTGCCAGAAATGATGAGGCAGCAGATGACGCACCGAGGCAGTGAGGTGCTCCAGACCTGAAGTGGGCTTTTGGAGAGTGATGGAATGGAATGGAATGGAATGGAATGGAATGGAATGGAATAGAATAGAATAGAATAGAATAGAATAGAATAGAATAGAATAGAATAGAATAGAATAGAATAGAATGGAATGGAATGGAATGGAATGGAATGGAATGGAATGGAATGGAATGGAATGGAATGGAATAGAATAGAATAGACCAGGTTGGAAGAGACCTTCAAGATCATGGCATCCAACCCATCAACCAATCCAACACACCTAAATAGCTAACCCATGGCACCAAGCACCCCATCAAGTCTCCTAAACACCTCCAATGATGGTGACTCCACCACCTCCCCAGGCAGCCCATTCCAATGGCCAATCACTCTCTCTGTATAGAATTTCTTCCTAACCTCCAGCCTAAACCTCCCCTGGTGCAGCCTGAGACTGTGTCCTCTTGTTCTGGTGCTGGCTGCCTGGGAGAAGAGACCAACCTCCGCCTGTCTACAACCTCCCTTCAGGTAGTTGTAGAGAGCAACAAGGTCACCCCTGAGTCTCCTCTTCTCCAGGCTAAGCAACCCCAGCTCCCTCAGCCTCTCCTCACAGGGCTTGTGCTCCAAACCCCGATAGAGTCGCTGGCAATATGTAACAGGCAGGCCCAGCAGAGGAGGGAACCAGACGGGTGAGTCTCAGCGAGAGCCTTGCCAGGGCGTGGATAATGAGTTCATTTAGACTGGAGACAAGCCAGCAGTACCTTAGTCCTGATCCCACATGTGGGAAGTATGAGTGGGAGTGAGGGGGACCCAGTGCCTCCCAGGAATGGGCCATGTCCTACACGTCAAGGGGTGGAATTTGGTTCTGGTTTTGACTTTCAGCAGGACTGTGCTGGCTTTCCAAGTCCCCGAGGACACATGAAAGCCATGTGCCTGCTCAGCCCCAATCATTTGTAATTCATACTTTCCATATGAACTTCCCCGTAAAATAACAAAGAGAAATTACTTAATTGAATTTGTTTGGAACCTAATATCAAGAGGAGTGTAACAAATAGAAACCAGTCCAGCACCACACAATCAAGCAGTTAGGGTGAAGTTACAAATTTCCACACACAGGCAGCTGCCTGGTGGAACAAAAAAGGAGAGAATGACCAATTGAAACTACTCCATTTAGTAGGGCTGAGCCTCTAGAAGGATTTCCATCCTGGCATAGAGAAACCCTTCACATATTTTGCTTGAAATCACAGAATCACAGAACTTCAGGGGGTGGAAGGGATCTCCAAAGCTCATCCAGTCCAACCGCCCTGCCAGAGCAGCATCACCTACATCAGATCACACAGGAACACATCCAGGTGGGTCTGGAATATCTCCAGAGAGGGAGACTCCACAACTCCCCTGGGCAGCCTGTTCCAGGCCTCTGTCACCCTCATAGGGGAAAAAAAATTCCTCTTACTTAGGTGAAACTTCCTATGCCTCAACCTCCACCACTGCCCCTTGTGCTGTCCTTGGGCATCACCCAGCAGAGCCTGGCTCCAGCCTCGGGGCACTCACCCTGCACAGCTTTAGCAACAGCAATGAGGTCACCTCTCAGTCTCCTCTTCTCCAAGCTAAAGAGCCCTCAGCTCCCTCAGTCTCTCCTCATACAGGAGATGTTCCATTCCCTTCATCATCCTCATGGCTCTGTGCTGGACTCTCCCAAGCAACCCACTGTCTCTCTTGACCTGAGGGGCCCAGAGCTGGACACAATATTCCAGATGCAGCCTCACCAGTGCAGAGCAGAGGGAGAGAAGAACCTCTCTCGATCTACTAACCACAGCCTTTCTAATCCACCCCAGAATGGCATTGGCCTTCCTGGCCACCAGAGCACATTGCTGGCTCATGGTCAACCTTCCACCCACCAGGACCCCCAGGTCCCTTCCCCCTTCACTGCTCTCCAGCAGGTCCCTCCCCATTCTGTCTCCTGGGCCTAAAAAGGGAAACTGTGGATCTGTGCAGCCCAGTGATCAGCTGAAGGTCGCAGGGCAGGAGATCTGGAAGCAGGACTTGGGACTCTCAGTGATTTACTTTACCCACAAGGCCATCCTTCAGTCCCCTTCACGCTGATGACTTTGGAACTAGCTTTAACATACCCAGTGAGACGCAGCGATGGGAGTGCTAGATAGCTGCACTAGATAGCCAGAGGCATCAAAAAATGATTAGAGACAGGTGGGGGCATTTCTAAACAAACAACAACAAAAAAAAGAAAGATTAAGACCACAACTATTTCATTTAGAATGAAAAAGGGTAGAAGATGAGAGAATGGAAGCACATAAGAGAATGAACGGCGTGAAGGAGAAATCAGATGCCCTTCATAAAGCAAGAGGGCACCTAATGGAATTTAAGAAGGCATTAGCTTATAAATGGATAAGGATATCACTCTCCAGCTTATCTCTGAAGGACCTGGGGAACTCTTCACTTGCAGGACACTGATGTAAACAGTCCGAGAAGATTAAGGGGGTGGGGAGGGAGAATGGAGGGCTGTAGATAACTACCAGATTTTTGAGCTATAGAAAAATCTTCCTCAAAGCTACAGTTTGCCCCCTGCAAGAGCCACCTCCTTCCCTGAGAGAAGAGCTCACTTTTGTTGTTCCTGATTGAGGCTCACCTGCCCGAGAGCAGAAGGACCAGGAAACAAACAGGCAGCTGCTTTCTCATACGCCCTCCAAACAGGAACACTCCAGCCTACATGGTTTGCAGGAAGCTTCTTCCTCAGAGCAGCTTCCACTGCCTCAGAAATTGAGCTTGCTGCTAACAGCTAAAGTCACGTCCTCATTTTGCCTCCGGGAATCCCAAGCTGTCTTTGTGCCACAGAGGCCACCATAAGGAGAAGCTGGAGGCTATGGAAGGATGCACTGTCTCATTCTTTTCCCCTCAGCTCACATCTGCAGCTGCCTCCTAACTCCCCTGCCTCTGTCTCTCCCTTTCCCTCTTTCTGCAGAGCCAGGCTGCAGACCCGTGTGAGATCCTGCCTGGATCTCATCAGTGACCATCTCTTGGAGGTCTAGGGTAAATCCATCAGCTCTTTGTTTGCCTAAGCAGAATGGAGCCCTGATTGTCCGGCTCGCCCTTTTGATTCTCTTTGAATCCCTCCCCTGGTGCTGTGTCTGCAGATTTTCACCAGTCTTCCAGACTCTCCCTAACTCCCCACACATCTGTGAGCTCCCTTTGACAGTCAGGGTGTTAATTGTTCTCTGTTGGCCTAGTCTGCCTTTTTCTCATGTTCTCCTAGAGTGGTCTTTGTGCCTTCACCTACAGTCACCAGCTGGTACAGCTGCCTTGGCATGACCCTAAGCCCCCCTCCAACAGGGATGGTAAGCTCACCTAAACCCTTGTCCCTTGAAACAGAGAAATGTTGTCAAATGTGCCTGTTACTGGAGAACCAGGAAGGTCTGTTTGCCCTGTGTGAGAGGTCCTGGGTGCATGGATTACTTCTCCCCTGGTGCAACTTGATGCCATTCCTCTCATCCTGTCACTTGTTACCAGGGAGCAGGCTGGGCAAGGCAAACCAGCTGAGTGAAAGCCACTGAACAATCACAGAAGCATCCAGGTTGAAAAAGACCCTCAGGACCACCAAGTCCAACCCAGAACCCTACTCTACAAGGTTCACCCCTAAACCACAGCCTCAAGCACCACATCCAAACCACCTTTAAATACATCCATACTTGGGGACTCCACCACCCCCCTGCCCAGCACATTCCAATCCCTGACCACTCTTGCCCTGAAAAAGTGTTTCCTAATGTCCAGTCTAAACCTACCCAAACATAGCTTGAGGACATTCCCTCTTGTTCTATCATAAATTACCAGCACCACCCTCTCCACAACAGGTAGTTGTAGGCAGCAATTAGGTCTCCCCTCAGCCTCCTCTTTTCCAAACTAACAATCCCAGCTCCTTCAGTGGCTCTTCATCAGATTTATTCTCCAGGCCCTTCCCAGCTTCCCTGCCCTCCTCTGCACAGTTTGTCAGATGAGTTGTCCTCCACCCCAACAAGCACCTCTAAGGTTGGTATCCCTCACCTATAGACCTTGGTTACATGCAAACCACTTGCCAACCACATCAAAGCAGTCACTTCCACCACCAGTGGGGGTAGCCTGCTAGATGAAGAGCTATCAAGAGGAGGTTATCAGGTGAGCCATTCGTTGCATAAACATGGCCTTCCAACAGGCACACCGCTACCAGCAGCAGCTTTGGTGCAGTTGGGTGCAGGGTGATACCTGGATCAAAAGCATGACTAAAACATACACCAGGGAACCAGAGCTTATTCAAGCTATGACATACATGACTGATGTGGAATGTGCTCCTGGATTTCACATACACTAAGAGATTTTGGAAGGTGTTATCAGCCAGGTTGAGAGTAGTTACTCTCTCCTCCCACCTCCAGGCATTCTCTGAATGGAGAATCATAGGATTCAAGAATAGAGTGGCCAGCAGGAGCAGGGAAGTCATTGTGCCCCTGTACTCTGCACTGGTTAGGCCACACCTTGAGTCCTGTGTCCAGTTCTGGGCCCCTCAGTTTAAGAAGGACATTGAGACACTTGAACGTGTCCAGAGAAGGGCAACGAGGCTGGGGAGAGGCCACCAGCACAAGCCCTACGAAGAGAGGCTGAGGGAGCTGGGATTGTTTAGCCTGGAGAAGAGGAGGCTCAGAGGAGACCTCATTGCTGTAGCCAGGAGGGAGTTGGTCTCTTCTCCCAGGCAACCAGCACCAGAACAAGAGGACACCATCTCAAGCTGCACCAGGGGAAGTTTAGGCTCAAGGTGAGGAGAAAGTTCTTCACTGAGAGAGTCATTCGCCATTGGAATGTGCTGCCCAGGGAGGTGGTGGAGTCTCCATCCCTGGAGGTGTTCAAGAGGGGATTGGATGTGGCACTTGGGGCCATGGTTTAGTCAGGAGATCTGTGGTGACAGGTTGGACTTGATGATCTTTGAGGTCTCTTCCAACCTCGGTGATTCTGTGAATTGTTTGGGTTGGAAAAGCCCTCTGAGATCACTGAGTCCAACCATCCACCCAACACCACCATGGCCATTAAACGATGTCCCCAAGCGCCACGGCCTCACATTTCTGGAACACCTCCAGGAGAACCAGGACTGAATATACATTAAACTTCATTTACCAGAGAAGCAGTGAAAGGAGAGGTGTCTCTGCCTGCACTGGCAGTAGAGGTGGGCAAAATAAGAATGAAGAGGTGTGCTTTCTGAACTAAACCCAACCCCAAACCTGTATGCCACGGAAAGCAGAACAACCAGAAATCTGTGTTTTAACACAGGGAGGCAAATTAAGTCTTTGTGAAACAACACAGAAGTCAATGGCACTACACCAGAGAGGGAATTTTTACCCAGGCTGTAAAGACAAAACAGAAGTGCAACGCAGATCAACAGAAGAGATTGCATTGAAAGTCAGAACTGTGTTTCTGTCAGGAAAAAAAAACCCCAACACAAAACACAACAGCTAACTAAATTTGTTTCCTGGAAGGAGATCCAACTTGGCTCTGCTGCAGCAGTGTAAAAGGATCCAAAATAAGTAACAGCAGGCAGCTCCACTACAATTTGCCTCTGATCAACATAATTTTTCCTCTGGTACCAAAGAAGAGCTGAACGGATATTGCAAGTGAGGCACCGTGTTTGGCTGCACAGAACACGAGGGAGGAGGACAACGCACTGCCCTCACCAGATTGAACACATTGGGGTGCTGAGGTGTGCCCAGAGCAAGGCAACAAGGCTGGGGAAGGGTCTGGAGAAGAGGGCTGGGGAGGAGCGGCTGAGGGACCTGGGGGTGTTTAGTGTGGAGAAGAGGAGGCTGAAGGGAGACCTTCCCACACTCTCCAACCCCTTGAAAGGAGGCTACAGTGAGATGGGGGTTGGTCTGCTCTCTCTAGTAACAAGCCATAGGACAATTAGAAATGGCCTCAAGTTGCACCAGGGGAGGTTTAGAAGAAAATCCTTCCTTGTAAGAGTTCTCAAAGACTGGCACAGGCTGCCCAGGGAGGTGGTTGAATCCCTATCCCTGGAGGTGTTTAAAAGAGACAGAGATGTGGTGCTGACCAACCAGCCTTGGTAAGGCTAGAAAATCACAGAACCACAGAACATTAGAGGTTAGAAGGGACCTCCAGAGATCATTGGGTCCAACCCCCCTGCCTTGATGATCTTAAAGGTCTTTTCCAGCCCAAACAGGTACGTGATTCTATGATTTAAAACTCGCCTTATCCAGGGAGTCACTACATGGTCTTAAACACACCACGTACAGCTCCCACCTAAACGCTTTCTATTGCAGACACAGAAGCTCCAGCTGAGAGGGGGGGGGAATATTTTTCATTACACCCATGCTCTCTGCCTGCTCCCCCATGCATTAAGATGTGGGGTCAGATCCCCTTGGTACCACTGAGGGCCTGTGAGCTCCCTGAAGTACCAGCACCATGCTAAATCCACCTGAAGCAGGAACTTTGGGGCTCTGGCTGTGGCAGTTTGCATGTACCAGCACACATTAATAAATGAACAGTGAGGCACCAGAACCGCAATCTGTGCATCTGTGTCTCTTTTATGGTATCCTGAGAGCGTTCCTAAAGTAGTTGGCATAGAGAAAGCAGAAATGATCATTCCTTCCCAGCTGGGCTCATGTTGAAAGGCTGTCTGACTGTGAGTGACAGATCTGGTGTTCTGTTAATTGTGAGAGACCCCACTTGGAATAATCTGCTCACATGTTTCCCTTAACAGTGCATTTCCCCCACACATAAACTCAGCATAAAGCAATAAAAGAGCCTATGTGGGCAAGTCTCCTGCAGGCAGGGGAAAGGTTGGCTTTTTGGTATCCCATACTCAGGCAGCTGCTCATTTCTTCCTGAGCTCAGACCCACAATGAAGGTTGGATGTTAGGAAGCACTTCATAGAATCATAGAAACAACCAGGTTGGAAAAGACCTCAGAGATCATCAAGTCCAACCTATGACCTAACACTTAACACCTCCTGACAACTAAACCATGGCTCCAAGTGCCATATCCAAGCCTTTTTCGAACACCTCCAGGGATGGGGACTCCACCACCTCCCTGGGCAGTACATTCCAATGGCCAATTACTCTTTCTGAGAAGAACTTTTTCCTCACTTCCTCACAGAAAGGGTAATTAGAGCCTGGAATGTGCTGCCCAGGGAGGTGGTGGAGTCACCATCCCTGGAGGTGTTTAAGGAAAGATTGGATGTAGCACTTGGTGACATAGTCTGGGCGATGTGGTGGTGTTGGGTCATAGGCTGGACTGGATCATCTCAGAAGTCCATTCCAGCCTCAGTAACTCTGTGATTCTGTGAAGCCTTCCTCATGCAAACCCATTCATTCTGAGGTTGTTCCAACCCCAAAGTGAAGGCTTCATTCACAAACACCTAGCAAGGAGCCCTGCTGAGAAGCACTCAAGAAGCCAGCAACCAATCTGCACCAGAAACACATTAAAAAACACACAAAACGTATTAAAAGAAACAGAAAACCCCCAAAGCCTGAAGTTTGACAGCAATTCATCTGTAAAAATTAGATGCACACCAAACATTCTTCCCCACAAAAAAACCTTGCACCTCATTCAGGCAGGTTCAAAACCAAAATCTAGCTGAGGGCAGTGCTCCTGAGGGACAGAGCAGCACCTCAGGTGTGAACCTGCCTTAAATCCAGAAGGATCCCACCGAAATCAATGGTTAGAGCAGGGCAAATCAGTGAGAGATCTAAATCTGTCCTAGCTGATTCCGGATCTATCTTTTATTTGCTATATGGCTTTAGGCAAGTCAGTGACCTTCTTTTTATTTTTCAGCTCCTCCATCCGTAAAATGGTGATAATGCTGCTTGTAACACAGGAAGATTGAGGGGACTAGTTAGCTCCTTAACAAGCTCTGGGTATGAAAATTGCTGGGGATCAATCAGTTTTAGTTGCCTCCATCACCTTTATTGACTCTTTATGATCTCAACACTCTGCTTTTTGCTTGCTTGAGCGTCCCTCTCTTAAAACCCATGAGCTATAGCCTGGAATCCTCATTCTAGTTTTGCACTGTCTGCTTCCACAGCAGGATCCAAGCGAGTGGGAAGTGTGGGACTTGTCCCCAACAACAACAAACTGCGAGGTTATTTCAGACAAAACTCATCAGCCACTGCACGAAACGAATCCTGTTCACATTTGTTGTGTTTGCTCGTGGTTTTTTTCCTTTTCCCAAAGGAATGTGTTTAAGCTGACCCAACAACACAAGCACAAACAAACCCATCACAAAATCCTCCCTTTTTCACCCTGATGTTTGCACCAGGAGTCGTTCCAACAGCGAAGCAGGGATGGGGACTGGGGGGGGGGGGAACCCTCTGTAAATCCAGAACAACCCAACCTGAAAACACCCGAGCGTCTGACAGCTCGGCGAGGGACCTCTAGCGTGTGCTAGAACATTTCGTGTTGTGCTGCGGGACTCATTAATACACCAAAAGCACCGCAGACATTTTCAACAGCCGGGGGGGGGAAGTTTCGCCAAGTGCCTCCTTCGACCTGCGGGGCCAGCATCCCCGCACGGCCACCGTTCAACGCAACCCGCACCCATTCAACTCCCACCTCTTTCATTTTTACTTTTGGTTTGCTTGTTTGCCCGCGATTCAGCACGCTAAAAGCTCTCAACTTCCTCGGACCCAAGCGGGAGAGTTTCCCCGCCAGCTCCCCGGCCGCCTCCGCCGAGCCACCCCCGGGCGCTCGGGAGGCGAAGATTAAGATGAAAAAGTTGCGTTTCGGGCGCAGCTTTTCCCACCGAGAACAAAAATAATTGCTCAAGCCGCCAGCCCCCCAAGCACCCACCCGCCTGCTGCCCGCGCATCGAGCGCTGCTTGAGGAGCACCGCGGGGGTTGGGGAGTTCTGCGCTTTTCCTTCCTTTCGCTCCCCGCCGGCCGGCGGCTAGAGCCGGGGGTCTGCCGGGCAGCCCCCGCCGCGGAGAAGGGAGAAGCGTTTGGCTCGATTTTAATGAACAATCCGAGGGCGCTGGATGCCCCCAGGGCAGGTTCCAATGAACTTGTATCTCACTGATTGGAAACAGGAGGGGAACGGCGGTTTTTTATTTATTTCTTCTTGGTTTTTTTTTCTCTGGTGGGGGGCAGAGAGCGAACGCGGCTCCCGCTCTTCCGGGACGGCGCCCGGTACCGTGGGACGGGGCAGCGAGGTCGGTCCCGGGGTGTGGGGCTGGGACGCGGACACAGACAACGGACACCCCGTCCCGCCGCCAGGCTGCCGGCGCCTCCGCCGCCGCGGCCCCCGCGGTTGGCTGCAACGGTGTCGGCGCCTCCGCCGCGGGCGGCTGGCGGTGGCGGCGCTGAGGGAACGGCAGCCGCTGCCCGGCGGCCTCAGCCTCAGGCCCGCCCTACCCTCCGTCGCCCCGGCAACAATAGGGCGCCGCGGGGGGCTCCGGAGGGGATGCGCGGGGGCGGTGGTGGTGGGTGATGGTGGTTGGAGGGGGGGACGGCGGTGCCTTCTGCTGGCTTCCTCCCTCCCTTCCACGCACAGACAATGGCGGCCCCCTCCTGCAGCCCGCCGGAGAACAATGCCAGCCGCGCACCCCCCGCGCACAGCACACCGCTCTCCATTCAACACCCGCTCCGCGCACGCACACCACCCCCTCGGCCCCGTCTGCGTGTCCCCCTCCTCAGACGGGCGGTGGGGAGAAAAAGGAGGAGCACCCCCCCCTCCCCCCTCCGCCCCGCTTTTCCTTCCCCTCCCTCTCCCCCTCCCTCCCTCCCTCCCCGCCTCCCCACGGCGCTGCGCGGGGGCGCGGGTTGCGCGGGGGAGCGCGGCGGGGCGAGGCAGGACCGCGCCGCGTCCCCGTGCGGGGTGCGAGCGGCCGGCACATGCGTGGAAGCTCCGGAGTCCCTCCGCACCCCTGCGCTGCAAACAACAACAATCCCGAGCAGCCCTTACCTGGAACATCGGAGCCGGCAAAGTGTCCCTTTTTTTTTTTGCCTCCCTCCTTTTTCTTTTTTCCCCTCTTTTCCCTTTCTGTCTTTCTTTTTTTCCTTTTTTTTTTTTTCTTTTCCTTTTTTTTTTCTTGCTTTCTTTCCTATTTTTTTTCCCTTCTATTTTTTTTCCCCCACCCCCCCCTCTTTTTCTCCCCCTTTCCTCCCCCCCCCCACCCCCCCAAACCTCCCACTTCCGATATTTCTCTCTCCCGGCAGCGGTCTGCTCTCCTCGCTACACCAGAGAGAAATGCAATAGCTTGGCTAAGGTAGACAGAGCAAAATACAGAGAATAGTTGCTCCAGGGCTTTGAAACCCCTCAAGGCAAGGATCAGGATACAATTAGCTCATGTCTCTACCTCCAGTCGGAATCAATCTCCCAAATAAAAGTTAAATTAAATTAACTGATCACACGGGCATAAAATTGATCTCCTTCGAAACGTGCATATAGATATATAGATATATAGATAGATACATCGCGCGTGTTATTATTATTATTATATTTTCTTTCCGGATTTTTTTCTTTTTTTTTTTTTTTGGGGGGGGGGTGGTGGAAAAAAACAGTCTCATTCCAGCCTCCAACTTGCTTTTTTACTCTCCTCTTGCACAGAAAAGCTGATTTTAATCGTTGTGATTAGTTTTGATGTAACGTTTCCGCGGGCGATTTCTGCAAATGGATGGAGTGTTTCTTTGCCAGAAGAGGGAAAAGCAGCAGATGATGATAATTATAAGGATTGTTGGTTGTTTCTTGCTTTCCCTCTCTCTCTCTCTCTCTCTCTCTCTCTCTCTTTCTCTCTTTCTCTCTCTTTCTATTTATTTTATTTGTATTTAGATCTGGCTCTTTGCTTCCCCGGCTTGACCTGACATTGCCGTCGCGCTAAGGTCGCGCAACTTGTTGATTGAGATCACCTCCCGTTCTGATCGAGGGGTATGCGATAATTTGGCAGTGGAGCAACACATTTGTTTTTTTTCCCCTCTTCCCTTGGCTATAGAACTTCCCAAATGACGTGTATAAAAATAAGCACATGGAGTCTGCTTTGCCCCAATCAAGTCTGAATCAATGCCTGGGGGTGATACACAAACTCATTTCAAATGTTCAACCATGCAGAATCGCAGAAAAAGATTGAAGGAGTTGCGCTGCGATTTTGTTGTTGTTGTTGTTGTTTTGTTTTAAAGCAGCAAAATTAAAAGCAAACAAATCCGTGTGAGCAAATCCAGGAATTTACCACTTAGGTTCGTGTGACACGGCTCACAAATGCTACTAACTTTTCCTTCTCCAGTTATTCAGCTGAACTGGAGCCTTGCTTTATTCTTTTCCTTCAGTTGGGACTTTGCGGCTCCCTTCTCCCGAAGAAAACAAACCGTGAGACAAGAGAACCATTTACAAATCGTATTCCTGATCACTTTTCTCTCTCTCTCTCTCTCTCTTTTTTTCCCCTCTACCATTCTTCACCCCCCCCACTCCTCTGTGTGCTGCTTTGTGCAAAGCCCCCGCGCCTAGAAGCTGGATTAATTTGTGGTGCTTGTGGGGAGAGTGGACTGTTTTGTCGTGAGCCTATGGGTCACCTCCCATTAGTGTCACATCCTCGCAGTGTACTTTTGTGAAACGGTATGTTTCTAAACACTTCACAGCCCATTAATTCAGAGGCTTTGCTGACATTTCCTAGGAAAAAGACCAGGCTGTGCGGCCGAAACTGCCCAATAAAGCCCCTGAATAGAAGCAGATGAATGCCCACAATTACCTTCTTACGATGCGTTGTTGGTATTTTAAGAAAGCCACGCAAAATACAGCAATCTCGCCTTGGTTTTTGTTTCCCCCCCCCCAAGGCAGTTGCTGCAGCCTAAGGCGTGACTAATTCTCTCGCTTAAGAATACATCCAACCCAATACATTCTTTTTGTCTTCTCCGCAAATGGGAAGCGGGATAAAGGTGTCAGGACTTCTCAGGTAGGAATGGCACCGTTCGCAAATCCTTTGTCACTGCGGTGTAATGAGGACAAACGCGTTAGGTTAATTAACCAGGAACGGCTACCGCTCGCTTAGCTGCTCCAAGAAGCACTCAGCAGGGCTTCATCTCATTTTTGTTTTTGTTTTGTTTGACATTCCTCCAAAAACTAGAAGCAAAACTCCCCTCAACCACTCCCACCTTCTCCAGCTGGGTTGGTGTGGGACAGGGTCATTGCAACCCCTACTAATGTTACACAAAGTCATTCTAAAGTGCCTGAAGATGGCTTAAGCTTAAAGAGGAGGCCCAGAGGAGACCTTCTTGCTGTCTACAACTACCTGAAGGGAGGTTGTAGCCAGGTGGGGGTTGGTCTGTTCTCCCAGGCAACCACCAACAGAACAAGAGGACACAGTCTCAAATTGTGCCAGGGGAAGTTTAGGCTGGAGGTGAGGAGAAAGTTCTTCCCAGCAAGAGAGATTGGCCATTGGGATGTGCTGCCCAGGGAGGTGGTGGAAAACCCCATCACTGGAGGTGTTTAGGATGAGACTGAATGGGGTGCTTGGAGCCATGGTTTAGTTGATTAGATGGTGTTGGTTGATAGGTTGGCCTCGATGATCTCAAAGGTCTCTTCCAACCTGGTTAATTCTATTCTAATTCTATTCTATTCTATTCTATTCTATTCTATTCTATTCTATTCTATTCTATTCTATTCTATTCTATTCCATTCCATTCCATTCCATTCCATTCCATTCCATTCCATTCCATTCCATTCCATATCACAGAATCACAGAATGTCAGGGTCTGGAAGTGACCTCGAGACATCATCCAGTCCAACCCCCCTGCCAGAGCAGGATCACCCACAGCAGATCACACAGGAACTCATCCAGGCTGGTCTTGAATATCTCTAGAGAGGGAGACCCCACAACCTCCACTTAGATTCTCATGGTTTGTCATTTAAGCCATGGCAAAGAAAAGTGTGGTTTCCATCCAGATGAGATGAAGAGTTACAAGTTCAGGAGACCTGTGTCTTGACCTAACTTTATTTGTGTCACTGCAAACCTTTTTATGGCTCTTTGTATGTGACTGGCTTAAATGCTTCACTGCCCTTCTCTTTCTAATAAATAAACAAAGCAATGCCAGCAGCCTGGCACTCATTTAGTGACCTGCATAATACAGAGGGGGGCAAAAAAAGCCCAAACCAAACAATCAGGAAAGGAACACGTTTTAATTTCAAGCTTGCAAGAGGCTCTGGTGGAGAGAGGTGAAGAAACTCAGCAATGCAGCATCCTTTAAAAGTGTGGAAAATATCCTTGTGCTGGTGTTTGACCTGCAGCAAAGAGTTTATTAAATGATGTCAGCACTAGATAGGAAAAGGTGTATCTTCTTAAGGAGTGAGAAAATATATTAGCCCAAGAAGTCTCATTTTGGCAAGACTTTCACCTGAATAGAAAAAGTCCTAGGCTTGAGCCTCACATCACAGGTGGGATAAGGCAAATATCCCCTGGGGCAGCTTCAGACCATTTTGGGTGGATATTTTTGCCTCCATTTGTCCACTGTGACATCATGGTGAGGTGGTCAAAAATGCAAAGACAGTGAATCATAGAATTATAGAATGGTCTGGGTTAGAAGGGACCTCCAAAGCTCACCCAGTCCAACCCCCCCTGCAGTCAGCAGGGACATCCCCAACTAGATCAGGTTGCCCAGAGCCCTGTTGACCCTCACCCTGAATATGTCCAGGGATGGGGCCCCAAGCATCTCCCTGGACAATCTGTTTCAGTGTTCCACCACCCTCATGGTGAAGAACTCATTCCTAACATCCAGTGAATAAAATGGAGGTGTTCTCAAAGATGTCAGTGTTAACTGCCAGCCTGGGGTACCTTCACGATCTCTTTTCACATGCAAATGAAACACTTCCATAGCACTTTCCCAGGAGAGAAGACCCTGGCTTGTCTCTGTCACCCTTCTCACAGCTCTCAGTATCCTCAGGCTTCCTACCTTCACTCAGGCCTGAATTTACTACTGGTGTGGCCATACCTCTGATCTAGGGATGAATTTCTGTCAAACCATCACTTGCAAGAAGCCAATTCAACCCAAAAGGCCTTCACAGATATCATAGAATCATGGAATCATAGAATCAATGAGGTTGGAAGAGACCTCAAAGATCATCAAGTCCAACCTGTCACCCAACACCTCATGACTACTAAACCATGGCACCAAGTGCCACATCCAATCCCCTCTTGGGACTGGAAGGGACCAGGGACTCCACCACCTCCCTGGGCAGCACATTCCAATGGCTAACAACTCTCTCAGGGAAGAGCTTTCTCCTCACCTCCAGCCTAAACTTCCCCTGGCACAGCTTGAGACTGTGTCCTCTTGTTCTGCTGCTGCTTGCCTGGGAGAAGAGACCAACCCCCACCTGGCTACAACCTCCCTTCAGGGAGTTGTAGGCAGCAAGAAGGTCTCCCCTGAGCCTCCTCTTCTCCAGGCTAAGCAACCTCAGCTCCCTCAGCCTCTCCTCACAGGGCTGTGCTCCAGACCCCTCCCCAGCTTTGTTGCCCTTCTCTGGACACCTTCAAGTCTCTCAATGTCCTTAAATTGAGAGGCTCAGAACCGGACACAGGACTCAAGGTGTGGCCCAACCAGTGCTGAGCACAGGGCACAAGGACTTTCCTGCTCCTGCTGGCCACACTCTTCCTGATGCAGGCCAGGATGCCTAAACAAGTTAGGAAGATTTACCTCTACTGTCAGCTGGAGGGTGATTTGCATACAAAGGAGGACACATTAAACCCAATTCTGTTCTGCTTTCCTGGGTGTTAGCTTTTTTAAACCGGTTTACCTAAAACTACACCGTGTTTGTGCATTATGAATATTTTACTGGTGCTGCATAGCAGCCTTAATGAGCTCAAACTGAGCTCAATATTTGATTTCTGAATATTTTTATTTGATTTTTCTCTTTCTTTGTTGTTTTTTTTCCCCTTCCCCCTCTCCCCCCCTCCCCAAACCATCACCTGTTCCTAATTAGCCTCTGGAAAACTGGAGCAGTTTTGCTGTATCACTGTCGATGGGAACAGGTTGGAAAACTGCAGCTTTTGAAGAGTTAGGCTCCCCAACGGCTGCAGATCATATGTGTCCTCTTGCTAAAGGGCATCATTTGTGATTTAGCTGTAATCCTGTCTGGAAACAAGTCCAGAGGCTCTGCTGGGGAAGGCTCCCTCATGTCAGCTTGACCTTCTTTTGAAAGTTCCCTCCTGCAGTTCCATAGGTTCCATGCCTGGGTTGCATTCTTCTTTCAAAACTACGAGGAGGAGCAGCTAAGTGTGGGAAGAGAAGCTAACAACAGTTGCCTGCATGAGATATTTTGTGTGTGGCTCCTTTGTTTTTTCCTCCTTCTTTTCTTCTTTTTAGAGAAACAAAAAGGATTTTGCATTGAGTTTGAAGGGGGAGATTCATGCACACCATTTCTCCAGATTTGTTTCCCCCAAGGAGTTTTAAAAAGAAAATATTTATTCTCCCCTCCTCCCCCCCTTTATTCCCAGTAACACTGGGATGCTGTATGTGAAGAAACAGATTTTGTTATTTAACTGTGAGATGGATTGGGCAGTGTGAAACATACCAAACAGGGAAGTAGCTGAAGCAGGAGCGTTCCTGCTGTGTCTCTCAGAACAACAGGGAGCTGAGCTACAGCTCTGCTGCAGGAAGGCAGCTGAACTAAGCACGTAGAATCACAGAATGTTAGGGGTTGGAAGGGATCTCCAAATGTCATCAAGCCCAACCCTGCTTGTCCTGGCAGGACAGGATCCCCTAGAGCAAGTCACACGGCAGGCCCCTGTACACTGCACTGGTTAGGCCACAGCTGGAGTACTGTGTCCAGTTCTGGGGCCCTCAGTTTAGGAAGGAGGTTGACTTGCTGGAACGAGTCCAGAGAAGGGCAACGAAGTTGGTGAGGGGTTTGGAAAACAAGCCCTATGAGGAAAGGCTGAGGGAGCTGGGGTTGCTCAGCCTGGAGAAGAGGAGACTCAGGGGAGACCTTATTGCTCTCTACAACTAGCCAGGAGGGGGTTGGCCTCTTCTCCCAGGCAACCAGCACCAGAACGAGGGGACACACTCTCAAGCTGCGCCAGGGGAGGTTCAGACTCGAGGTGAGGAGGAAGTTCTTCACCGAGCGAGTCATTCGGCATTGGAACCGGTTGCCCAGGGAGGTGGTTGAGTCATCGACCCTGGAGGCGTTCAAGGGGAGATTGGATGTGGCACTTGGTGCCATGGTCTAGTCATGGGGTCTGTGTTGATAGGTTGGACTCGATGATCCCCGAGGTCCTTTCCAACCTAAGTGATACTGTGATACTGTGATACTGTAACTACCTGAAGGGAGGTTGTAGACAGGAGGGGGTTGGTCTCTTCTCCCAGGCAGCCAGCACCAGAACAAGAGGACACAGTCTCAGGCTGCGCCAGGGGAGGTTCAGGTTGGATGTTAGGAAGAAATTCTATACAGAAAGAGTGATTGCCCATTGGAATGTGCTGCCTGGGGAGGTGGTGGAGTCACCATCATTGGAGGTTTTCTAGATGAGACTTGATGGGGTGCTTGGTGCCTGCCATGGGTTAGTTGTTTAGGTGGGTTGGATTGGTTGATGGGTTGGATGCGGTGATCTTGAAGGTCTCTTCCAACCTGGTTTGGTTTATGTTTACGTTTACACAGGAACACATCCAGGTGGGTTTTGAATGGCTTCAGAGCATGAGACTCTTCAACCTCTCTGGGCAACCCTCACCAGGGCTCTGTCACCCTCTCAGTGAAAAAGTTTTTCCTTGTGTTCCCATGGATCCTCCTCTGCTCCAGCCTGCACCCATTGCCCCTTGTCCTGTCACTGGACATCAGTGAGCAGAGTCTGGCTCTGTCCTCCTGATACTGCTCTGCACATCTTTATCAACAGGAATGAGGTCACCTCTCAGTCTCCTCCTCTCCAGCTCCCTCAGCCTTTCCTCATACAATCATAGAATCAATAAGGTTGGTAAAGACCTCAGAGATCATCAAATCCAACCTGTCACTCAACACCTCATGACTACTAGACCATGGAACCAAGTGCCACATCCAATCCCCTCTTGAACACCTCCAGGGATGGTGACTCCACCACCTCCCTGGGCAGCACATCCCAATGGCTAACAACTCTCTGTGAAGAACTTTCTCTTCACCTTGAGTCTAAACTTCCCCTGGTGCAGCTTGAGACTGTGTCATCTTGTTCTGGTGTTCCTTGCTCATAAGGGAATGCAGCAATGAGTACTCCAGCCCTGCTTCTGCACAGTCCTTATGTACTGCTTGCACTTCCACCACCTATGCCTTTTTCCTCCTAATTAAAACCAGAAGGTGAATGAAAGCATTCCCACACCCCACTATGGTTCCCAGTTGTGAGGTTCTCTCTCTGCTGGGCAATGTGAATTTCCAACCCAAATGGTTCTGTGATTTTAAATTCATTACAGAAGCAGAATCACAGAGTCATGGAATCACAGAATCATAGAGTCACAGAATCAGAGAGTCATGGAATCACAGAGTCATGGAATCACAGAATCATAGGGTCATGGAATCACAGAATCATAGAGTCATGGAATCACAGAATCACAGAGCCATAGAATCATAGAGTCACAGAATCATAGGGTCATGGAATCATAGAATCACAGAATCATAGAGTCACAGAATCATAGGGTCATGGAATCACAGAATCACAGAATCATAGAGTCATGGAGTCACAGAATCATAGAGTCATAGAATCATAGAGTCATGGAATCACAGAATAGGATTGGTTGGGAAAGACCTTTAAGATCATTGAGTTTGACCATTCTCTAACTCCCCCAGGGCCGCTACCACACCATATCCGTGAGCACCATATCTAGATGGCTTTTAAATACATCCAGGGATAGGGATTCAACCACCTCCTTGGGCAGCCTGTTCCAGTCTTTGAGACCCCTTTGGGTATAGAAATCTTTCCTAATGTGCAGCCTAAACCTCTCCTAGTGTAACTTGATGTCATTTCCTCTTGTCCTAGACTAAACCCTATTCTAATGAAAGACTACAGTGAGGAAAACAGTGTCACACCTTGAGTCCTGTGTCCAGTTCTGGGCCCCTCAATTTAAGGACATTGAGAGACTTGAATGTGTCCAGAGAAGGGCAACAAAGCTGGGGAGGGGTCTGGAGCACAGCCCTGTGAGGAGAGGCTGAGGGAGCTGGGGTTGCTTAGCCTGGAGAAGAGGAGGCTCAGGGGAGACCTTCTTGCTCTCTCCAACTCCCTGCAGGGAGGTTGTAGCCAGGTGGGGGTTGGTCTTTTCTCCCAGGCAAGCAGCACCAGAACAAGAGGACACAGTCTCAAGCTGTGCCAGGGGAAGTTTAGGCTGGAGGTGAGGAGAAAGTTCTTCCCAGAGAGAGTTGTTAGCCATTGGAATAGCTGCCCAGGGAGGTGGTGGAGTCACCATCCCTGGAGGTGCTCAAGAGTGGATTGGATGTGGCACTTGGAGCCATGGTTTAGTCATGAGGTTTTGGGTGACAGGTTGGACTTGATGATTTCTGAGATCTTTTCCAACCTTATTGATTCTATGATTCAATGAAATGTCTGTGTTGGAGGAGAGGGGTAAGGAGAAAAATAAGCTTTTATTAACTTGGCTTTGCTGGTTTATATTCCATAACTTGCATAAAATCTGCTTCATTCCCAGTTCTTCTAGTCACTCAGTCACTTCATGGTCCTATTGCCTGAGCCAGAGCTGCTCAGGAGCAGCTCTGCAATACAATGGAAGTACCTTCAGGGCACCATAGAAGTTTATATTAGTGTATCTCTTTGAGCGTCCTTTGGGTGTTGGAATCTCTCTGCTTTCCTGCCTATAAAAATGATTCCCTGAGCACACCTCGCTGTGCAGAGACAATGAGCAGAGGCTTCTGCTGTCATTAAGTAACACAACACACCAACAACCTTCCCTCCTGGATTTTAAACATTAAACTTACCATCCTCAGATGTGCTGCTCAACTGTTACCATGAGCTTTTCAGGGAGAAAATGGATGTCACAGTGCTCTCCTCCAGTGCTGCTAAACACATCCTTCCAGGAAGTGCTCCAGAATGCATCTGCTGATGATTTGAGATGGACAGCAAGTTCACCATGAGCCAGCAGTGTGCCCTTGTGCCCAAGAAGGCCAGTGGTCTCCTGGGGTGCATCAATGAGAGTGTGGCCAGCAGGTCAAGGGAGGTTCTCCTTCCCCTCTACTCTGCCCTAGTAAGGCTAAACCTGGAGTACTGTGTCCAGTTCTGGGCTGCCCTAGTTCAAGATGATCAGGCAGCTACTGGAGAGAGTTCAGCAGAGGCTGCAGAAATGCTGAGGGGCCTGGAGCATCAATGTGAGGAGAAAAGGCTGAGAGAGCTGGGGCTCTTTAGCCTGAATAAGAGAACACTGAGAGGGGATTTTAATGCTGGTAAATAGCTAAAGGATGGAGGGCAAGGGGATGGGGATGGGCTCTTTTCAGATCATCAAGTTGAACCATCATCCCAAGACCGCCATGGCCACTAAACCATGTCCCCAAGTGCCATGGCCACAGGTTCCTTGAACACCTCCAGGGATGAGGACTCCACCACCTCCCTGGGCAGCCTGTTCCAATCCCTGACCACTCTTGCAGTAAGAAATTTTTCCTAATATCCAACCTAAACCTCCCCTTGCACAATTCCAGGCCATTTCCTCTTGTTCCATCACCTGATACTAGGGAGAGAGGACCGAGCCCCACCTTACTGCAGCCTCCTTTCAGGGAGCTGCAGAGAGCAATGAGGTCTCCCCTCAGCCTCCTCTGCTCATGACTAAACACCCCCAGATCCCTCAGCTGCTCCTCACCAGCCCTTCTCCAGCCCCTTCCCCAGCTTTGTTGCCTTTCTCTGGACATGCTCCAGCCCCTCAAGGTCCTTCTTGTACTGAGGGGCCCAGAACTGAACCCAGTACTCATGGTATGGCCTCAGCAGCGCTGAGTACAGGAGGACAATCCCTTCCCTGCTCCTGCTGGCCACACTATTGCTGATCTAGGCCAGGATGCTGCTGGCATCTCCTTGCTCTGTCTTTGTAGAGCTAGGAACTCTCAGAAAGCAGCTGCATTGCTCTGTTTGGAATAATGTGGAGAAATCCACTATGAAATCAGCGAGGTTTTCCTCCAAGCCACTTCCTGAGAAGCAGGATTTTACACCCCTGTCATTTCCCTGGGTTTGCAAGGAATTCAAGGGCTGGGCTGCTCTGGCCATGCTTGATGGGTGAGGTTATGCAAAGGAGGAAAGGCGCATCAGTGAGTAGCTCTTACATGCCTGGCTCTTGGGTCCATATGTGCTGTGTCCATCACAGCTGCACCTACAAAGATAATGTTAATGTTTTGGTAATGGCCCAGTTCCTTGTCTCAGACAATGAACTTGTAGACACTCAGCAGTGATAGACAACAGTAGGTTGGGGTGGTTTTTTGGGTGGTGATAGCAATCAGGGGGGCTAAACCTTATGGCCTCACCACAATGTGTTCATTTCCTGGTCAGAAATAGTGACTTGTCAGAAGCCCTTGGAGATTTTAATCCATGCCCTGCTGATCCTGTCACAAATGCTAGGGGAACATGAAGAGACCTACAAGTTTAAAGAGGATTTTAGTTGACTGCTTGTGAAAGTAGACACAGCCATCTCCTAAGGCAGAGGCATTGGCAAATGTCTGCCAAGGATAAACACCCATCTGGCAAAGCTCTTCCTCTTGTGCCACAGTCCCTGAAAATTGCTGTGCTCCTTCATGCAGTACTCCCATAGAGACCTCCAGGCAACCTTTCTCCATCCCAATCAGCATAAGGCAGATGTTGAGGGAAGTCCTATCTTGTCAGCCAACCTCCTGCCAGCCTGCTTCGGGTTTGCTGGTCGTGTTTCTTTCAGTCTTCTTGTGAGCAACTGGGGCATGGGGCAGGCATGGGAGAGGGGAGCCCCTAGGAAAGGAAGGACACAGTGATCACAGTGATCAATCCACAGGCAGTTCAAGCAGGGTGGCACAAAAGAGGTATCTCAGAAGTGCACATTGGAAAGGAAGTGTTGCTGCCAAGGCCACATCTCTGCGAGGAGCACTCCCCTGGCAGGTGTGAGAGCAGAGAGCGCAGGCAGAGAGGCAGAGGCGTAGCTGCTGGTGCAGAGGAGCAGGGCTTTGTGTCAGGGCAATTGACTGCCTTCTCCTCTCTGCACCTGCACTACCTGCACACACAAATAGCTACTCCAAGGTGAAAAATGACTGCTGCAGATGCACTCATACTGCCAGCCAAGCTGGCTTACCCCTCTGTGCCCTCCACTTCTCCTCCCCAGCAGAAAAGGCAGAGCTTTGCTAAAGCAGCGGCAGTCACCTTCGCTCTCCTGGCATCAGCCAACAGAGAGAAGCACTTTGCAAACTGATCAGGAAAGGCTGCAAATACAGAGAAGCCATCCCTTCATCTCTGCCTGGGCAATTGCTGCCACTGTTCAATGGCCTGGCCATGATAATGTCTCTCTTGAGTTCTCTCAGTTTTGAAGAACAATGTTCTCCACTTGCCTTTTGCATTCAATGGTCAGATGAAGCACCCACCCTGATGCCTGGCACAGCTGCAATGTGCCCTCGTGGCCAAGAAGGCCAGTGGCTTCCTGGGGTATATTAAGAAGAGTGTGGCCAGCAGGTCATGGGAAGTTCTTCATCCCCTCTACTCTGCCCTGGTGAGGCTACATCTGGAGTATTGTGCCCAGTTCTGGGCTCCCCAGTTCAAGAGGGACAGGGATACTCTAGAGAGTCCAACAGGGGACCAAAAAGATGCTGAGGGGCCTGGAGCATCTCTGAGGAGGAGAGGCTGAGAGAACTAGGGCTGTTTATTCTAGAGAAGAGCAGCTCAATGCTGATCAATATCTAAAGGGTGGAGATCATGAGGATGGGGCTGGGCTCTTCTCAGTGGTGCCCAGAGATAGGACAAGGAGCAATAGGTACAAACAAGATCACAGGAAGTTTCATTTAAACATAAGGAAAAAACCTTTGCTGTGGGAGTGACAGTGCACTGGAGCAGGCTGCCCAGAGAGGTTATGGAGTCTCCTTCTCTGGAGACTTTCAAAACCCATCTGGACATTGAGATCCCAGGCAGCCTGCTCTAGGTGAACCTTTCCTAGCAAGGGGATTGGACTTGATGATCATAGAATCATAGAATCAACCAGGTTGGAAAAGACCTCAGAGGTCATCAAGTCCAACCTATGACCTAATACCTAACACCTCCTGACAACTAAACCACGGCTCCAAGTGCCTCATCCAAGCCTTTTCTGAACACCTCCAGGGATGGTGACTCCACCACCCCCCTGGGCAGCACATCCCAATGGCAAATTACTCTTTCTGGGAAGAACTTTCTCCTCACCTCCAGCCTAAACTTCCCCTGGCACAGCTTGAGACTGTGTCCTCTTGTTCTGGTGCTGCTTGCCTGGGAGAAGAGAACAACCCCCACCTGGCTACAACCTCCCTTCAGGAAGTTGGAGAGAGCAAGGTCTCCCCTGAGCCTCCTCTTCTCCAGGCTAAGCAACCCCAGCTCCCTCAGCCTCTCCTCACAGGGCTGTGCTCCAGACCCCTCCCCAGCTTTGTTGCCCTTCTCTGGACACCTTCCAGCATCTCAACATCTTTCCTGAACTGAGGAGCCCAGAACTGGTCACAGGACTCAAGGTGTGGCCTCAGCAGTGCTGAGCACAGGGCACAAGGACTTCCCTGCTCCTCTGGCCACACTCTTCCTGATGCAGGCCAGGATGCCATTGGCCTTCTTGGCCACCTGGGCACACTACTGGCTCATGTTCATCTGCTGTCAGCCAGTACCCCCAGGTCCAGCCCCCTCCATTCTGTGATTCTGTGATCCTCTCTGAGTTACTGCTCTGTCTTGAGCAGACATAGCAACATGGTGCTTGTTCAGCAAGTTCAAGCCAAACTTCAATCAAAGTCAAATCCACAATGCCACAGAGAGAGCCTTGCCAATGTTTATCACCTTATACTCATCCAAGATAAATTTCATTTGATCATCAATCATCCCATGTTGTTTAATTCATCTCAGGCTTCTCACAGTCCTCTTCAACTGCGTGGGACAATGAGTCCCATCAGCAAGTGTCACTCACTCACTGTTTATTTCCTGCTGCCAGCTCTCCAGTGCAAACACTTGTGGAGAGAGCTTTCAGTGTCCCCTTCGGGAGTCCTCCATTCTCACCTCTTTTCTCATCAGCAGCCACAGCCCAAAACCTGCAGGATGCCAAATGCCCCCCAGGGAGGTTCTGGGCTCCTTTGACAGCTGTAGGAGGGGAGTTGGTGTGTGCAGCCTTTTTTAGTAACAAGCTGAACTGAACCAGGTGTCAAGGCTGGGCTCATTTTTCTCCTGGTGTTTGTTTTCTGTGGCACTCCTCCAAATGCATTGGTCATGACTTCCCAAGGAGCTGAGTCCCTGCTTCTCTGGGAGAATGGGGTCAATACTCTTTCAGCTGGTTGGCAAAGATTGACTAACTAATCCATGCAATCCCCCCAAGGTAGGAAAACGAGGCTGAGAGATTATAGGGCTTGCCCAAAGCCACAGAAGGAATAAGTGTCAGGCTTCTTACCAACAGGGCAGGGAGATCAAAGGGAATACAACGAGCACTGAGGAGTTCCTGTCTCCCAGCCTTCTTTTTGCTGCACAGAACACCACCTTTCTCCTCCTCTACAGCTTTTACAGGGTGTTTTTTTTTTGGTGGTAAGGGAACTTGTCAGCAGCTTGAAGGAATCCCAATAAATCATCTTCCCCATCCCATATTGGTGCAGATGTTTGTGAGAGGAACTTGCACGCTTGCCAGCTTTGAGAGAATGGCAGGGGTGGGAAAGGACCTTTGGAGATCATCTACCCCAACCCCACCTGCTAGAGCAGGTTTGCCTAGGTGAGGTTGAACAGGAGCCTGGGGTCGGAGTGGCTGGAGAGCTGCCAAATAGAAAGGGACCTGGGGGGTGCTGATTGATAGCAGCTGAACATGAGCCAGCAGTGTGCCCAGGGGGCCAAGAAGGCCAATGGCATCCTGGCCTGCATCAGGAAGAGTGTGGCCAGCAGGAGCAGGGAAGTCATTCTGCCCTGTGCTCAGCACTGGTTAGGCCACACCTTGAGTCCTGTGTCCAGTTCTGGGCCCCTCAGTTTAAGAAGGACATTGAGACACTTCAAGGTGTCCAGAGAAGGGCAACAAAGCTGGGGAGGGGTCTGGAGCACAGCCCTGTGAGGAGAGGCTGAGGGAGCTGGGGTTGCTTAGCCTGGAGAAGAGGAGGCTCAGGGGAGACCTTCTTGCTCTCTACAACTCCCTGCAGGGAGGTTGTAGCCAGGTGGGGTTGGTCTCTTCTCCCAGGCAAGCAGCACCAGAACAAGAGGACACAGTCTCAAGCTGTGCCAGGGGAGGTTCAGGCTGGAGGTGAGGAGAAAGTTCTTCCCAGAGAGAGTTGTTAGCCATTGGAATGTGCTGCCCAGGGAGGTGATGGAGTCACCATCTTGGAAGTGTTGAAGAGGGGATTGGATGTGGCACTTGGAGCCATGGTCTAGTCATGAGGTCTGTGGTGACAGGTTGGACTTAGTGATTTCTGAGGTATTTTCCAAACTTACTGATTCCATGATTCCATGATTCTATGATTCAAAAAGGGATTGGATGTGGCACTTGGAGCCATGGTTTAGTAGTCATGAGGTGTTGGGTGACAGGCTGGACTTGATGATCTCTGAGGTATTTTCCAGCCCTGTTGATTCTATGATTCTCTGATTCTAGGTCTCTGAACTAGCTAAATGCTTAGGCAGAGACTTAAGTCTCATTAAGGGCAGTGAGACTTAAGCACACATTTAAATGCTTTGCTGAGCTGAAGCCTAAAGCCTCTGTATTGTTATTACAGTAGATTAAACCAGCAATTAAAATTTGCCATTTGGAAGGAAAAGAATGAGTTATTTCTGACATTCCTGTTAGGCTGAGCATTCATCTGAGCATCCTCACCACCACAGGACCTGACAGGAATGCACGTGACGCTCTCCCAGCAGAAGGGGAAAATAAACAGCAGCAGAGGAGGAAACTCTAGCTTGTGGGCATGCTGGTGTTTCCAGAATGACTGGATCATGAGGTATTAGAAAAATGCATCCCTCAACCAGTCATGTGTGAATGGGTCAGATAAGGGGCAGGTAAAGTAGTTCCTGTCATTGGTGTACTGAATTCTGTCTGGAAACAGTTCCTCCTGGTGTCACCTGCTGCGACACTGACTCACAGAATCACAGAATCACCCAGGTTGGAAGAGGCCTCCAAAATCATAAAGTCCAACCAATCACCCAACCCTAAGATTTCAACCAGACCATGGCCCTAAGTGCCTCATCCAGGCTCTTCTTAAACACCTCCAGGGATGGGGACTCCACCACCTCCCTGGGCAGCATATTCCAGTGACCAATCTCTCTTTCTGGGAAGAACTTTCTTCTAAGATCAAATCTAAACTTCCCCTGGCACAGCTTGAGACTGTGTCCTCTTGTTCTGGTGCTGGGTGCCTGGGAGAAGAGACCAACCCCCTCCTGGCTACAACCTCCCTTCAGGGAGTTGGAGAGAGCAAGAAGGTCTCCCCTGAGCCTCCTCTTGTCCAGGCTAAGCAACCCCAGCTCCCTCAGCCTCTCCTCACAGGGCTGTGCTCCAGACCCCTCCCCAGCTTTGTTGCCCTTCTCTGGACATGTTCAAGGATCTCAATGTCCTTCTTGAACTGAGGAGCCCAGAACTGGACACAGGACTCCAGGTGTGGCCTAACCAGTACTGAGTACAGGGCAGAGTGAAGTTAAGGATAGTTTGGAGGAGAGGCGTACGACTAATTATCAAGATTGCCATTCTGCCAGGGGAGGTTTAGGCTGGAGGTGAGGAGAAAGTTCTTCCCAGAGAGAGTTGTTAGCCATTGGAATGTGCTGCCCAGGGAGGTGGTGGAGTCACCATCCCTGGAGGTGTTCAAGAGGGGATTGGATGTGACACTTGGAGCCATGGTTTAGTAGTCATGAGGTGTTGGGTGACAGGTTGGACTTGATGATCTCTGAGGGCTTTTCCAACCTTATTGATTCCATGATTCTTGTGGAAAATGAGATATTAACACACCCCCAACCAGCCTGCCCTAAAACCCCAGTGGAAATGGCTGCACTGAGCTTGTGTGGGTTCATAGTGGAATCTACAGTGTGAGCATAAAACTGGCCTTGCTGTGTCCTAAATTCTCCAGCACAAAGATTGCTTGGAGGAATAAGCCCTTTTTCTTTGGCACATTGGAGCCCAGATTGCCATGGCTGTGGCTCATGTTTTCTTCATGTGTATACATATGTATAGCATCCTTTCACTTGCTGCTCCTCTTCATTCCTTTTGGAGCACTGAGCCTTGTGTGCAGTTTTAAATGGCTGCAGCAAGGGAGAAGATGAGGAGGTTTTGAAGGCCAGGCTGGATGTGGCTCTGGGCAACCTGATCTAGTGGAGGGTATCATAATATCAGTCAGGGTTGGAAGGGACCACAAGGATCATCTAGTTCCAACCCCCCTGCCATGGGCAGGGACACCCCACACTAGATCAGCCTGGCCACAGCCTCATCCAGCCTGGGCTTAAACACCTCCAGGGATGGGGCCTCAACCACCTCCCTGGACAACCCATTCCAGGGCTTCACCACTCTCATGGGGAAGATCTTGCTCCTCACCTCCAGCCTGAATCTCCCCACCTCCAGCTTCATTCCATTCCCCCTAGTCCTATCACTCCCTGAGATCCTGGTGTCCTATCACTCCCTGAGATCCTGGTGTCCTATCACTACCTGATATCCTGGTGTCCCTGCCTGTGGCAGGGGGGTTGGAATTGGATGATCCTTGGGAGCCCCTTCCAACCCTGACAATTCTGTGGTTCTGAGTTTGCATTTTTCATTGACTTATCTATTTTTTAAATGCAATTTAATTGATGATGATGATGATGATGATGATTGTGATTACTATTACTCCCATTTGTTCTCCAAACTCTTCTTGCAGCTTAACAAGTGTGCGTGTGTGTACGTGGGGGGTGTGAGGGGGTGGAAAGTAAACCTCCACATGCTGGTAGTGTGTGTGCTATCTCCCCATTGATTGGCTCTACTGCATTGGAACATCACACAAAAGAGCCTGCAACGAAGAGAATAAAATAAAATTCAGTTGCCTGGAGCTTTGAGCTTTCAAATTAGGCTAAAGAGGTTCCCCTGATAACCAGCAGTGTTGAGGCTTGCAGTGTTATTTAGCTGCCCAGGCTTCAGGAGCAGCTTGCAGTTAGAAGGACCCAGAGAGACCTAACTCCCCAGCCAGGTCACCCACCTGCCCACTCCATCCTCTGGGATCAGAAGAGAATAAAACCCTCCCCAAAACCCTATCAAAACCTCTCCAGCTTCCCCAGCAGAACCGAGAGCCAACGCCACTCTCCCTCCTTCAACACTATCTCTGCCTGTGCAGCCCTTATTTTGCATCAAAAGATCCATTTGAAAGTAGAGATCCCTCCCAGCTAAATATTCTAAACTGACAGAAGAATTTCTAGTGGCACACCAGCCTGGAGCCATATTTTTATGAGGACATCACTTTCTATTTCTAAGCTCCAGCATGCACTCATGCTTCCCCAGCGCCAGGAGCCACGCCACATCGAGTTGCCTCCTCCCAGCTTTTATGTTTTTTTAATGGAGCCCGGATTTCTGCCTAACTTATGCCTATCTCCCTGACAAATTGCCAGGCACCTATGGCACTAGGGTGTGGAGGTGTCCTGCTGTGGCTCCAGACCAGAAAGGATGCTGTGTCGTTAAAAAAACGGGTAATAATCCAACACAAAACCCTCACCAACCCCAGGATGCTCCTCTGTACATCTGCTCGGCCTTGGAAGTTGGCCTTGGAGGGGGGTTAAAAAAAACCCTCTCACAAATGAAAGCAGGGGAGGAAAAAAAAATAGGCAATACACAGGATTTAGTCCTTAGGTATGAATATGAACTAGCAATAGCAGCATAGAATTGTCAGGGTTGGAAGGGACCTCAAGGATCAGCCAGTTCCAACCCCCCTGCCATGGGCAGGGACACCTCACACTACAGCAGGTTGCTCACAGCCACAGCCAGACTGGCTGCAAACACCTCCAGGGATGAGGCTTCCACCACCTGCCTGGGCAACCTGTGCCAGGCTCTCACCACCCTCATGGGGAACAACTTCTTCCTAGCATCCAATCTGAATTTACCCATTTCCAATTTTGCTCCATTCTCCCCAGTCCTATAACTCCCTTTCACCTTTACAAGTCCCTCCCCAGCTTTCTTGTAGCCCCCTTCAGATACTGAAGGCCACAATGAGGTCTCCTCAGAGCCTTCTCCTCTCCAGACTGCACAACCCCAACTCAGTCTGTCCTCACAGCAGAGCAGCTCCAGCCCTCTGCTCATCCTCATGGCCCTTCTCTGGACACCTTCCAGCACCTCCAGATCCTTCCTGTAATGGAGGCTCCAGAACTGAACACAGTGCTCCAGGTGTGGTCTCACCAGAGCAGAGTAGATGGGGAGAATCACCTCCCTCAACCTCTGCTGGCCATGCTTGAAAAAGCTTGAAGTTCCTGGGCCTGATCCTGCATTGTTTGCCAGCTCCCAGCACTGCCATAAAGGGGAAACTCTGCTGGACCCTTAGCACCAGCACTGCTCTGCACAACTACCCTTGGGTTGCCACCTCCTTGGGGCAAGGCTCCTGACTCCTTGTTGCCCTTATTCAGCACTGAGCAGCCTGCTTGCACTTAAATGAACTGCAGTGGCTCTAGAGCCAAGCTAGAGCCTGACAAGTCGCAGAACCACAGAATCACCAAGGTTGGAAGAGAACTCAAAGATCATCAAGTCAAACCTGTCACCACAGACCTCATTACTATTAAACCATGGCACCAAGTGCTACATCCAATCCCCTCTTGAACACCTCCAGGGATGGTGACTCCACCACCTCCCTGGGCAGCACATTCCAATGGCTAACAACTCTCTCAGTGAAGAACTTTTCTCCTCACCTCCAGCCTAAACTTCCCCTGGCACAGCTTGAGACTGTGTCCTCTTGTTCTGGTGCTGCTTGCCTGGGAGAAGAGACCAACCCCCACCTGGCTACGACCTCCCTTCAGGTAGTTGTAGACAGCAAGAAGGTCTCCCCTGAGCCTCCTCTTCTCCAGGCTAAGCAACCCCAGCTCCCTCAGCCTCTCCTCACAGGGCTGTGCTCCAGACCCCTCCCCAGCTTCCTTGCCCTTCCCTGGACACCTTCAAGTCTCTCAATGTCCTTCTTAAACTGAGGAGCCCAGAACTGGACACAGGACTCAAGGTGTGTCCTAACCAGTGCTGAGCACAGGGCACAATGACTTCCCTGCTCCTGCTGGCCACACTGTTCTTGATGCAGTTGAGGATGCCATTTGCCTTCTTGGCCACCTGGGCACACTGCTGGCTCAGGCTGCTGGCTTTAGAGAAACCAGAATGGACCTTCCTGGCTCTCACAGCATGGGAAGGCTCTGCTTTTACAGTCAGGAAGCCCATGTTTTTTTCCCCTGGTGAAAAGGCATCAGGGTTTAGCCTCTCCCTTGGCAGTGCTGGGGAGTTTAACATTCACTAAACCATTCTGAAGGACCAGCAGTGGAGTTCAGTCCTCCAAATTCTGCATCCTTCAAAGGAGGGAGGAATTTTTATGTTAAAAGAAGAAAGATGTGCTGTTATAAGTCAGCAACTTAAATGCCTTTATCTATACAGCCTGCAAGACATCTGCAGAACATTCAGCAATTAAATATGCCCCCAGCTGAACAATAATGTTGCTGCTTGGGCTGCATATAAATTAGAGTGAGTTAAGGGTGGGTGTACAAGCTGAGCTCTGTTGTTGTCAATATCCTTGTGCCACAAACTGCCCTTGAAATCACCCCCCAGGCCTGCAAAGGGCGCTTGCAAAGCTCCCAGACACACATCTCTTGCCCCCTCACCCCAATAAACCAGAGCCCATATCCTCGAAAGAAGGATAAGTACTCATCATTCATCATCTCAGCTCAGATTGCCTCTCAGCCTGCCAAAGATGCCTTCTGGGGAGGGACAGAGGAAGAAGGAAGAGGGCATGGAATAATTCAGCTCCAGACCTCTGCTCCTGGTGAGGACCAAGCCAGGCTGAGAGCATCTGGAGAATCTTCACCTCCCACTCCTGCTCCAGGGTGTTTTTCCAGAGGTGCCACCATGCTTCCAGGTTGGTTTTTAGGCTGCTGAGCTCACTGCAGCTTTCCTGCCTCCCAAATTTAGAATCAGAGGGTCACAGAGTCGGTTGGAAAAGACCTTTAAGATCATCCAGTCCTACCATCATCAACCTCTACCCTGTCTGGTGCTTAACCATGACCCTCAGCACCACACCTCTGCCTCTTTTAACCTCCTGGCTGAAGGGTCAGCAGATTGTGGTTTCTGCTCCCAGCAATGGTTTGGAGCTCCCAGGCATGTGTGTGTGTGTGTGTGTGTGTGTGTGTGTTCAGGCTGGAGGGGCTGGAGAAGGCTGGCCAGAGAGGTGCTGCTTTTCTCCCACTGCATCATTCCTGAGGGTGCCCAGAGGCTGTTGGCACACCCAGCTACCTCTGCACTGTTTATTAGAAGCCCATTTTCCCTCTAGTGCCTTCTGTGCAAGGATCCCAAAGCATTTCAATGACTTGTAGGTATTTCATGGACCTGCTGTGTTGCTCTGGTGGGGCAGACAACCCAGGGAAGGAGATACAGGTGCCTACTCACCCTCACTCTGGACAGCAACAGCAGCTGCAGTAAGGGCAACAGCCCTTCCTCTGCCCCCTGGACCCTCTTCTCTGTCCAAAGTGCCCACTTGTAGGAGCAGAGGTGGTGGACAGAGACCTGTCCATGGCTCTGTGGGCTGCTCTGGGGATTGGTGTAATGGTTCACATCCATCCTCACCACAGGGAAGCACAGGGAGCTGGAGCAGGGCAGATGTGCTGGTACACAGTGCTGTCTGGTGCCCTGCTGGGGGGGCAGAGGGACAGGGGAGCTGGAGCAGGGCAGATGTGCTGGCAACACAGTGCTGTCTGTGCCCTGCTGGGGGGCAGAGGGACAGGGAGCTGGAGCAGGGCAGCTGTGCTGGCACACAGTGCTGTCTGTGCCCTGCTGGGGGGGCAGAGGGACAGGGAGCTGGAGCAGGGCAGCTGTGCTGGCACACAGTGCTGTCTGTGCCCTGCTGGGGGGCAGAGGGACAGGGAGCTAGAGCAGGGCAGCTGTGCTGGCACACAGTGCTGTCTGTGCCCTGCTGGGGGGCAGAGGGACAGGGAGCTGGAGCAGGGCAGATGTGCTGGCACACAGTGCTGTCTGTGCCCTGCTGGGGGGCAGAGGGACAGGGAGCTAGAGCAGGGCAGCTGTGCTGGCACACAGTGCTGTCCTGTGCCCTGCTGGGGGGCAGAGGGACAGGGAGCTAGAGCAGGGCAGATGTGCTGGCACACAGTGCTGTCTGTGCCCTGCTGGGGGGGCAGAGGGACAGGGAGCTGGAGCAGGGCAGCTGTGCTGGCACACAGTGCTGTCTGTGCCCTGCTGGGGGGCAGAGGGACAGGGAGCTGGAGCAGGGCAGATGTGCTGGCACACAGTGCTGTCTGTGCCCTGCTGGGGGGCAGAGGGACAGGGAGCTGGAGCAAGGGCAGATGTGCTGGCACACAGCGCTGTCTGTGCCCTGCTGGGGGGCAGGGACAGGGAGCATGGGCTGAGAGCTGGGGGATAGACAGCCAGGCAGGGCTGAGATGTGCCAGAGCTTAGCTTTCAGGACCTGAAGGCATAAACTTCTCAGATGACTTACAGCCTCCCTATGACTGTAACACCTCTTTCCTTACATTAAATTGCCTCAAGACTGAAAGGAGGGGTGTGTGTGGAGGGGTGTGGGGGGGGAGGGGAGTGGGGGAAGAGGAACATTTCATTCTGCCTGTTGAGGCTCATCCTCCCATGGAGCAACAAAGGCCATGTTTGGATCTGGGAAGTGAACCACTGGCTTACTCCTTGCTCCCAGGAGTAACCTTCTGTGGGTGACCCAGAGAGCAGAGGAGAACCCCCAGCTGTGTGGCACAGCACCTGGCATGTTAAGTGGGCTCAGGCACACGTGGATTTAGAGGGATGAATCCAGCTGGAGCTCTGTCTTCTGGGCAGAGCTTCTCGACAGTAAAGAGCTACTTCTTCTCTTCTGTGCCTTTAGCTGCACTTTTCCCAACAAGCACTGCAGAGGACCTGTTTTCTTTCAGCAATTGTATGACAAGCAGCTTGTACCTCTCTTTGTCACCTTCCTTCCCTCCCTCCCTCCCTTCCTTCCTTCCTCTCTCTTTCTCTTTCTTTCTTTCTTTCTTTCTTTCTTTCTTTCTTTCTTTCTTTCTTTCTTTCTTTCTTCTTTCTTTCTTTCTTTCTTTCTTTCTTTCTTTCTTTCCTTCTTCTTTCTTTCTTTCTTTCTTTCTTTCTTTCTTTCTTTCTTTCTTTCTTTCTTTCTTTCTTCCTTTCTTCCTTTCTTCCTTTCTTCCTTTCTTCCTTTCTTCCTTTCTTCCTTTCTTCCTTTCTTCCTTCCTTTCTTCCTTTCTTCCTTTCTTCCTTCCTTTCTTTCTTTTCCTTTCTTTCTTTCTCTTTCTCTCTCTCTCTTTCTTTCTTTGTCTTTCTTTCTCATTTTCTCACTTTCTTTCTCACTTTCTTTATTTCCTCCCTCCCTTCCCTTCCTTCCCTTCCCTTCCCTTCCCTTCCCTTCCCTTCCCTTCCTCTTCCCTTCCCTTCCCTTCCCTTCCCTTCCCTTCCCTTCCCTTCCTTCCCTTCCCTTCCCTTCCCTTCCCTTCCCTTCCCTTCCCTTCCCTTCCCTTCCCTTCCCTTCCCTTCCCTTCCTTCCCTTCCCTTCCCTTCCCTTCCCTTCCCTTCCCTTCCCTTCCCTTCCTTCCCTTCCCTTCCCTTCCTTCCCTTCTGGATTGCAGTCACTTCCAGCCCTGCATGGCTTGGTAACCACCTCAGATCGTGGGATCAAGGCCCAGAAGCATCCAGCAGCAGTAAAATACAGTGAGGGTACGCACAGGGCAGCTCCAGACCATTAGCTGGGGACCCATAATGGAACGCTGCCACCTTTAAAGGCATTTCTGTTTCTACAGTTTTTGTGACAGCTTGATGGCAGTTCCACAAGTGCTGCACCTCACTGCTTCCTGGTGATTCCTTTTCACCCTCTGAGATGATTCCCAGGGTGTTAGGCTTGGTGATTCCTTTTCACCCTCTGAGATGATCCCAGGGTGTTAGGCTGTAAGATGTGGAAGGGAGAGCAAATATTGCACGGGTAGCTTCACATAAGAGAGTCCACATAATCAATTGCTCTGATGTCATAAAAGTCACTGTCTGCTGGGCTGATGTCACCATGATGGATTGGGACTTTTAATGCTTCATTTATGGTGCTGGAAAAACCAGGGGGAAGGTTGGTGCTGTCACAACAGATGACACTGCTAATGTGGCATTAAGGGAGAGGGATGGGAGGAGGTGGACACTCCTTGCTGAGACCACAGGAGTGGGATCCAACTGCAGTGCTCACAGCATGAGCATGGCTGCTCCTGTGTGCTGGTGGAAAGCACTGGGTGAGGGCCAGCAGCAATGAGTGTTTACCTCCAGCTGAGGATCTCCTCCCATGTTTTAATTACTAATGAGGGAACCAAGGGCTCAGTGGTGACTTTGCCCCAGGTGAGGGGCAGCACGTGGCTATGCTATCCAAGGAGCAGTCCTGGGGGCGCTGTGGTTGGTGGTGCTGCAGTCTGCTCCTGCTTCTCACATGCTTTTGGAGGAGGAAATATCCCCAGCCTGTCTTTCCTTTGCTTGCAGTAACCAGCACCTGGAGGGAGGAAAAGGGAGGTGGTGGAGTCCCTGTCCCTGGAGGTGTGCAAAAAAGGCTTGGATGTGGCACTTGGAGCCATGGTTTAGTTTCAGAAGGTGTTAGGCATTAGGTGATAGGTTGGACTTGATGATCTCTGAGGTCTTTTCCAACCTGGCTGATTCTATGACTCTGTGATTCTATGAGTGGGGGCTGGGACAAAGGTCTGCAAGTACTGTCACAGGCAGAGCTGAAGTTGCACCAGGGGAGGTTTAGGTTGGATATTAGAAGAAACTTCTTCCCTGAAAAGGGCTCTCAAAGCCTGGCACAGGCTGCCCAGGGAGGTGGCTGAATCCCCACCCCTGGAGGTGCTTCAAAGAGGCAGATATGTGGTGCTGAGGGACAGGGTTTAGCATCAGCTTTGGTAGTGTTGGAGTAACGGTTGGACTGGGTGATGTTAAAAAGGCTTTTCCAACCAAAACAGCACAAGGGGCAGTGGGGGAAGTTGAGGCATAGGAAGTTCCATGGAAACAGGAGGAAGAATGATTTCGCTGTGAGGGTGACAGAGCCCTGGAAGAGGCTGCCCAGGGGGGTTGTGGAATCTCCCTCTCTGGAGATATTCAAGACCTGCCTGGATGTGTGTTCCTGTGTGACCTGCTGTAGGTGATCCTGCTCTGGCAGGGGGGTTGGACTGGAGGAACTTTCGAGGTCTCTTCCAGCCCCTGACATTCTGTGATTCTCTGAATGGACACAGCAGTCATGCAGAGGTGGTATCCTCTCTTCACTGTGGCCCAGAGCCAGGGAAAGCTGTTTGAAGGGGAATAGGTCGTGGCCCTTAGTTTCCAAGTGAGGCAGCACAGGATGAATCATGTGGAGCCATTACATTCAAGGCCACATACTGCTAGCATTTAGAGCTAGAAACCCATTCTGTTTCAGTTCTTGCACTGCTGAGGCGCTAGGGTCTTTGGAGGGCCATGGGCTGGTACCATTTTTGTGGTCACTGTTTGTGGAGTCTCCATCACTGGAAATGTTTAATGACTTTTGGATGAGGTGCTTTGTGCAGTTGTATACAGGGAGAACATGGAATCATAGAATTGTCAGGGTTGGAAGGGAGCTCAAGGATCAGCCAGCTCCAACCCCCCTGCCATGGGCAGGGACAACCTCACACTACAGCAGGTTGCTCACAGCCACGTCCAGCCTGGCTGCAAAAACCTCCAGGGGTGAGGCTTCCACCACCTCCCTGGGCAACCTGTGCCAGTCTCTCACCACCCTCATGGGGAACAACTTCTTCCTAACATCCAATCTCAATCTACCATTTTCTGTGTGGTTGCTGTTAGATGTTAGATGTCTGTGTTGAGATGTTAGGTCATGATTGGACTCAATGATCTTAAGGTCTTTTCCAACCAGGTGATTCTATGCCTTTACATGGAAACTTACGACAGGTTCTGTGGGTAAAAGTGAAGCAGCTGAGCTTTGTGTTCTTGCAGTGTGAATTATCTGAGGCTCTGGAGCAGGGCTTGCACTGCCACCAGAAGCTCCTGCCAGAGCTACTGCCCTGTGCTGCTCTGCGTCTCCACTCTTACCCAGCAGGTTTTCCTCCTCCTCAAAGGGGGGTTGCTTAGCCTGGAGAAGACAGAGGCTCAGGGGAGACCTTCTTGCTTTCTACAACTACCTGAAATGAGGTTGTAGCCAGGTGGGAGTTGGTGTCTTCTCCCAGGCAAGCAGCACCAGAAACAAGAGGACACAGTCTTAAACTGTGCCAGGGGAGGTTTAGGCTGGATGGTAGGAAAAAATTCTTACCCAGCAAGAGAGATTGGCCATTGGGATGTGCTGCCCAGGGAGGTGGTGGAGTCACCATCCCTGGAGGTGTTTAAGAAGAGACTGGATGAGGCACTTGGTGCCCATGGTTTAGTTGATCAGATGGTGTTGGTGATAGGTTGGGCTTGATGATCTCCAAGGTCTTTTCCAACCTGGTTAATCCTATTCTATTCTAAGGCAAAGCTGGAAAATGAGCCAAGGGATCCACTCCAGGTATCTGTACTAGTGAATATCTTTTTGTCCCCTTTTCTTTCCCCATCATTTTGAAAGTATCATACAGTCCCCTTCCTTCATGTTGAAAGCAGAGCAAAAGAACTCCAATTCCATGCCCTCAAGCCTGAATAGAAGAATAAAAACAACACAACATTTGCATCTGTTTAGCAGGCTCTGTTCTAGAAATCTCCATGCAGGAAGGGGGGGTGGGGGTGGGGGTGGGGGGTAAGAGATTGGGGGGAGGGAAATAAATAAATAAACACAATAAAACTGAGGGGAGAAGCCCCAAGACTCCAGGTTCAATGGGAGCCTGTCAGGGAGTACTGCAGGAAGGAAAAGGCAGGGGAGAAGGAATAAAAAAAAGAATAGAAAGGATTGTCACAAATGACCCAAGAATTCGTGGCCTGAGTGCTGCACACACAGAGTCTCAAAAGGTTACATTCTCTTGCTTCTCTGCCTCCCCCTGATATCAATGAGCATCAGCTAAAGGTGGCTGAAGAACCAATTTCATGCATCCACTGTGGAAGGAAATGAACTGAGCCAAGGGCAAAAATAAAATTATCCAAATGTTATTATAGACTAGCCTGCTTCTGTCCTAGTTTAATTCAAATTTCAGGGCTGCAGGCTTGGCTGCTGGCAGTAGCCTTCCTGAATAAATCAACATTTGCTTACATCTAAATTATTAGAGGAGCATGTGACTTTGTTTATTGTATAAATTATACGCAAGGTTAAAGCATTAACTGTTCAGCTGGCTGTGTGCGCTCGCACAGTTGCCCCCATCCCTCCCTCCCCCCCCGCCCCAAATCACTTTCTCCCCCTCCCCCCACCCCTCCAAACATCATCCAGGAAGGGCTCTATGGATGGTGCCTGGCAGGAGAGTCGCTAAAGGCACAATCTCAGAGCCTTTCTCTCTGCCCCGGGAGAAA